>NC_067237.1:29554569-29887382 GCF_019924925.1 Ctenopharyngodon idella | reverse complement strand
TATATTGTGTTTTATTGCACAGTACCCATCTATTGTACAGATCCAAGTAAGTATTTTGCTTTACCAGCTATAAATGATTTAACAGTGTTCACATTTTCAGCTACCAAGACAGATTTGCGTCTGTTACTGGAATGTCTGAAATACCAGATGAAATGGCCTGGCTCACAGAAACAAGCTCTTCTCACTATCATCTCAATCTGCAAACAAAGTGGTCTGATTTACAGCTCAGAACATACTCATATGACACAAAAATATTACCTGCCTCAAAAAAAATTGAAAATATTTGACTTTAATGACACTTTTAATCATCTTTAATGATTTCTTTGTATCAGGTCAGTATGTGGAGTTCTTCAGAGAGATTGGAGGAATTTCCTTCATCTACAACCTGTCAAAGTCCAGCACTTTCTCTCAGGTTAAAGAGACTGCTCTATTTACACTTGCATCCTTAGCTGAATTGCATGGTATGTATGCATTTTATATATATATATATATATATATATATATATATATATATATATATGGTTTTATAATTGTATCGTTAAAGAGATAATATTTAACTATAAAGATATTTTCTCTTTGCAGAGAGCTGTAAACAGACACTGTGCAAAGAGGAGACGTTTCGTGACTTAGCGCAGCATCTGGAACAGAAAATGCCACTTACGGAGAAAAGAGTAGCAGTGTACATGCTGTCTGTATTGGTTGCCAACAACAGTAAGATTCACTATAAAACTTACATCCAATGAGACCATTCCGGTGCTGATAATGTGGTTTTATCCACCTTTTTCTAGGCGAGCCTAGCCTGCTGTGCTTTGAATTATGGGTGACACTTACGGTTTGGGGAACTTCCATTCAAAAAGACTGAAATGAATAATTTCAGCTTGCACTACAAATAATCATTATCTGTCAGTTTGACTGAATGAGCTGTGAATATTTCTTTGTTTTATTTTCAGACATTGGGAGAGTAACATGACACTTGGTATTTTAATGTGACATGGTATCACAAGGATATCTGTGGCAAGAGCTCTTTTCAGTCACTGCTTTCTTTTCCTCCTGATTATTTTTTCCCCCCCTGTGTATTCCGCTGTAAAAGTATGAAAAAAGACTAAATATACTCTGCATTTGTGGTCTGTTCTTCCAATTTAAATGCGATATATCCCATGCATAATTCACTGGAATGCCCTAAGAATCTCGTTTTTCCTCCCCAAATCCCCACGTCTTTCCAGATTTGTTTTGACACGGATGCTTTTAAATGTAATTGTCTCCTCTTTTTACTTCTAATCCCAATTAACAGCATTTACTGGAATGTTTATAAAACAGCTAAATACAATTTATTATCTGTCAGAATGACGGAAAGCACCTTGAAATATTATCACACAATGCTAAAGTTAATGAACATTTTTGATTAAGGCAATGTATGTTATATAATACAGATATATATTACCACAGTGATATTTAACCCATCCGTAATATTGCTGCGGAAAGAATTGTGCTTTTAGGGTTATTCATGGTCTTTGTTGATGCTTTTACACTTTTAAATTTCCTTTTAATGTTTGATGGGTGAATGGTGAGTAGAATAATGTCATCTCATTGTGCCCAGTTTTTTAAAAAAGTGTATTTTTGCATTCATAGAGCGAAGATTTCACCGATTGTTTACAGTTTAACGGAAGTTACGCCCATAATTCGTGCAAAGCGTCATGGGGCGTAGAAAAAAAAGGTCAATAGAGTTGGGAGAGAACAGGTTGTCAATTCACAAATGGTTTGTGAATCTGTTTTGTGTTCCAGGATGTGGACAGACTCTTGCTAAGACCTCCAGGTGTATTGAAACCTTGCTTAGTTTGTTCAGGTACACACATTAAGTTCAGTTGGTTCAGGTATGCATCGTTATCTGCCATTATTTAATATCTTTAATACCTTGACATTTAAATTTGTCATGTCACATGACCCCCTGTAGGGCGTTAATTGGGGCGAAACTGTGAAAAAGTAATAAGTGAAGTGTAGGAGGCCATCTGCATAATGTTAAAACACAGTTTTATCCCAATTAAGACATACTATAGGGAGGAAAATCATGTGGAGAATACAATTTATGTGTTGATAATAATAAATGTCAAGAATGAAGCCATTCTGATGAACGGCAAAGCATCTTCAATAAACGTCATCATTTATTCACCATCATGTACAGTAGTTCCAAACCTGTATGACTTTTTTCTTCTGTGTGATATTTCCTAAGAATGTTTTTTGTCCATCCATAAAATGAACATTTGAATGGAGAAAAAAAATGTGATTTTTCAAAATAATTCATTTTGTGTTCCACATAAGATAGAAAGTAATACAGGTTTGGAACAACATGAGGGTATTTTCATATTTTTGATGAACTATCCTTTTAAGTCTTCAAGACAATGTCCTGGATAAATGAAAACATTCCCAAGCAAAATGTAATATGCTCCCCTACTTGGTGTGGAAGAGGAACATTTCAAACACTGTCTGGTGTTTGTTAAAGTGATTCACAAAAATCCAGATAAACATCTGGAAATTCACTTAAAAACTCCTTTGCTGCTTGACAGGACTAGATTTCATTTTATTTTCTTTCTTATGCCACTTTTCAGGCAAAGTTTTCCGGATTCTAATGACTCTTATGAGCAGCTGCAGTTGTGGGCCACTGTGTCTAGTGCTCTCTGTGGCTCTGTCAACAATCCTCAGAATGGTATGGTTATGTTCTCTATCCCTTCTCTATCTATTTACCATCATTAAGCCCCAAACGGTTATGTAGATTGAGAACGCAAATGAACACTTTTACAATCTTCCAATGTATTTGTTTATGACAGAGGAGAATCAGAATGTATGTATGCGTGTGTTTCCCCTGGTGAAGACCTGGCTGCAGGAAGTGGCATTGCCCAGGGCAGAGCTGGCACAGCCAATATGCTCATTTATTGGCATGACTGTGGCAAATAACCGTAAGCACATAAGCACAAAATAACATATAATGGCACCTTATGTGCTCATTTTCCCATCTTATGTGAATATGTGTTTTTCAGCTTGTGCTCAGGAGTATTTTGTGTCAGTGGGAGGCCTTAATTCACTCTCAGACACTCTTACCAGAGTTTTGTCTCAGTCGGCACACAGTGCTGCTGCTTGTAAGATGGCTACGGTAATCACTAAAACACTGTCTGCCTGCATCTCCAGCAACGGTAAGAGGAATGCATGCACACCCCAGGAGAACCATATTGGGTTGTTTTGAATTCTCCATTTTCTTTCTCTTTCTGTCTCAGAGCAGTTGGTATCTTCTTTATCAGAGTTGAGGGTTATTCCAGGGCTGTTGTGTCTGTTGTCAAACCCAAACCTCGACCAACACGACAAGCTCGCAGTGGTATTGACTATTGGACACCTCACGGATGCCTGTGGTGAGTGTATGGGTAACAGACTGGTAAAATGTCTTGCATTCTTCTACCAAGTACAGAAATTAGATGCTGCACTACAAATAAATGAAGTATTTTTAAGTATGAAGTAAGAGCTCCAACATGTAGCTCCAGGGCTTTTGTTAAAACTACAGATCGGTGTTTATCATTTTTGTATTTTTGTCCACAGACAGTTGGCGCACAGCCGCCACAGCCCTTTTCTCTGTTTTGTCTAGTCATGTACTGTAGCAGCACTGATTTCAAAACAATTTTCGCATTTCTACTGCATAGCCAAGCTTAAAAGACATTTAAGATAATATTAAATGAGTATTTTTATATTTGCATATGAATTACAATTTGTCTTCATTGTTGTATCAATATCTTTTCCTGCATCTGTTTAACCACCTATGGGTGCATTCACACCAAGAGTGATAACTATAACAATAAAGATATAGATCTAAAATATAAAAGAATAGCAGAATCCACACCACGACTATAACGAAAATGGCACAGAGAAATAATATCTTTGGAATCACATTCAGAATGATTTTGTTCCAGCTGATGAACGATAAAAACATTGACAGCCAAACAGAATCCATCCTGCTTTAAAGAGCTTGAGCATTTAGGCCTGGTTTCACAGACAGGGCTTAGATTAAGCCAGGATTAGGCCTTAGTTCAATTAGGACAAGTAGCTTTTAGTTCAAGTAGCTTTTATAAACGTACCCTAGAAAAAAACATTACTGGTGTGCATCTTGAGACAAAACAATGGCACTGACATATTTTAAGATAGTATGTAAGTACAAGTTACTTTCAGTTAAAATGCTCAAACATGCATTTTAGTCTGGGACTAACTTAAGCCTTGTCTGTGAAACTGGGGGTTAAAGTGACAGACGACAAAACTGCAGCAAGTGCTTAGAATAAACAGAAAAATGTTGAGTATTGGTGTTGATGCTAATGTAGTTATTGTTATAGTTATATTTATAGTTATCGTTCTTAGTGTAAACAAGCCTTAACACTGCAAATAATTAAACTAACACTAACAGTATTTGTTTATATAAAATTATAGCAGTTCTGTTTTGCCTCCTTTCATGCAGTATACAAATCTTGTATATTGTTGTAATTAGTCTGTTCTCTGTCTATGCAGTAGAGCATCAATCTCAGTTGTTGTCAGCTGGAGGTTTGCCAGTTATGATTTCGCTGCTCACTGAGGCCAGTGATGAAGAGATCAGAAAGGCAGCTGTGTTTGTACTGCACACCTGCAAAAGAATCAGTGAGTCTTGTTTTTTTTTTTTTTTTTTTTTTTTTTTTTTTACACGTTCACACTATGGCTAGAATAGCTAGTGATGGGAAGTTCGGATCATTTTACTGACTCTGATCTTTATATCTTGTTCAGCAAAATGAACATTTTTTTTTTTTTTTTTTAAGTCATTTTATTTATTTCAGCAGAATTTAATTGAAATGTTACATGTTAATAGCAAAATTTCCCCAAAGCATCTCTAGCCAAATTATGGGATAAAGAAATTAATTCATTATTTTGTGACACTGCAATCTGTACAAGAAACAGAAATGATTAGTTTACCTCCAGAGTATTCTGGTCCAAGTTGTTTGTTCTTTTGTCACATGACTGCTTCACGGCTCAGTATTACAGTCAGTCATACTAATGTATTGTTGTAAGCTCAAGGCAAAACAAAAACAGGTGAGAAAAGAGCAGTTGCTTTTAAAACAGGATGGTGGAATTCAACATTCTACATGTTGAAAAGATGTAAAAAGAAAAGACTAAAATCAAGGATCCAGTCATCTCCACCCTGGCACTCACTAATGTATCTCTGCCAGCCTTGTCACCAGATGAATGGGAAATTGCCAGAGAAACTGTGCACAATTTGAACAAAAGAGTGTGTACTGTGTTCATAATGTCTAGTGCATCATTGCTATGTTGAAAATTTGTCGGCTACACAGACAATATCTATTAAAAAATAACTGCATATGGAAGGTATATTAAGACTGTGATATACTTTGCTAACTAATATGTGACTTTTTAGTAAAAAAAAGTGAGTGATTCATAATTAAGCATGATTATTGTAACATTTCTAATTTCTATATTTAACAATTTTTTTATTCAGTAATAACACATTACAAAGGAAATAAAACATACAACAAGGGGATGTATCATTAGAGAAAAAAAAAAAACAGCTGATACAAAATGAGTTCAATTGTCAAGTCAATAATATGGGATTTTCCCATACCTTTTGTATTATATGATTTCTGAAGAGAAGAGAAAAGTAAATCCACTGTAAACAAGTATCTTGCTTTATCAATGTGATTTTCCCCATCATACCTATAAAGTTTAAAGCATTAACCAACTCTTTATTTCTGCTCTCAATGTTATGTAAATAATCCATCTTGACAGAAATTCACAAATTTATAAATTGTAAGAAATAAAAAACCTACAATTTGTGACCAGAATTGCATCGTGTAATTATAAGAGTAAAATAAAACTACCTGCTTGTTTGTAAGGAAGGTTGGAAAAAAATAATAACTAATTCATTAGTGCAATACAGAATAAATGCGGCTATCATATCACGTGACAAAAGAATTTATGACTCGGGAGGTGAACTAATCATTTCTGTTTCCTGTACAGAGCCTATGCAGGAACAATAGGATGTTGCGCATGCACAGTCATCACAAAATGAACGAATCACTCTCTGAGATGACTTGTTATTCCCGAGTCATATAAAAGACTTGTTCAAAATAAATGAATCGTTCATGAACGACCCATCACTAGTAGTAGCATGCAGAAGTATTTGCAAAAGAGTCTTTGGCAGGGAACAAAGAAAAATGTAGTGACAAAAATAAAAAACAATAAAAATGCAAATAAATGTCTTCATGGACACGCCTGAAAATAAAAGACTTTGAGAAAGCCTTATTCAGGACAATACAAATACAATAGACGCACACTGCTGCCTTAATTGCAGTGGTGATGATATGCTGCTAACCTCAGGTGCACCATATCACACACAGCACCACTTAGTAATCATACCCCTGCAATTATAGTGAGAATTATAGTAAAAGTCCCCCTGCAGTCAATAATTTTATCTCTTAAAACTCATCTTTGATATTCAAAATGACATATTTAAATGTTTTTTCTTTTGAAAATAATTTCTTCATGCTTTAAAATAGCTTGAATGTAACTCTATACTTTTGCTTCATTTAGTATATGTTGGGCCATGAATATGCAAATTAGTCCCCGCCTCCACCCAATCACATCAGCTAAGACTTCCTGATCCACTTGGTCAACTGTAGTAAAAGTGTAAATATTGGTTTAATTCAGCTATTCTGGTTTGAACCAGAGGCTGATTCAGAAAAAGAAAAGGAAGAGCGAATTATACAGGCAGTGCTGGTTCTGTGGGGGTGCTTGAGGGAACTAAGCACTTTCAAATGAAAGCAAGAGCACCCTTAACTGATATTGTAATAACATCATACTAATGAAACAAAACAGATTTGGTGAACGCTACAGTGCGTATTTGTGTTTGCGCTCCGTAGAACGTCAAATGTTTTTATTTACTACGTGTTTTTGCAATGTAGCCAATCACAGACATGTTTGTTGATCTCTTGAACTCAGTGACCAATCAGGGGTGTTTAATTTAGTCAGAACACCAGAGTTTTTATCCAAAGTGAATAAGAGATTCATTGTGCAGTATAGAAAACTTAATTGAATATAACAAAACTTTGTGAGATCGCAAACTGAGATGAGTTATTATAGAGGAAGCTGTCTTTGCACACTTTAACCTATATATAATCCATTCAGAAGTCAACACATAACGGTTATTGATATGATGATTGGCTTGACTATGTTATCAAACAACTAATAATGTGTTGCTAATGTTACACAAACCATGTTCCCATTCGCCATCTCAGAGTAAGACAGCTGCCTTCTAATGCCACACAGACATATAAACAACATTAAAACTTTTTTTTTTTTACCACAGAGGGTCTTTAATATCCTGCTTCTAATTTCTAATAAACTTTGGCTCATGAGGATTTGACAATTATTTTCCTTTCCCACCCAGCTGAATCATTAGGTGCAGGCATGTCTAGTATGGATCTGCAGGATTGTGACTTAGAGAGACACCGGCAGTCAGCTGGAGAAATCCTCCAGAGAATACAGCATCTAGAGAAAAAGGTATTTGTGAATGTATATTAGCTCACCAAGTTTGCACGGCTATTATGCGTCCCTGTAAAAGTCATATTATAACATGGATGAGACAGAGATTTTGTTTTTTGAGTTTTTTGAGATGCTGAAGCTTTAACACCTCCAAGAGCATTCTTTTTGTCCAAATTGCTTTAACCAGATTTGATAACATGCTGTGACAACAAAGACAAAATGTGACTTAAGAGCATTTCAGAGTCTTTAGTTTTTTAATCTTTAGCTCAAGCATGCATACATCATGGTAAAGGAAGAGTGCGCTATGAATACATTCTTACTCTTAACTTTATCAGCCTAATTTTGTATTTTGATTCTCAGATGGGTGTGAAACTTTGGGAAAGAGATATTAAAAGCCAGCAGCGCAGCATGCAGAGGTCGGCCTCATCTGTGGAATGTAATGAGGCAATGTGGGAATGTTCTGTGATGCGAAAGGTCAAAGGTCATCATCGAGTATGTGAGGAGTTACACACAACTCCTGCAGGAACTCTAGAACATCCAATCACAAATGAAATACCGTACGACCAAGAGAGCTTGGTAAAAATCACATGTAAACGCATACAACTAATAGTAATGTGTTAATATTATTGAGCATTCTGCATCAGCAGTTTCAACAACATAAAATTGTGTGTTTGTGTATGTGAGCAGCAGTGTGTCAGCTCTGAAGAGTGTTTGAGTCCTGCCCAAGTCACTCACTTCGAACGCTCTAGCTGGGAAAAGGGCAAAGAAAGAGAGCATGAACAAATGAGAGAGAATGAGAGGAATATTGAGAGGAGTGACAACCAAGAGAGAAGGAGAGAGAGAGATATTAAAAAGAGAGACATGGAGGTGAAATCTGAAAGAGTGGTGAAGAGATTAAAGACGATGAATCTAGACTCAGACATTAATGGCAACAAATGTCTCCAGCACTGCAGCATGCCAACAAGAGGCAGCAGAGATACACAGTGGTAAACAAAATTAAATTAAATGAGTTTCATTTAATTTAAATTAAATTAATGAGTTATGCTATTACGGTTTTGCTTGAGACATACACTGTTTCATTACATGAAACTTAAAAAATAAAGAGCTCATATCAATGTCTTTTAAAAATACATTGTACACTTGTGGCCAGAAAATATAAACAAATCTTTTGTTGGAAGAAAATGTGGTATGGATAGTACAGTATGAGTTATTCTTGTTTTCCTCAGTTGTTTTATTCATGATTAGAATGTTCACATTTAATCCAGATTCACATAAAGCATTTCATGTCAATGACTTTTCAAGACACAGTCAGTAAATTTTTCCTCCTCAAGGGAGTGACATTTCTCTCTCCGTTTTATTTTTCTTGGGTTTCAGCCCAGATATTTTCAGACATCCTGATCCCATGAAGAGAAACCAGTGCGCACGCACTCTCTCAGATGGTAAATCTTTCTTAAAACATCACGCTCTCTTTGTGCTAAATCACAGAAAAATCTTCGATTCCTCTTCACCTACAGATTTATTTTAGCAATCAAGTTATTTTCCGTACATTTGATGTTTTAAATAATGAATTTGTGCTGCATTCTTTTTCAGATGAGATGTCTCTGTGCTCTGAGCTGTTAGACAGAGAAATTAACAGGTTTCTGAAGCCGCCCTCTCCCAATAAACCCAGCAATCTACGCTGTGCAGGTTTGTGTCTGTATAAATGCATACAAACAACACATTAGATGATAAAAGCAATACATTCTGCCACTTTCTGGTTCTTTAATACTGTTGTTCTTTTTGTCTCACATATTCTTTTTATCCATGCTGTCACATGCACACACATGCACCTTTTCCATCTCCCAGGTTGTGTGAAACATATGAATGAGATGGACAGTCGTTCATTTGGCGTCGTGTTGCGTAACTGCAGGTTTCAGTGTGACTTTCACCTGGTGCTACAAGAGGCTGAGGATCGATTCAAAAGAAGCCAGCAGTTAGAGAAGACTAGTCACACTTTAACACGTGCTCCCATCAACACACACAGCAAAATCAGAGAGCACAGCACACGCACTAATGAGGATAATAAGAGGAGCAAGAGGGAAAAACACAGACTGAGTCATCAACCATCAGACGGATGTGAGAGCCGGCGTCCACACAGTCTTCCACAATGTCTTTGGGATTGTGGAGGAATGTGCACCTACCTCAAATGTTTAGAAAGTAGCTTTAGAACAAGGCTGGGAGAACAAAACACACACTTATGAGTTACATTTATTCATTTAGCAGATGCATTCATCCAAAATGATAATGTATTTTCAGACAAAATTTTGTGAATTTTTAATTATACATATACTGTTTCCTTTCTGCTCTGTAATTCTCTGTTTCTTTCTTCAGGTTTTAGGCTCACACCTCTGAGAAGGCCTTGTGAAACATACAGTAAGAGAAGCGTTCTTTTTCCTATGAGGACAAAAGTGGACTTTAGGTCTTACTGTAGATGTATCTCAGTCATTTTGAGTTTGGGCATTAGACAGTGGAATTTAGAGGTGTACAGATATTCATAATATCTGTCCCACTATAAGCATCTGCAAACTGCCCTAAAGTTTGATAAACGTTGTGTGTACATGCAAAGAACTGGGTTAAAATATTAAATAAGGTGATGTTCTTTAACACAAGACTCTCCTGTGCTTTCCACTTTTGTCTATGCTGTTGAAATGTCTTTCCATCTTTACTCTCAGTTTTTTTCCTTTGTGTCCTCCTTTTTCCCCTCAGTCTCACTCATTCCATTCCCTCCATTGCCTAGCTGTGGTCTCTGAGTGCTGTTCAGTTGTTCCTATGTGGCTTCTTGCCCATAACCTCAAAACTTACTCACTGAACTCTCTAGAGATGTTCTCACTATAATTGTCAAGTAAATGGTAATGTATGGTACATTACCATTTACCTCCAGTCATTATTGCAAGTACGGAAAGCGTGATCAGGACCCCAGTAAAAAAAGATTTTTACTTTACATTTTTACTAAAGTCATAAGATGGCACTAATGGACTTGCGTTGGTGTAAAAGTAGAAATGTACAGTTTAGCGGCCATTGTGCAAAATAATTTTACCAATCAATGCTCAATCAATTGACCAATCAGAGTATTCTAAAGAGCCACGACTATTTCAGCTGGATGTGTTTCTGTTTCTTTAAATGCTGCAAGGCTTGAAATTAACTTTTTTTACTTGATAGCACTGGTGCTGCCAACTTCAAAAATTTAGGAGCACCCACTGAAAATTAAGGAGCATGCACCACAACCACAATTTGTGTATATATATAGAAATGAAAACAGTAGTGCTTCACCAATCATGATTTTTCTTTTCTTTCTTTCTTTTTTTAAAAGCAAATGGGACGATTCTGATACTGGTTGCCTTTTTTTTAAGTAAATTGATTTGTTGATTATTTGCTCTATAACAGGTATATTTTGAGACTATAGACAGCATGGCTATGTGAGACTATTGTTTGAATTAATCCCTTTTCTTTGCATTACACATTGACATTACAGTACAGGATAGCTCTTTCGGCATTATCCTGAGCATTCGTTTCATGTGTCGTAGAACGAAAGAGAGGCTCTCAGGAGTGCGCATAAACATCACATCCTTTTCCCTAGCAAAAACGCTCCATTGAGTTACATTTATTCATTTCATTTATTCATTTAGCAGATGCATTCATCCAAAACAATAATGTATGTTCAGACAAAATGTTGGAAATTTATAATTATATGCATATTCTGATGATCTGTTCATATTTTATACACACATGCTATATTGGCTTTTTTGTGTGCATTTTGTGTTTCCTTTCTGCTCTGTAATTCTCAGTGTTTCTTTCTTCAGGTTTTAGCCTCACACCTCTGAGAAGGCCGTGTGAAACATACAGTAAGAGAAGCGTTCTTTTTCCTATGAGGACAAAAGTGAACTGTAGCTCTTACTATAGATGTATTTCAGTTGCTTTGAGTTTGGGCAGTGGAATTTAGAGGTGGGGGTGCATAATATCTGTGCCACTATAAACATCTGCAAACTGCTCTAAAGTTTGATAAACGTTGTGCGCGCATGCAAAGAACTGGGTTATAATTTTGAATAAGGTGCTGTTCTGTAACACAAAACTTTCCTTTGCTCTCCACTTTTGTCTATGCTGTTGCAATACAAAACTGGTCTTAAACATATCTGTAGCCATTTAGAGGCGCCACTGCCTTTTAATTATGATCCAAACAAAGATGTGGCATGAGTAGTTGTTTTTTATTTAAATTAGATTTAATTATAGGATTTGAAGTAAAAACAGTCTGACTTTAGATTTTTGAAATTATGATACATAAGTCACCTGCACAAAACAAAAACAGCAGATGGACAGAATGAAAATGCAAATTCACTCTCTGACAGTAAGTGGCTTATGGAACAGCAGCGATATAGCGTTTCTTTGGGTACCACTGAACACAAATCAGCTCTGTGCTTCTAAACACTATTTTATAGATAAGATAGAGATAAGAGGAAAAGAAAATGCCATCGAAAGACAAATCTGTTCCTTTCAGAGATACATTCATATAAACCCCCACCCCCAATTCAATATTTAAATTTTTCTTCTTATATTTCATGCATCATGAACAGTGAGCTTGTTGTTCCTGGTACAGTATTTTCTCTGCTGGCGTGTCTGTGTTCTCCTCTTTGCGTCAGTCTTCAGCATGTCCCGTCTCTGGCCTGTGTAATCGTCCTGTTTACAGACTTAAAATAATATTTTTACGCAAATGACATTTAGGGAAATGATTGTGATGCAGTTTGACTGAAAGTCTAGAACAGAGATCAGCCAAAGTAAAACTAAAAACAGATTGCCGATCGTGTGTTTGGAGCAAAAACCTGCCGGTTTCCAATTTATGGAAACTGGCAGGTTTTATCTCTAGAAAACAGGTCACACCCCAGGAATTCATTGCATTCTGGGAGCATGTGCGACATGTGACTCAATAATTAAGAATTATTTTATTAATTATTAGGCTTAAATAAAAATATATTCACACAGTGAGACTTGGTAACCACAGGTAAAACCATACATGGCTACTCACTACCACTGTCAAATGACATTATGAAATGTTATATAGGCCTATAAAAAAAAAAAAACACCTAAACAGGTAAAACTACACACACCTTTACAAAGAAATTAATTATATATTCTCCTACCCAACTAATAAATATATTGCAATATAAACAGCTATAACATAGTTTTCAATATAAATATTCCACATTTCCACAAACCATGGTAATTTACTACAGTTCATTCGTGGTTAATGTTTGTAAGGGTGGTGATTTGGGGATTTAAAAGTATTCTGTCTTCATTCATGGCACAATGTTTCTCCTGTTTTCCTCATCAGTCTTGTTGGGAATGTTGAGGCTGTTTCATCCGATTTAAAACTAGTTTAATCATCGAGTGATTTGTAGTTTGTAACTGAGAGGTGTGTGTCGAATTGAAACGCTTCTCACTTGATGTCGCAATGCTGTTTAATAATTGTGTCCGGGGACCGGGAATAAACGCAGCTCCTTTAAGCTTTCATTCCGTTATCCACTGGGCCGTGCTGCGTAGTTCAAAGTAAACTAGTTAAACACCTGAAAATAGCGCTATTTGTTCTGTATTTGTTGTTACTGACCGAGAAACAACTACAGATGATTCAGTGACAGAGTGGTCCGAACAAATCCAAATCGTTTCAGATCATTATGCAAGCGCGTTTGGCCAATTCACGGAAAAGAGAGAATCGAGACAAAAGAATGATTAATTCATGAATGATAGGTCAGTCGACAGAAATACGGGACACACATAAAGACTGCTGAAATATTTGCACAGAAAAACGTTTCTCAGGTGAGTCGGAGGAGCATGCATGGTACAAACAGTGCGTATGTAACCGTCCAGCTGCAGGCACCACTGTGGCCACGTATCTAACCAAATTTAGCCGCACCGCCAGGAAAAGAGGAGGAGGGAGGTTGGGGTTCCCTCGGGCTGGATGAAGATGATTGACGGGCCGGATTTGGCCCGCGGGCCGCCAGTTGACGAGCCCTGCTATAGACTATATAAATCTGGCTATATGAGACTATAGTTTGAATTAATACGTTTTCTTTGGACTGCACATTGACATTACAGTACAGAATAGCTGTTTCGGCATTATCCTGAACATTGTATAAGCATTAGTTTCATGTGCCGTAGAACAAAAGAGAGACTCTCAGGAGCACGTGTAAATGTCACATCCTTTTTCCCGGCAAAAACCTCCTTCACATAAAAATCAGTCTACAGGCTTTCATAGTTAACCTGCGAAGTCGGGGAAAGTTTTGTTTTTTAGGTTTCATTACAAACTGCTTACACATTGGTAATAAAGTGATTAATACATGAAAATACTTACATGTAGATTTTAATTGTAAAATATAATTATATTGGATTATTATTTTAAATTTGTATTTTGTTAATTTATAGTCTACTTGATACCTGAATGGAACAAGTAAATGATAAAGATTTGGACTAAGATTTAGACAAAGGAGTATGTGTGTGTGTGTGTGTGTGTGTGTGTGTGTGTGTGTGTGTGTGTGAGAGAGGAAGACAGATAGTTGGAGCATATGTGCATATGTGTATGTTAGATGGGTAACTAGATTATGGGTCCCTGGGGGTTCTGATCTCTAGTTATTGAGCTGTTACTATGGCGACTAGTCTGTTATGTACCCCAGAACAAAGTCATTAAAGACTGAGGATATGACCAGACACAAGCACACACTCTATTGCACTTACAGGATCACAACTTTGCGGTTCACACATTGTTTCTCTTTAACAAGATCAGTGTGTTCCAGTCTGCCAGTGCCCATCTATACGTGTTTTGTTCTTCTCAAGAGTTGGTGGGACAGTATGACTGTATTTTACAATAAGAATGTCATTCATGCTGAGAGGAAAGTCCTGCTATAGTCCTGCTAAAGAACAGTGTTTATTTGTTTTTTATGTTACTAGTACAGGGTTCAGTACTGTGTGTGCAGTTTCACAGTCTGCCCACTAAATCATTCTAAAGATCAATATACCTCCCTGCTGCCCTGTGCAAGTCTTACCATTCGCATGCAGCATGGACACATTTTGAATGCTTTGGTTCTTTAATTTAATTTCCTGCCTTGCTTGTTCTCTTTTTAATTTCTCTCAGGCCCTGACATGGAAGAGAACATGGATCACAGACATCTGAAGAGAACCTCAGAATACTGGCACCCAAAAAATGTATGGTATGCCATGATTTCACACTAATTTAACCTGCACTGAACCTGGCGATTTAGATGTTCAGGCAGTCATACATTGTACAGGTTTATTATTGTCATAATATTCTGAGCAGAGTCAAAGAAAATGCAAATGTATAATTCAATAACTTGCTTTTCCTCTCAAACAGTTTAAAGATTAATTTACTAAGCAGTTACAGTATGAACAGGCAAAGTACATATTTGTGCACTCATATGCATAATGCCAATCATCTTTAGTCCACATTTATTCCATAATTTGTAATCATTTTCTCATTTAGTCTTCAGGCAGACACAGAGATAGGCGGAACTGGTCTGCTGATGAGTTGTGCTACCTCAAAATGGGTATGAAAAGGTTTGGTCGGGCCTGGAACTCCATCCTCTGGACGTATCCCTTCCAGCCTGGACGCACCAATGTAGATCTGGCCAAGAAGTACCGACACATGCAGGCATGACATGACCAATAGTAAAGATCAGTTTTCTGAATACTGTAACATATTAATTTAACAAAGCCTGGCAAGAATGTTCAATTAATATTTTACTCCAAAATAAAAAAAATGGTATATTGTGCATAAAGAAGCCTTGACATTCCTAATTGTCTTTAGTGCAATGCAAAAGAAAAATCCTCATTCTTATTACTGTAATGTACAGAAAACATCATTGTATTGTTGTACTGTATTTAGTTTAGCATGACTTTAATCAAAAAACTGCTTCAACAGGATGATTCAAATTACAATAATGAGAAATGGGTGGGGTGCTTAATTTTGAGCAGCAAATCAGCATATTAGAATGATTTTTGAAGGATCATGTGACACTATAGACTGGAGTAATGATGCTGAAAATTCAGCTTTGCCATCAAAGAAATAAATTACATTTTAAAATATATTTAAATAGAAAACAGTTGTAATAATATTTCACAATATTTCTGTTTTTACTATATTTCTGATCAAATAAATGCTGCCTTGGTGAGCAGCAGAGACTTCTTTCAAAAACATTTCAGTTGTATATTCATATATAGTAAATGATTATTGAATAAAATGATTTAAGACTCCCAGTAAAAGAATGAGCTCACTAAAAGGAAATGCTAAAGAAACAGTGGCCTCTTTGGTATGTGGCGGTCACATTGTTACATAACACAATGTGTTCTTCTGAATGTCTTTCTCAATTCTAAAATGACTAAATGACAAACATGATATGGCTCAATGAGATCTAGAGGCCATCAGATGTTAGTTATATTGCAGTGCCAGTACCTTCAGGGCTATGGTATCTAGCCTGTATATTGTGAAATGAAGTGCACATATCGTATGCTTGCTTCCTGTTTCATTTCCCCAGTACTGCTCTTTTAGAATTCTGATTTTTTTTTCCTCTCTCTTTCTTTTACTGACAGAAATCTGAAGCACAGGGTGTGGATCTGTCTCGTGCAGGAGATGTATAAAAACATCACCAGATAATCTCAAAATGGACATTTTTTGCCATCAAATCTATAAGGATTTTTCACCATTTATGTTATGTCTCATTTGAATAGAGTAATGTATTGGATGTTTTTGTTTTTGGATTGTATAGATTTTCCCTTATTTTGCTATATAACAAGGTGATGTGTTAGAAAACAACATTGTTTGCACTAAAGAGAAATGGAAAAAGAAGAGATTATTTTATTTCTTATAAAGTTATATTTTCCCTTCAGTTTATTTGAGAAATAATTGATATGGGTAACAGTTACCTGTTTATTTGTTTTCGTTCAAATCCATTTGATTTGCATGTGAGTCATATATTTGTATAAAGTTTACATTGTCCAACTGTAGTGTTCATGTCATCTATATTCATTCCTCTTATGGCTGATAAACAAAGCTCTGTTATACAAGGATAATGAGGCATGGCATTTCCTTGAAATTCCAGCAAACGGAAGCAGCTTAATATTTCATCAAAAACTTTGTTGCATGCTCAGTACAGAAACCCAGTGGAAAGATGTTTATTTATATGAATCAAAGTTTCTTAGGATAAGAGCCAGAAAGTTAACCTCAAAAAAAAGAAAGAAAAAAAAAACTGTCCCATGAGACCCCTTTTCTCTGGAAAGAATGTTGCCCCTCTCCCCAGAAGCTTCTCTGAGAAAACTGAGATGTGTGTAAGAGAGAGAGAGTTCATGTTATCTTCCCAGAAACTTCCCGGGGAAACTCCTGTGTTGTGGGATAGTTCACACACTTCTGTGTTGAGTTTTGTCTGTACTCCAAATTATTTCTAACACATTACACAATTGCAGTAATGTCAGTTTATTTTCACAGACTGCACTCATCTTGATGTTTTGTTCAGATGTTTGAAGATATTATTGCATACCACAAATTTGATTAAATGCATTTCGAGTATAAAATACAGATAAAGGAAGAACGTTATTGTGATGTGTTACAGTCTTTATTTTCCTTTACTACAATCATTGTTTTAATGTACATTCTTTTCCTCTTCTATGGGAGACTGGCTGAACTTTTCATACACAATCACCAAGAGCTTGGAAGAATATAGAAGAATAAAGAAGAAAAAATATCAGATGACTGCTTGTCAACGAATCGGTAGGCATAACATTAGTAATGTTTTAAGTACGTATGTTATTACGTTCTAGTAAACTTCTGCAACCAGCTTGCTACCCCAGTTTAATTCTGAATGACAACCCTGTTTTATGACTACATCTTCAGGAAAAAAAAAAAAAAAGAATATTCTGACATACTTGCACCTAATGACCATCCAGCTGCTGCTGCTTTCTAGAGGTGAGTGTAGTGATTTATATAAGGTTGACACTGTCAACTGCGTTCTGTCCCATATCTTCCAAAGTGAATGAAGGATCCGAATTAGGGATTGTGGATTCATGGGTCAGTTTACAATCCAGGAGGTCCAATGAGGGCGTCTCCACCTTATCCAGACATTCCAACAAATCCTTGTTCTCAGCTGGTGCAGGATTACTAATTTTGTCTTCCACCTTCTCACTGGTTATGGCTTCACTTGCCACTGTGACTCCAGTAATGAGGGCTTCGGAGATTGGAGATTTCAGCAGGTCATCCAAGAGGCTGGGTTCTTGAAGAACATTAGAAGCATTGAGATCAGCTACAGGTTCAGACTTCTGCTCAGGTTCTTGCTCTGGAGCGGCAGGTTCCTTCCCAGTCAGGCTGACGGAGGCTAATGCGGACTCCACTGCTTCGATACCTTTGTTTACGACGTCTTCCACCGGTGCAGCGATCTGTTCAGTGACTGCATTGACCGTTTCTCCTGCAGCTTGTGTAATGGTCTGCAGAACACTGCTTGAAGAGGCAGGCTTTTCAGCTGCTGGTGCCTCTTCTGCAGACTTGCTCTCCTCCTGAACCTCGCCTTCAGGACATTTCTGCTCTGCATTCTCAGTCACAGGTGAGTCCTCTGGTGTCTCCTCTACAGCTGGACCTGTTGTCTCTGCTCCTATCCCTACTTCACTCTTCTTCCGACTGAGCTTCGCTCCCATTCTGACCCTTTGCAATAGAGGGATATATCACAGTAATTAAAGCAAGCTCACAGAAACAATTATTTTTGATGATGGTCTCAGACCATAAAACAGGCTGGAGAGATTTCAACACCACTTTTGGAAGCGATTAGTATTAATCAATCTTTTGAAAAGAGCTTGAACAAATCGGCCACAGGAAGCTGGAATAGCATGATAAAATTGATTATATGTCATTTTCATATGTCCAATCAAAAATGATTGGTCACAAACTTATTAAAATGTAGGTATTATGGGGTCAGGGTGTTTTGCATATCTTTATGCTAAGCAGCAAACAGTGGAATCATTATTTAAAGCACATAAAAAAAATCAACAGAATTACTTACATTAACACGTATGATGAATATGACACATGATTTGATGAAAACTTTGTACTGCTACACATTACATACAGTATGCACACTTTTGTTACTTTTATAGCATACAACAACAATTAAAAAACAAAGTATATAGGATAGAAGTCTTAAACTATAATGCTAAAACTGGGGAATTAACGTATTTTAGAATAAGTAAGAGTAAATTTAAGAGTGATACTTCATTATTCTAACTCAGCCACACCTTCTTCCATCTGCTGAAGTGCTTTGAACATGGGTCTCATCTGGGGACCACACTCTTGAAAAGAGGTTTAAAGCACAAATTATACTGTTAAATGAAGGTATAAAAGTAATAAACCCTGAAATATCACGGTGGAATTCAAACCCGTTATAATTTTCACCACTGACGTGGCATCAGAGCTGGGACAGAAGGACAAAGCAGAGTCTACTTAGAGTACCGATAAACATGATACTTCTTTTATCTTTAATATACTAAGCCGAAAACGTTGCAAACATTGCAAAGTATACATGCGTGGCGAATTGTCAGTCAAGTATAAACCCACCTTTTTTTTTTGAACGGTGAATGAGTGGAGCCGCGAGCAGATGCAGGATCAAGGATGGTGAGACTGACTGTGCAAAGGGAGGAAAACTCGAAGAGAGTGATGTACAGTTTCCAAATGAATCGCTCTGTTGAGCCGATTCTTTTTAGTGATTCGATTGAACCGATTCTCAAAGCGTGTTAAGATTACCTGACAGAAAGTCGTTTAAAAAGCCGGTGGCTTATGAAAGTCAAAGAATAATTCGCACACTGTATTTAACAACCAATATATTTTTATACATAAAAGAAAACAACTAAATATCTCACTTACGATGACTCAAAAGAACCGTTATGAACCAGTTCAGTGAAAAGAACCGAATCGTTATAATGAACCAGATATGCTACCCCTGAATGACTCCGTCATTCTCAACAGGGCTGTCGAAAATTTGCGAGTCCCATACAGACACTCCCTGCCCCGCCCTCTTTCAGAACGTCACCGAATTCGTTTTAAAATGTGGAACTATTGATTAAAGTCAGTCATTTTATGCCTCTTTGACTTCACAAACGGTTCAATAATTCCCAGGCATTTAGAGCCGTTCATTTTCACTTACACGGTTACACACACAACAAATACAATTGGTCGTGCGGACATAATTTTATATGACATATTAATTACTTATTGTTGTAGTCAGTGTTTGCTATGAGCTTTCCTGTAAGCTTTGTTAAATTTAATGTTATTATTATTATTAGTTTTTATTTTATTTTATTTTGTATAGTGGAACAAAACCTGTACTTGTAATTGATCAAATATACCCTTCTGACATCATTTTTTGGCCACTGCATATAAAATTGTCCACAAGATGGAGACACAGAGTTTAGGATAATATCTGATGTAATCCTGAAAATGAAGAATTTAGCCTTCGTTTCATTGTTTTGAACCAGTGCTTCATTTTTAATTTTTACATAAAATTTACCCCATGATCCTGAGATTAAAAAAAAAAAAAAAGGTTTATATCTTCCTTTTTAATAGTCTGGGTACCACATATCATGTCATCTCTATCTCGTTATCTCTCTCTTGTTTTTGTCTGCAGTCATCTGTTTGTTTGTTGTTGTTGTTTTGCTGTAGATGATGGCAGCTGTTGTTTTTAGCAGTAATTGTACAGCTGAAGTCGTAATTGCAGAGCTGTGAGAACTCTGCTTGTGTAATAAGTGTGAGAGACAGAGAGATGAAGCTTTTATCACTCTTAAGACTCTCAATCCCTTCATTTTGATTCCTCTATCTCTCTGTCACGACATTTCCATGCTCTTTAGTGCTTTTTCTTTTTGGAAGGAGCTTGTGGCGCAGAAAGTAAGGGATGATTAGAAACATGTGTTTCAGAAGAAAAACCAGTAGCAAAGTTGCAGTAGTGTGTTTATGTTTTCCAGATCTGTAATTTGGATTCTTGTTTTGCTGTTCTGAAATTGTCCTCTCACCACTTAGATTATACATTTCCCTCTGTTGAGAAGGAAATGACACAGATTTTCTTCTCAAAAACCAGACAAACACACAAACAATGTCCATTTCTGTTGCACATTATAGTAAAGCCAAAAAAAATCTCAAAATTCAAACCTTAAAATGCAGCAGAATCTGCCTACAATCAAATATACTAGACCAGCCAGAGATGTAAGAGTTTTATAGTCATTCAGAGCATGTGTAATAATAATGGGTTGGGTTTTCTCCATTGTGTCTTTAATCGCATGTATGTTGATGTGTCTGATGATGTAACTCATGGGATTTTATATACTGTGATAGAAATATTTTATGTAATGGCCTCAGAAGTGGTCAAAAGGGTATTTTCAACAAGATATGTACAGAAAATGCAGACTCAGGATGCTCAGATCAAAGACCATATAGACTTACCCAAAACGTGCTTAACACAGTACACTGTGAACCCTAACACTCAAAATAATTAATTGGTTTGAGTAGGACAAACTCAAATTAAACAAATTAGTTAAATCAAATTAACGTTTTTGAGTATTTAGAACTTTCTTTTTCTTTTGAGTTCACAAAACTGACACATTTTACATAAACTGAACTGTTTAATTGTTTTGAGTTTTATGAACTTGTTTCTTTTAATTTAGACAAACTTAAATTTACCTGAAACTGGGCTGGGTTTTCTATTTCCCAGCATGCTTTGCCATTAGTGTTATATAATGTTTTTTGTTGTTGTTGTTGTTTGTTTGTTTGTTTCAATTGCTATGCTATGCTAAAGTTATCAAGGCATTGTGTTACCAGTTAGCATTTGCTGAATTAGCTAGTTATAGCTAGCAAAATTTCAACTACTCAAAAATTTAAGATATTGGTGCTGATAGCCTCGTGGGCAGTTAAGATTATATGATCATTTTAAGTTTAATGTATAAATTAACTTACTCAAAAATTTCAAGTTAAGAGCAATTAAAATGTATGGGTACAAAATTGAAATCTGACAGTTCTGCTTACTTAAACTTTGAATTTCTTAACTTGATTTGAAAAAAATGTAACTGATTACCTAAAAATGTAACTGATTACCTCAATTTGTTTTGAGTTTTGTCAACTTATCGAGTTTACAGTGTAGAACTAACAGTCATTATGATTAGCTTAGATCATTACAAACCAATCACCAAAACAAATCACAGTAAAGAAGACTTGAGTGACATTGATTTTTACTCAACTGTAAGATTTAAATGTACATCTTTCTATTCATTGAGACTCACTCAGTTGTTGTGACCAGTGATCTCCCGGCCATAAATAAAACTTCATTTCTGCAAAGAGCAACTTGGAAGTTGTGTAAGTTATATGTTGCGCTCCTAAGGAATAGAAGTACTAAAGATCCTACGCTCAAAAGACAACAAAAGTAACAGCTCAAGTGTGATTGAGGTAGTGATTGTAGCTTCTTGATGGGATACAGTCACCATACTTCAGGGAAGTATTGTATTGTATTGTAAGTATTCAGGGAATTACCTCAAGATACTGTAGTATATTATTTTATTATATTAACAATAGGAGTTGTTTAAATTGTCCGTGGTGAAGTCAGATTAGTAGGTTGTATTCGTGTTGAGAATTTCCATGACAACAGACTCAGATTTGACATTGAGATTTCTACAGAAATCATTGTTTCGCCAAGGTCACATTTCAGACATCTCTGCAACAAAGATTATAAGCTTAAACATATAACAGATTTTGTCTGCTGTAAATAAGAATATGACTTAAAAGTTTATGGAATTGTCAGCCAGTGAAGATCAGTATGCGTATCTGACCTCTTTGGTGTGAGTGGGTTGCTGGTGGCTTTAATGTATTTTGCGGTTATTTTTAGTCTGAGGGATGTTGAGAGATTTGCTGAAGTCTCAGATTGCTTGACATCAGGACTTCAGTCAGAAAGACTCTCTCCATTTCCCTCCCCATGTTCTCACAGAGAGAGGCCAGCTGCCTTCATTTCTTTCTTTCTGTGAAATCTCAGTTCTCTGGATACACAGATCATCTGTATTATACTGCCATTTACAATAAGCTAAACATATAGTTTAAATTACAGATTTTGTAAATGACTTAAAAATATAATAATATAATATATTTATTTAATTTTTTTATGTAATTTGATTCAAATTATGTTAGCTATAGGTTAAACTAGGCACACTTTAGCAATATTGTAAATGCCAACAATCATGCCAATAAAGCTTTGTTAACGGATATATAGATGACAGATAGATAAATTGTTCTTCTTTTCCAATTTAGACTATTTGCTCTTTGGCTGATTTGCAAAGTCTTAAAGCTGCTTTGCTGACAGTTTATTTAAAAGGAATTTTGGCATCTAACAAATTTAATTCATTAGATAATATATTGTGACAATAAGAATTTATAAAAAAAGAATGCCAGACAGAAGAACCACTCTTTCTGAGAAAATGACCAAAGCCACAGTTAACGCCACACATCCTTTGAAATATCTGAAGAAAATCACTTATATCTTTGATGTCATCTTAGAATCAGTCTGATTGTGTGCCCTGTCACATGGTATATTCTAATCCAGAGTGTTTCCTGGACTTAACCCCTCAAATCCACATATGGCTATACTGGGTTTATCTGTATACCATGTGTTCTATGCTGTAGGTTTGAAAGAATATATCAATTGAAAATATCTGGTGAATTTAAGCATATAATGTAACTGATTCTGATAAGAGGTGATATCATGGTTCAGCATGTGATTTAGGAGTAGGGGTTGGGTTAGGTGATAGAAAATATAACTGACCTGATATAAAATCAATGGAAGTCTATGCAATGTCCTCACTAAGATAGCAAAACAAATATGTTTGTGTGTGTGTTAGGGCTGTACGATATATCGTTTTAGCATCGAAATTGCGATTTGCGCATCCGCGATAGTCACATCACAGGATGTTCGATGTCTAGGGATCGTTAATCCGTACGGCACTGTGCGACATACAGGTGCTGGTCATATAATTAGAATATCGTAAAAAAGTTCATTTTTTTATTGTAAATTATTTTAAAAAATGAAACTTTCATATATTCTAGATTCCCTACATGTAAAGTAAAACATTTCAAAAGGTTTTTTTTTTTAATTTGTTGATTAGAGCGTACAGCTAATGAAAGTCCAAAATCCAGTATCTCAAAATATTAGAATATTTACATTTGAGTTTCATTAAATGACCATCCCTACAGTATAAATTCCGGGTATCTTTTGTTCTTTGAAACCACACTAATGGGGAAGACTGCTGACTTGGCAATGGTCCAGGAGACAATCATTGACACCCTCCACAAAGAGAGTAAGTCACAGAAGGTCATTACTGAATGGGGTGGCTGTTTACAGAGTGATGTATCAAAGCATATTAAATGCAAAGTTGACTGGAAGGAAGAAATTGGGTAGGCAAAGGTGCACAAGCAACAGGGATGACCGCAAGCTTGAGAATACTGTCAAGTAAAGCCGATTCAAACACTTGGGAGAGCTTCACAATGAGTAGAATGAAGCCGGAGTCAGCGCATCAAGAGTCACCACACTCAGACATCTTCAGGAAAAGGACTACCAAGCCACTTCTGAACCAGAGACAACGTCAGAAGCATCTTACCTGAGCTAAGGAGAAAAAGAACTGGACAGTGAACAGTGGTCGAAAGTCCTCTTTTCAGATAAAAGAAAATTTTGCATTTCATGTTGAAATCATGGTCCCAGAGTCTGAAGGAAGACTGGAGAGGCACAGAATCCAAGCTGCTTGAAGTCTAGTGTGAAGTTTCTGAAGTCAATAATGATTTGGGGGGGCCATGACGTCTGCTGGTGTTGGTCCATTGTGTTTTATCAAGTGCAAAGTCAATGCAGCCATCTTCCAGGAGATTTTGGAGCACTTTATGCTTCCATCTGCTGACAAGCTTTATGGAGATGCTGATTTCCTTTTCCAGCAGGACTTTAGCACCTGCCCACAGTGCAAAAACCACTTCCAAGTGGTTTGCTGATCATGATATTACTGTGCTTTATTGGCCAGCCAATATGCCTGACCTGAATCTATGGGATATTTTCAAGAGAAAGATGAGAAACAGTCGATCCAACAATATACAGATGATCTGAAGGCTCAATAGTGCCTCAGCAGTGCCACAGGCTGATCACTTCCATGCCACACTTCACTGATGCAGTAATTTGTGCTAGGAGCAAGTCATTTGCTGTAATATGTCCTGCCGATCAAGTATTGAGTGCACAAAAGAACATACTTTAAAGAACTTGAACTTTTCTGTTTTGCAAATCCATTTTTTGATTGATCTTAGGAAATATTCTAATATTTTGAAATACTGGATTTTGGACTTTCATGAGCTGTACGCTCTAATCATCAAAATTAAAAAAAAAAACTTTTGAAATGTTTTACTTTACATGTAGGGAATCTAGAATATATGAAAGTTTCATTTTTAAAAATAATTTATAATAAAAAAAATGAACTTTTTGATGATATTCTAATTATATGACCAGCACCTGTAGATCTATTAGACTTGGGTACGACATGCATGTAGACTGTACGATGATGACACCTGTTGACTCATAGGCTACGATGCAAGTTTCTATAGAAGAATAAAATGTCATCAGCATGCGCTAGTGGTAAACAAAAAGACAATGTCGTGTGCTGAAAAAAAAAGGAATTAGCGAAAGAAGAAGGGAAAAGAGCTTGAGGTAAGCAATTTTAAGTTTTAGCGCCATGTCGCGTTGATTTCATGTCGCATTTTTATTGGCTGCAATGGCTGGTCAGTAGACGTAAGTCGTAGCAGCAGACACACTGTGCGATGATCATGCTGAATTTCTGACACTGTCAGAAAATTATCGTAGACTATCTTTGGTCGCAAGACCGGGAAAACGGCCGTCTTTGAACCTCTCTCACTGTACGACATAGGACCACCAATAAAGAGCCACAATCACAGAAATCGCCACGATTGTTTCACGATGGCAATCTTTCGTCTGGGACAGCCAAAAATCGTGCGGTGTATCCTGGGCTTTAGACTTACCTTGATAATATAAAGCACTAGTATATTTATTTAATTTGTATGTTTGTTCTATTATATTTATCTATGCTTGTAATTTGTTCATTATTTTAGAAGAACGCAGTCGTGTTTACAACTGTGACAATGAGCGCTTACCAGGATCAATTAAACGCTGGATTTTCAAAAGGATATGCGATGTTCGCGGCTCCACTGTTGCAGTAAACTTGCACAACGTTCTTACATGAATAATTTATTAGATGCATGCCAGTCTGTTGTAGGGACATCGACTTAACATTTCCACGCCCCTAAAGCTGACGCGGAACAAAACGAACTGTGATTGGTTGTGTTACATGTCAGTAAATCGCAGTTGTCATATATATATATATATATATATATATATATATATATATATGGAAATGAATATTCCATATATGGAAATCCCCATAAAACAAAAAAAGTGCATGGCCATATATGGCTGTCATAAGTGTTTTTATTACGTTTACTTGTCTTTCTTCCACTCTCAAAATTCAGTTAGCTTTGCAGTACCTATTTAAACACATATTTATATAAGTGTTTATTTAATTTAATATATACAATTATTTTTAAATAAAAATGACATTTTAATTATATTTAAATATTATGCAATATTATATGTAATATTTTTAATTATATTTAAATATTATAATATTAATATTATGCAAATAAAAATAAAATGCTTTACATGTCTGGATTCACTAGTAGTTCACAAATGTTTTTGCATAGATAATAGTACATTCCTTTTTTTTCTTCCTTAAAATTAGGTTTGCTGACAGGAAACCCACTAGTAATGTCTCCCCCTCTCTCTCCACAAAGCACCAGATTAACAAAAAGATTTTACTCTTTTCTTAATCCTTCAACGCTCAACCAGACGCAACATCAAAGATTGACTTAGATCTGCAGTCGCGTGCAGACAAATACACGTAAGTCATGAACTTAGATGTTGCAAAAAATGCCATGCCTAACTGATGCTCTTTTTGAACCTTTTGAGTGTTATCCAGTATATATGTGATTTTATATTAATGTTTGATTGCATCCTCAGATTATAAGGGTGGTGTTTTTTTGTACAGCATCACAGGAATTATCTTATTGCACATTGTAAAATGGTGTAAGCATCCACTGGAGGCAAGTCTTGATGAACCCAAGTGCAGTTTATTTCCGTTACAAGATAAAACATAAGGGTGTAACAGACACATAGGCCGGTAAGAGCTATGCTTGTAAACCTCACTCTGATCTCAAAAGGCGCTCTAGCGACTGATGCTACAGACTGTGTCTTTAGCCTCTTTGTTAGAGTGTCCAACTTCCATGCCGGCGGACCCAGGTTCGAGTCCTGCTTAGAGCGGGTGGTTCGAACAGGAGGGGTTACATAGGTGAAGTGACCCAGATGGGAGTGAAGTTTAGGAGGGTGAGTGTAACGGACGTAGACCGCTATGAGCTATGCGTGTAAACCTCACTCCCCTGATCTCAAAAGGTGCACTAGCGAATGACGCTACAGCCTGTGGTCTTTAGCCTCCTTGTTAGAGTGCCCGACTCCCATGCCAGCGGACCCGGGTTCGAGTCCCGCTTAGAGCGGGTGGTTCAAACAGGAGGGGTTACAAGGGCTTTGGCTTGGCAGAACATGAACATTACCTTACCAATGGACACGGACAATACTTGACAAAGACGCATGGCAAACATGAGGGCTTAAATGCACAGAGACTAAAGACAAAACAAGGGACACCTGTACACAAACCAATGAACCAATAGGCTTGTTCGACTTCATACAGCACTGCACAGACCGATCGGCGGCTGACTTGAAGCAGTGATATGCTGGTAAAACATTTTTGTCTGACTTGAGACAGCAACGACACCATGTGACTGTGACGTATGGCTTCAAAGTACCGCGAGAGCGATTCGAGAGCAGCCAGGTGAGTCAGCCAGCGCAGTTTCTCAAGAGCGGTTGCACGGGCTCTGATGACGACACAGCTGTTCCACGATTGGCCAGATTCACTGCATGACAACGATCATGTGTGTTTCGTGTTTATTCTGAAAACTTCAGTTCCACTAATGCTCACAAATCTGTATTGTTATAACAGTTAAAGCTCTTGTCATGTAGTCATGATGTTATATTGTGTCATGTTTATCAAAATAAAACTGATAAAAAACGTAGACACCACTACATTGGTATTTAAGCACATGGCAAACCAGGAACATAACAATGAGATATGACTAAACTACAAAAATAAGATGTGAAACAAAACCCAACACTATCATTGACAAATGGGTTGTGAACATCACATTGATTAACATATCTTGAATATTTCGCTTTTTCAAAAGAACCAAAACAGTTACATTTAACAATTTTTTTCTAGTTGCTGTTTGCGCAAAACGTAACAAAAAGTAATTCAATCTTTAATAGTGTGCAATTAATGCTGTAGTTAATAATTATTCATTTGATGCTGTACAAAAAAACCTTACATTTAATATAGGATGCAATAAAACATTCATATGAAATCACATTTATATTAAATAACACTCAAAAGGTTCAAAAAGAGCATCAGTTAGGCATCACAGTTGTGCTTCAAATGAATGTGGATACCCATATAATCCCATACCTCAATGGTTACATGTTGACTTCACCATAGTAAGAGTGGCTTCATTGCCTTATCTAGGCCATTGTAAATGAATGTGGCAGAATCTCTATTCTCAGGTGAGAATCTCATCTCCTCTGTCAGAGATGAAAGAGAGTTTGAACTTCATTTGAATTGCAAATGAGTGCCATCATACTTCACTGGCAGCTTAAGTTATTTATGAAAGCCCTTTTTATGTTAGTTGTCAGCAGGCATGGTCTTGTTGGGCCATGAGTGGAAAATAACTGTTCTGTGATCATTTAAGTAGTGCATAATTTTAACCGTTCTGGAGCTTAATTCAAGAGGCTTTGATAAACTTTTTCCCCCAAAATTTTTTGCAGTGCCAGTGTTTACTTTTGAAACTTGTAGTCTAGACATTAAAAATCTGGGCTGTTAACTGAATATGGATTTAACATGCCCAGGATGAAAATGATAATGCATATTTTAATATACAATTATGGGAAAGAATTGCAAACATTTGCCAGGTTATATGGCTGCAAGATTATCTCCACCTCCAAGCATCTATAATATTCTGGGCAAAAATCATAAATCGTATTTGTACCACAAACAGTGTGGGGCAACTTACAAAGTTTAATACTGAGGGTCAGGGGTTTATGAACAATAATAACAGTGATGCTTGCCAAGTTTAAAGTTGATTAAAGCTATAGTGTGCGACAAGCCTTGACAGTCAATGCATTACGTGATCAGATGTAGAATGTCTGATATAGAATATCCTTCCTTACAGCGATCATGTAATCAGCTTCTGCAACACGCATTATCAGTTCAGTCCCCATACTGCTTATCAGGCATGCAAGGGTGGGACAGACCCCTCCGAGAGACCAGTGTTAAGTCTCAAATCCCTTGTCTTCAACAGCTGTGTGGACCCCATCTGCAATATTACGAATCCTACTATCAAGACTTAGCTTGTGAATATTACTTAGGTCATGTGGATGCTTCTTTGTAATCTTCCTAGAGCTGTGGTTCTCAATCTGGAATACTATACATTTTTAGATGCCTTCTAATCTAACATAACTGATTGACAACTAACCGGCTCATTAATAGAGGATTCAAGACCTAAAATGTGTGTCCAGTATGGGAGACCCCCAAAATGTGCACTGTTGTTAGGCCCCCTGGACCATTTGAGAAATACTTTCTTAAAGGGTTAGTTCACCCAAAAATGAAATTTCTGTCATTAATTACTCACCCTCATGTCATTCCACACCCGTAAGACGTTCGTTCATCTTCAGAACACAAATTAAGATATTTTTGATGAAATCCGAGAGTTTTTTTTTATTTTTTATTTTTATCTCCCATAGAAAGCAACGAAATGACCACATTCAAGGTCCAGAAAAGTAGTAAAGACATCGTTAAAATAGTCAACGTGACTACAGTGGTTTAATCTTAATGTTATGAAGCGACAAGAATACTTTTTGTGTGCAAAAACAAAACAAAAATAACGACTTTATTCAACAATTTCCTGTCTATCCTGTCATTCTACTACGCATTTTATGTTGAAGACACAGTGCAGAGCTTCCATGTTTACATCAGAGAACGTCGACTCTGTATTGGTCGGCTCCTGCGTCGGCATCACATGCATGCGTCGGCCAATACTGAGCCGGCATTTGGACATAAGCATGGAAGGTCTGCACTGCATTCGCTGCGTCAACTGTGTAGGAGATTGACAGGGTAGAGAAGAAATTGTTGAATAAAGTCGTTATTTTTGTTTTCTCATCGCTCTTGGATTTTATCAAAAATATCTTAATTTGTGTTCCGAAGATGAACGAAGGTCTTACTGGTGTGGAACGACATGAGGGTGAGTAATTAATTACATAATTTTCATTTTTAGGTGAACTAACCCTTTAAGACTGCTCAGTACAGGTTCTGTGACGCCTCTAAATTTTGTGCAGACGCAATGCTGTGGAAAATATTAGCACTAAAATATGGAAGCTCTGAGTGCCTAAAACAATTTGGATGCTGCTGTAACTGTCATGACAGAGTTAATTTTTTATAATTTATAGTTTCATATTCTTATGAATAATTTCATATTTTATTCATTATTTCACGTTTATTTATATTTATAATATTTAAAACATTTTTAAATATCTACAATATAAATATAATAACAATATTATATTAATGTCGTATTATATACATATACAACATAAAACTGTGCCTAGGTCATGGAATTAATTAATATTCATGAGCCAAGCCCCCTCTCTCTCTCTCTCTCTCTCTCTCTCTCTCTCTCTCTCTCTCTCATCAGTGTCACAATGAAAATACGCTGTTCAGAAGCACAGCGCTCAGGAGTTTCTGCAAACGCCTCGGCGTATATAGTTAATCTAAGTGCTTTCAAATGGATTTTTTCAAATTTATTCCAGGAACGAGATGCTTCTATATTCATTAAATCTGTTGCAGAACCGTATTGCGACAGTCTAACTTCATGTCGTTGAAAATGTAGACAAAAAACAATCTCACGAGAGCAAAAGTGTTCAGTGAAAGTGGAAATGCATGAGGGTGAGTTTGTTTTATTTACTGATAATGTTGCTTTGTTGCTGATGAATGCTACTTTTGTCTGTCTAAACCTGTTAACGTATTTGTGTCAAACACGTTTTGCGAATTGTATGCTAAATGTCATGTAGGCTACATTTACAATAAAGTAGGCTACTGTGGTTTTACCATAGTACAGTGATTATATCAGACGGTAATACCGTGCTGCTGAATGATATTCACCATATTAATTTGCCTCACTGTAAAATGTTTTCATAATTGTCATAATAACATCTTTGTCTCCCTTCATCTAACTTGCCACAATCGTCAATTATACTCAGTTTTATACGTTTTCATTCAAATGTGTTGAAATTAACTGCAGGTTGTGCCATTTAAAAAATCATTTAAGCATTTAAACTTACATTTTCGGTTGTTATGGGTTGACCCCTTTTTTTTTTTTTTTTTTTTTTTTACAATGCATGGTACTCCAAAATACTTAAAAGGATACCATAGCATTGCAGTGGAACCATGGTAATACCATAGTATTTTTTGTTAATGGAATTTTTTGTCTGAGATGCTTTTCATTCATCCAGGTCATAACATCTTTTACAGTTTATTTGTTAAAACATTAGTTGACTTTGGCTTTTCACTCTATGTTTTTTGGTCACCCGGCCCAGAAGCCCAGAATGTTACCTGTTTAAAGTTATATAGGCTGAACGTCTGCTTTGACCCCACAGTCTGTATGTAGGTAGCAGCATCAGTGTTAGTACAGCAGATTTCATGGGTGGTGCTGAACAGACAGCTTCTCTACAAACCCTCAGTGAAACCACACTTCTTACAAATGCATTTACAGTATGACATAATTAGTCATTAGTCTCTCAAGGTAGTTGTCTGTAAAAAAGACAGGTGTGGTAGTTGGGTTATTCCTATTATTCTGTACACTTTAGGTTCCCATTTTACCGTAAATTGCAGTTGTCTGCTACAAATTATAGTTTAGAAATCTACATATTATTACTCCATTATTTTGGTGAGAAACATGAGCAAATATTAGTAATTGGTTTATCTTACTGTAAAACTTCCCATCATGTTTTATGAAATTGCAGAAATCAGTTTGATAATATTAGAATTTGATATCTAACTCTCAATCCCTCACGTCATGAAAATCATGTGCAATGACCCTAAACACAACCCTGCCCAACATGTACTACAGTATAATTTAAAAACCTGTGTTGTTAAGCATCATCAATGACATCAAGTCAAAGTTGAGATGAAGCTATGACTGCAAAACATTCTGGGGTCAAATCCTAGGCGTTATTTTCATTTTAATAAACCATGTAAATTGGAAACTCTGAACGTGTGGATGTATATCAGGAGTTAGGGAGCTTACTGAATTTTATTTTAGAATTGATTAACGTGACCTGTGCAATATAACAACCACCTTTTACCCAGTATAGCTCAGTAAAGAGCTATTTATAATGTTACAAAAGATAAAAGGCTTTTTAAATTTAAAATAAATGCTGTTTTTTTTTTTTAAATTTCTATTCATCAAAGAATACTGGAAAAATGTATCACAAAATATTAAGCAGCACAACTGTTTTCAACATTGATTATAATAAGAAATGTTTCTTGAGCAGCAAATCAGCTTATTAGAATGATTTCTGAAGGATCATGTGACACTGAAGACTGGAGTAATGATGCTGAAAATTCAGCTTCCCATCACAGGAATAAATTATATTTTAAAATGTATTCAAATAATAATAATAATAAAAAACAGCTATTTTAAATTGTAATAAAAAATGTTTTTTGCAGCCTTGGTTCTGCTTATCCTGATAGAGGAGGGTTTCGCATTGGCACAGAAAACTCAAGGTAGGTTTGAATTACGAACTTGCCTGCAAAGCCACATGTTGTATTTCAAGGCTTTCCCATCTGTTTTGCTTTAATAACCATCTTATGTATATGTATATGTGTATATGTATATGTGTATGTGTGTGTGCTGTTAGCTTTGCCTCAGAATGTGGCTGTTATGGATAAGAAGCCTGCTCACTGTGGAACTTTGATCCAGACAGCAAATGGAGGATCATTCAGTTCCCCAAACTACCCCAACACCTACCCGCCAAACAAGGAGTGTGTGTACATACTGGAGGGTATGAGTCTCACTTCCACATGCAAAGATACTTATTCTTTCCTATTTAATGTTTTGGTAAAGCATGCACTGCATACATAAATTCTTTAATTTGACAGAATTTCCAGCAAAGACGCATTAAATTGATCAAAAGTGGCAGTAAAGACATTTATAATGTTTCAAAAGATTTCTATTTCAAATAAATAAAAATAAATTATAAATATAACCATCAAAGAATCCTAAAAAAAAGGAATTGCATTGCTTCTTACAACATTGATAATAATAAATGCTTCTTGAGCAGAAAATCAGCATATTAGAATGATTTCTGAAGGATCATGTGACTCTGAAGACTGGAGTAATGATGCTGAAAATTCCATCACATTTTGAAATATATATAAACAGAAAACAGTTTTTTTTTTGTTTTGTTTTTTTTAATGTAATAATATTTCACAATATTACTGTTTTTACTGTATTTTTGATCAAATAAATGCAGTACTGGTGAGCATAAGACTTCTTTCAAAAACATTAAGAAATCTTACCAGCCCCAAACTTCTGAACGGTAGTCTATGTTTCTCAGTCACAACAGTTAGTCATGTCAGTCATAACCTCTTTCTCGTCTACATCAGCCCATCCACGGAAGAGAATCCAGCTCACCTTCAATGACATCTACTACATCGAGCCGTCCTTCGAGTGCCGCTTTGATAACATTGAAATCCGTGATGGGCCATTTGTTTTCTCTCCGTTGATTAATCGGTTCTGTGGGGCAGAGAGTCCAGGGATTGTCACCTCCTCTGGACGCTTCATGTGGATCAGATTTACCAGTGACGAGGAGCTGGAAGGCATGGGTTTCAGGGTGGAGTATTCATATACTGCAGGTAAATGCTTTTTGCAGTTCTTCATGCAATACGATCTTAGAATCATTTACTCTGATGACTTTTAGCTCTGTTCCTTTTGTATTCATTTATTGCACTTGATTTTTCTTATCCAAAAACCTCACTTGCATCCAGATCCTGATTTTCATCTCCATGTTGGAGGACTCTTGAATCCCATTCCAGGTAAATAGATAAAACTTACTGTATGTATGGAGCATGGGTTGGGAAGTGGTTATTCCAGGGGGTTTGTCCCAGTAATATGTCTATATATTGCTTTGGATAAACCGACTGCTTGTGTAAAGTTTATTTAAGAATTATTACATTTGTCATCAACATTTATGGTTGGAAATTGTGCAGTTATGTTGTTTTTTTTTTTTTAGTGCACAAAGAATTTAAAATGTTAGTAGGCGATTTTCACTTCAGATTTTCTATATATATATATAATGCCCCAAAGTTATGGAACTTATTACCTGCATCAATTAGGAATGCTACATCTTTGGATCTTTGCAAGACATATCATTTTAGTCAAGCTTTTAATTTATAATTTATTAATGTGTATTTTTTGATATTATGTATTTTTGCTTTGTATGATTTAGCTTTGAGTTTGAGACAGGCGCGCTATAAATAAGTGTGTGTATATGTGTGTGTATATATATATATATATATATATCAGTCAAACCAAATTTATTCAGACACCTTGAACATTTCATTCATTAATACAGTTTATTCACTATAGTTTAAAAAAAATACTAATAAAATATGACAAGTTAAACTGTATCAGAAAAAAATTATTTTAATTATGTCAGATAACACTTAAGCAAAACATGGTCAGGTCAAAGTGTCTGAAGAATTTTTGGTTCCAAATTTTTATCAATTTTACTGGTAGTCCACTGTATGAAGAATTTTTGGGTATAATATGTCACAGTTTGCTTTATTTTGCTATCCTCACTTACATAAATGAACTTTAGTGTCCTGCTCCCACTAGTAAAAATATACCAAAAATATAAAAAACGTCTGAATAATTTTTGGTTTGACTAATATATATATATATATATATAATATATTACTGATCAAATTGGTTTTAGAATTCTACTTGCCTACTAACTAATTCTGGCATGTCCTGCAGAAACAGACTTTTTGAAGGTTTTGCTACCTATCAGAATAACACTTTATATATTCTCTTTTTCAGTTGCTATGGTTACCAAGCCCAACAAATATAAATGTAAATTCCATCTTTAGTGCATCAGTTATGTAAACTCCTGAATATTTCAGTGCCCCAGAATTTATTAGTATTACTTTTCCCAGATGCAGCCTGCAAACTCTCAGGTCTCCTTCTCAAGTACTTTAAAGCTATAATGTTAAAATATTTTAATGTTATAATGTTAATTTAATTGTCTTTATCTTTACTGTTGTCTCTTCCCCTCAGACTGTCAGTTTGAAATGTCTGGATCAGATGGTATAATCAGATCTAGTCAAGTTGAGGAGGAAAACAAGGTAAAATCAGGGGAAGCATTGGATTGTATTTGGACCATACGAGCTCCACCGATGTCTAAGGTTAGTAATGCAGCCCTGGGTAAACATCTGTTCCTCTCACATAGATTTGTAAGGGATCATGTACAGTCACTGAGATCAAGTAGATGTTTTTGTATCACCGTGGAAGGGTTAATTTTATGATAATGCATGTTATCCTGCTTCTTACACAACTTCCTACCAAATAAATAAATAAATGGACAATTAAATACTGAAATTATTTTATGATATGAGAGGAAAGTGGCCATGAAACTAGCACAGCTTTGAAGGAAATGGGTTGCCTGGGAGAATGAGCAATTATGCAGTTCTACATCTTTATATAAAATATTTTCCACAGAATGCTGTGAATGACCAATTAGAACCCAATTTTTCAGAAAGCCTTATAGTAAAACTTTTATATGTTAGCGCTCTACGCTTACATTGCATTACATTTCTAAGCCTAATTTTTTTTTTTTAAATTTAGGAGCACAGTTAAAGATTTAGGAGCACCTTCTAATCAACTTTCCCATTGCAGGGCAATATTTAAAATTATTTATAATAAAATCTTTATGTCAAATTCTTACATTTATATTTATTTAAATAAATAAATTGTATTTAAATTGTGAATATAGAAATATTAAATGATTAAAATAATTAAATGATACTCTAAAATGAAACCAAAACCACCAGTAGGTGGCGACAGGTCACTGTCTTTGTCACTGAATCAATCATTCAATCGATTCCTTCAAAACTGCTAATTCATTCACTATTCCCTACATTAGTCCACTAATATAATTCACTTGAGGGAGTGAATGAAAATGAGTAAGTGAATTTGGACACTGGGTGTGCCGGAAGGGCTCACAGTTTGTGCTTGCTGTTTAATAATTATTTGAAACAACTGGCAGCTCCAGTTCAAGATTTATCTTAACTCTGTCATGAAAACTATGTATAAACCCTAAAGGGATAGTTCACCCAAAAATTAAAATTCTGTCATCATTTACTAACCCTTTAGTTTGTTCCAAACCTGTATAAATTTCTTTGTTCTGTTGAACACAAAGGAATATATTTTGAAGAATGTGGGAAACTGAACAATTCCTGGGCACCATTGACTGCCATAGTATGGAAGTCAATGGTGCCCCAAAGTGGCCTGGTTACAAACTTCCTTCAAAATATCTTCCTTTGTGTTCAGCAGAACAAAGAAATGTATACAGGTTTGGAACAAGGGCGAGTGAATGATGACATAATTTTCATTTTTGGGTGAACTATCCCTTTAATTAAACAATTTAATAATCAAATAATAAGGAATTCATACCAGTATGATATTACGCTGCACCCACATTGGACTGGAAAAATGGATGGATGGATGATTCAGCTGCGGGCGCCATCTTCTGGTCAGGCACAGGAATTCATTTGCCGTGCGATTTTTCACAGTGCATTATGGGTATTCTCTAGCTGTTGAGCATACGTTGATTGTACACTCATTATTGTCCCCTCAAATAATGCCCTATTTAAGGGTATAGGGGGCGATTTCGGACACAGCTGTCTTTGTGAATGGGTCACTGAATCATTGACTCGCCCGATTTGCTTAAAAGCGCAGATTTATTCATCAACAAAACACAGCTGTGTGTTTTCTCAGAGATGCACAGAAATACGACTGAAATGTTCACACTGTAGACCCCTGCGTGTAACATTTTACATAATTACAGTAGCATTAACTTTGTCTGTGTCTCTTTTCACACAGATCTATCTCCGCTTTCTGGACTATCAGCTGGAGAACTCGAATGAGTGTAAGAAAAACTTTGTTGCGATCTATGAAGGCAGTAATGCCATTGAAGATTTAAAGGCCAAGTTCTGCAGCACTGTTGCCAATGACATCACACTTGACAATGCCGTGGGTGTTGTTCGAATGTGGGCCGACGAGACCAGCAAACTGAGCCGGTTCCGTATGCTCTTTACAGTCTTTGCTGAACGTAAGCATTCACATACCTTTTTACTTTCTGCAATTTTATTAAAGTAATAGTTCACCCAAAAATGTTACTTATCCTCATGTCGTTCCATACCCATATGCTGTTACTTTTTCCATTGAATGCAAAAAAATCTCTTGTTTTCCAACTTTTGCATGAAATTTTCCTGTAGCTTCAATCCTTTGTCTAGGAATACATTATAACTATAAAAAAAGATCTATAACACATAAAAACCATCTTTAACTAAACAAAATGTTTCAGAATATTGTGCTTCGGTAGTTTTGAGACACACACAATAACCTGATCAATGATACTAGAAAACTGACCAATGGTACTAGATTTCAAATGTGTGGTTTAAGAGGTCCATCATGTGGACATAATGGGCATTACATGTCTGTCTGGCTTTCATCTCATTAAAAACTCTGTTTTGCAGCTCCGTGTTTGGCCAACACATTTTTCTGTCACAGCAACATGTGCATCAACAATACTCTGGTCTGTAATGGTGTTCAGAACTGTGTGTTTCCCTGGGATGAGAACAATTGCAAAGGTAAAAGTGTGCTTTCATGTGACCGTTTTCCAACTAGTGTCGCTAATGAGATGTAAAAGCTTTCTCAAGAATTTTAATAAATAGTTTTGCAAGCAAATCCATGTTTTTGTCCACATCTTTCATAGAACTAGATTCCCTCCTTCAGGGGTTTGACCTCAATGAACTGATGTTCACTAAATGAATGTTGTATATAAAGCACATAATATTTATGCATACTGAATTATTAGTCAATGAAGGATTAGACGTCATGGGTTAAAGTGTTTTTGTGGAGTACAGAAAATGCCATGTGCCCTGGAAATGTAAAGCAGTAATAAGGATTCTTGAATTCAGTTTTATTGTCATTGTTCTCATTTAGATGGAAAATATTCATTTTTCCTCACTCATGACCCTGTCCTCTTCTGCTTTCTTTTGTCTTTGTTGTCCCGTCTCTCTCAGAAAAGAAGTCTAAAAGTTTTTTCCAGCAAATGAGTAAAACTCATTGCATTGTGATTGGAGTGGCCACTGGTGTGGTCTTTCTTCTTCTCATCATATCTGTATTTATACAGATGAAGCAGCCGAGAAAGAAGGTGACTATTTATGTTGAGAAATCAACATTTAGAATGAGAAATTCATGAGTAAGAAACATCCTCCTACACTACAGGTGTCAGAAATGCACTGTAAGGTTATATACTTTTTCAACATTAAAAATATTCTTCAAAAATGTTTTATTCATCAGCTTCATATATACATAAGCCGTTTGTAGGTTGATTTCCCTGAAAAAAGTAAACACTGTGGCGCTATCAAAACATTACTAGTGCTTTTGTTTATTTCAGCCTTCCGACACTGCAGTATTGACTCAGCCAGTAGTGTGACTTTAGCTCTGTTTGTTTGACCAATGGCAAGGGCAGGTTTATGGTCAATTCACTAGTTTGGCAAATGAAGTCAACATAATAATATAAGTAATTAAACTGACTGTTTATGTTTTTAATACATGTTCTTGGTTTAATTGTAAATGATTCAGCCGTGAATATTATTCCAAAGGAAAAAAAAAGGTTATTTTCAATCAAAAGAACATCATCCTGACAGAAGCGCTGGGCAATTACGATTTCGGCTTCCAATGATTATAAAAAATACAAGATAATGGAGGGAAATCGATTATTGTGCCAAAGTCCATTTTGCAATGATGTTCTAATTTTGTCTTGTGTTGTGAATCCTGTGCACGCCTTTCCTTGTATGCGTCTGTGCATCTTATTTTGATATAATTTACTATTTTTTTTAAATATTTAAGTATACGTATGTGTATAAACAAAATATATATATATATATATATATATATATATATATATATATATATATATATAAACTATAATATAAATTTATATAAATTTATATTATATATAAATTTATATAATTATATATTATATATTTTTATAATTATTTTATATTATATTATATATTATATTTTATATTATATATATTTATATTATATATTTTTATAATTATATATTTTATATTTTTAAATTATATATTAGAATTATAAATTTATATAATTATTATATATATTATATAAATTTATATATTATATATAAATTTACTTTAAATTAATAAATGCATGATGAAGTTGATGTAGTTGATAATCGTGATCTTAATATTGACCAAAATAATCATGATTATAATTCTTGTCAGAACTAAGCAGCTCTATCTGACAGCATGGATAATACCAGGAAAAAAGCGATTAATTAAAATTAATTATTATTAAAATGAATGATTACATTAAAGAACAATAAAACTTTAATAAAAAAATTTACTCAACTGATATATTGAATGCACAAACACAGTCATATTTAATGTTCATTGAGCAGTTCATTTCAAATTTTTACAAAAATGTTCTTTGCAAACTTTTATCAAAATGTAATTCTCTACCCCTGAAACAACTTTCCTTTTTAGATGGTCATATCCCTCTTAAAATCATATCCCTCACTACATTTTTTTTTTCTCATTAAATATCCTTTACACACAGAAATAAATAACATTACTGAAGTAGAATGGTTTGTGAATGCTATTTTACACTGATTTTAAGCATCAAAAACACAATTTTAACATTTAACATGCAACAACATGTGACATTGCTAATGTGTATTTATCTCCTGCAGGTTTTGAGTCGTAAAGGTTTATTCAGTGCTGCAGAGATGCAGGAGGTGCTGGAGCCGCCTCAGTATGAGCTGTTCTCCATGCGGGAAGCTGATCTACCGGACGAGCTGTCGGACGAGCTGGAGAGTCTGCAGAAACTCCGCCGGTCCTCCAGCGTGTCCCGCTGCGTCCACGAGCATCACTGTGGTGCTCCGAGCAGCGCTGCCTCCATTGTTATGGCAAACAGAGCGCATCATCTCTCGCAGGCCTCTGATGAGCTGAGTACGGTCATTGGGGCCAGAGGCTGGGGCAGTTTCCATGGACGCAGGAGCAGCTCGCGCCCTTTTACACACGATCCCCGTTCACACGCTTACAGCGCACAGAGTCTGCACGAGGCATTTGAAGATGAAGATCTGGGGCTGGAGGGACGTGTAATGGAAGAAATCGGCTACAATGATGTTTTCGCCCGTGGACGCAATGTCGTGATGGTACGTAACCATGCCAACCCTGTTCAGCAGCGTTCCCTCTCTATGGACTTCTGAGTGGAAGGTTAGAAGTCAGCTGACACTTCTTATTTTGTCCTCTTTAAAAATACAATAATATAATACACTGCCCGGCCAAAAAAAAAAAGTCGCTGTTTGGATTTAAATAGGCAAATACTTAAGAGTCTATGAATGGATCATTATCGATGTTATTATTATGTTTCTAGCATGTTATATGTTTGGCAACAGTTCTTCTAACCCTAATTGATGGAGTGTGTAGCTTTTCATTCCTTAAACAACCATGTAGGAAGATAATGGCCATATTCCGGGATGACAGTTTCAAGGTTCATCAGGCTCAAAGTGTGAAAGAATGGTTGGGAGGGAGCATAAAGAATAATTTTCACACATGAACTGGCACCTCTGAGTCCAGACCTTAAATTCATTGAAAGTCTTTGGGATGTGCTGGAGTAGACTTTACAGAGTGCTCACCTCTTACATTGTCAATACAAGATCTTGACCAAAAATTGATGCACCTCTTGATGGAAATAACATACCATTTCATACCATTTCTGTCTTTTTTTTTTATTTTTATCTTGACCAGTATTTAAAAACGCACAGGTGCTGAGGGAGACTCGGCGAGCGTCCCCCAACAAACAGTAGATATACGAAATTGAATACTAATACGAAACAACATGATTAAATGTGGAGATGATTAAAGCAGCATCAAAACCGTTATATATGCATCACATTTATGAACATCGCCTTAAAATGTATATACTGCTACGTGAGCTCATAATATAAGTATCATCATAATGTAATTTTTATCTGTAATTTAATGCACAAATAAATGCGAGTCCCTTATTTGTACTCAAACAGGCACCATTATGCCATAGTTGGCAGAGTACAAATGGAAATAAATGGATTGCATTTAATTGTTTATTAAATTACAGATATTACATTCTGGCATTTGTTTTATGTGCTGCTGCCATATGGGGATTCAAAAGAGAACATATTTTTGTCCTTTGTAATGAGGTTAAGTATGATAGAATTTTTGCAATTTATTTATTTTGGTAACTAATTGGATGTCAAACATTTAGGGCCCTATTTTAATGATCTAAGCGCATGGTCTGAAGTGCATGGCGCAGGTCCATTTAGGGCATGTCCAAATCCACTTATGTTAATTTAATGATGGAAAAAATGGTCGGCGCAACCAAAATGGTTGTACCTAATGAGTCGTTGGTGTGTTTTGGGTGTAATGTGCAATAAACCAATCAGACTGTCATCTCCCATTCCCTTTAAAAGCCAGGTGTGCTTGCACCATGGCGGATTGCTATTTACATGGCGGAATATAGACACCCTCAACCTGACGAGTCAGTTTAAATACATGTGTGTACTGCCACGATTGGTCAAATAATTAGCCAGTTTCATTCGTCATTACTGCAAATAGGTAATTCTGATACATGGAATGACTATCCATTATGACATGTAGGAATTTTTATCTTTATGTACACAATAATAATCTTTTACATTGAAATCCTTTAAATAACAAAAAAATTCCTACGCCATTGACTTTAGACCAGGTTTTTGTTAGTCAATGGCACAGTCGTTTTTAAGTCGCCTCAAAATAGCAACACGCCAACAATGTGCCTGAACACACCTCGTTTTCAGATCAGCATGTCCATGGGTGAACAGATGGGCACGAGTGCATTTGCTTTATAACTTGGGCACTGGACGTAAAAATGATAACTGCATCGGGCTGAAACTAGCAAAAAACACTTGTCGCGCCTGCCGTCGCATTGTGCCGGGTGTATGATAGGGCCCTTAGTATTTAATTTTTAATTTTTCAGTTGCAAGTTTTTGAAACAGATCTCACAGTCTAGGATTAAGGGAAAAAAAGGCCAAATTCAGTGAGTATTACTTGATCTATTACATACACCACTACACTACAGTTACAATTAAGTATAATTAAATGATGTTTATTAACAAAGTTCGGGAGGAATACGTTCAAATTATCTATCCAATCAGCATGAGAGGAGGCCTATATATACATAGCCGACACACCTATGTTTCTCGACAGTTTTCTGCATCCCTCCGCCACTCTGACTCCTCATTCTCAGCTTCCTATCTCACACCGGGATATGGGGGGAGTACTCTTGGTTTGGGCCAAATTCCGAGCTTGGAGCCCTCCTATCGGACAGCATGCAAAATACACATACTCTCTTACTCTATCTGATTATTTGTAAGTGTGAACTCGTGAATTGTGAGTTGTGTTGTAGGCACTGAAACAGTCCAGTACGTTATAGTCAAACTCTTTTTCTTTTCTTTTTTTTTTTTTGAATGATGAGCATTTCTGTGCCACCCCAGACTGGTTGCTGGCCCCTGCCTGGCCACGCCAATGAAAATATCCTGGCTCCGCCAATGGGTACATAGCTGTAAATGTTCACATTTGCCCACACCTTCTTTTATTATTTTACTATTTTATTTCAACTTTTTTTTTGTCGTTCTCAGTATTATGTGTGACCCTCTTTTGCCGTTCCTATAATTGATTTTAAGCCAAGTCCAGTATTTTTTATTGGTGTTATTCTCATTCCTCAATGCTAGATTGTAGGAAGGGCGTGTTTCTACCACACCTGACAATGGCAGGTTAATTAGCAGTAAATTCCCATTTGCATTAGAAAGCTGAATTTTCAGCATCATTACTCCAGTCTTCAGTGTCACATGATCCATCAGAAATCATTCTAATATGCTGATTTGATAATTAACAGTTAATGTCACTTAATGAGTGACTCTGTTGTGGTGAAGGTACTATAGTTTTATGGGCAAAATTTTCATACTGTCAGAAACAACAGTCCTTCATGTAAAACATGCCTTGGCTTATACTCATTTAAACCTAAATCTCCCTCTGGAATAAAGATATATATATATAGACATTAATGTGAAAATGCAAAGAGTATGGAGAGGTGGGAAGAAGGACGGTGTCTGTATTTCATTTTGTTTACTTTTCCCCTTTTCTTTCAACCAAATTAATCTCAGCCAGGTCGGAGTGTACTGTATTTGATATTGTGATTGTGTTTTTAGAGGAAGCAGTGATGCTCACTGGGATTTATTGAGAAAGAGTCAATCATTTCTAATTTGATGTTTATGGTGTAGCCTACATGGGGATTACCAAGAGGATTGTCATATGAAATTGAGCCATTCTGTGGAAATAAACATCATGTGTCAACATAGAAAATTATTTTCGTTGTTTTTCTTTTATTGGCTACCCCTTGAATCAGGGATATTATAGTTAACCAAAACTAAAACCATAAAAAACATTTTCGTTATCTGCAATAAAATAAATGTTAACTGAAATAAAATAAAATCTTAAACTTATTTTATTTTAGCTAGAAACATTTCTCATTTTCATATTTGTACTAAAATAATAACTAAAATGAAAGTGAAAATGGAACATACAAAAATAAAAACTAATTTAAAATATATATTTAAAAAAAAAAAAACTATACTAGTATCTCAGTGATACTAAAATAAAATTTCCTTATGGATGTTCATAGATTTTGAGGTTTACACAAAAATTAAAATAATAATGTCATTAACATTTTTAATAAAAAATATATTTTTTTAATCTTATTATAGCAGTAAGGTACTTGAGATGTATTGTGATCTATATTTACAAGCTTGTGTTGCAAACAGAACATGCTTTGGTTGCTTAATGCTTAATTTTATGTATTTTTTATTTCAACGTTACTTCACTGTTTCTGTCCCTTAGACAGACATTCATAAATGCATACATTTTTATACATGTATTTTTAGTTATTGTTATATATAATGTAAAATCCCCCTTTTTAATAATAAAAGGAACATATGTGACCCTGGACCACAAAACCAGTCATAAGGGTCAATTTTTTGAAATTGAGATTTTGTATGGATAGAACAATATTTGGCCGAGATACAACTATTTGAAAAGCTGGAATCTGAGGGTGCAAGAAAATCAAAATATTGAGAAAATCTCCTTTAAAGTTGTCCAAATGAAGTTCTTAGCAATGCATATCCACTCACAAAAATACATTTTTGATATGTTTACGGTAGGAAATTTACAAAATATCTTAATGGAACATGATCTTTACTTAATACCCTGATGATTTTTGGCATAAAAGAAAAATCGATAATTTTGACCCTTACAATGTATTGTTGGCTATTGCTACAAATACACCCGTGCGACTTATGACTGGTTTTGTGGTCCAGGGTCACAGATAGTAAATATGTAATCAGATGACTAAGTTAATAGATAATAGTTATGTTGCAAATTTCCTCAATTTAATTTTCTTTGACTTTTTCTTTCTTTTTCCCAAATGAATGTGGAGACACCCACATATAAGGCTTTGTCTGACATCACTGTACAGCCGAAGGGCTTTTTATGGCCATATTATGACTGTAGACATAATAACCATAATAACCTGCCCTGTATATCAAACAAACCAAACTATACACAAATTCCATGCTCTTTTCCCCTCTTCTGTTTCTCTTTCTCATACTGTAACATATTTCAGATGTTTGGTTTTAATTTTTCTTTGTGTTCTTTGATTTTAAACATGTACTTTTATTCTGATCCATGTTCTTGTCCTTGTTTATTGTTCCCTCTCTGAGGGAAGCCCTCATATATTTGACCCTGGACCACAAAACCAGTCATAAGTCGCACAGGTATATTTGTAGTAATAGCCAACAGTACAAGTTTAAAGGACTTAATTTGGACAACTTTAAAGGCGATTTTCTCAATATTTTTATTTTTTTGCACCCTCAGATTTAAATAGCTGTGTCTCGGCCAAATATTGTTCTATCCTAACAAACCATACATCAATGGAAAGCTTATTTACTCAGATTTCAGATAATGTATACACTCAAATTCAAATTTCAAATGGACCCTTATGACTGGTTTTGTGGTCCAGGGTCACATATGCATATCTTGACCATTTTGGTAAGTCTTCATGGTTTGTCAATATCTAGTCATGTTACAATTTCTAGATTGTCATGTGGAGTTTTGTTGTTTTAAATACAGCAAATCTACATTTTTTTTCTTCATGCCTCACTGAGCCCTGTGTTAGACATGCACAATTTACAGTTCAGTTTTCTTAGACAAGCCACATTTTTGCCATGTCTCTCTCATAAGTTGCACAACCGCAAGTCAGTACTGCTCCACCATTAGTCCCATGTCAGCCAGGTGTGGCTGTGATGTTTTTCTTACGGTGACAGAACAGAAAGGAAAACATAAATAAACATATATGAGACTCTTAATGCATGGATTTATTGCCTTTAAAGTGTCTATAAACTGCAGTGTTTCTGATAAGAAGATCATTAACAGCTGCTTATATCCAGTACATTTATTATAGGGACTGTCACCTGCAGTACTCTGTGGTTAAGTGCTTTAGGACATCGCCAGGTTCAAAAGGCACAACGGCAATAGTTCATGTTTATAGATTAGATGAGCTGCTGTGAATTAATAAATTGTAAAGATGCTACAGTGAAAATGCTATGCTTTCCTCACTTTAGCATACTGCAATACTGTGTACACATGCTGACTGCGCTGTAGACCGTAGAAGTTGCCAGTACTGCAATTTCTTTAATCACAACTATAAATCAGGCCTATTGATAACACAGGCAAAAGCTGTGAAATTAGGTCAATTTCAATATTTATTTTGCTGCTGAAAAATCCCATACATGGGCTGATATAATATACTTTATATACATACTAGTTTTTTGTTAAAGGGTCAAAAATGAAAATTCTGTCATTAATTACTCACCCTCATGTCATTCCACACCCGTAAGACCTTCGTTCATCTTCAGAACACAAATTAAGATATTTTTGATAAAATCCGATGGCTCAGTGAGGCCTCTATTGTCAGCAATTCGGAGCTTTACGAATCGAATGACTGGTTCGGAGTGCCAAAGTCACATGATTTCAGCAGTTTAGCCATTTGATAGGAGATCCGAATCACTGATTCGAAACAAAAGATTCGTAAAGCTCAGAAGCTTCATGAAGCAGTGTTTTGAAATCGGCCATCACAAGATATTGTTGAAAAGTCGTTATTTTGTGTTTTTTTGGCACACAAAAAGTATTCTCGTCGCTTTATAATATTAAGATAGAACCACTGAACTCACATGAACTATTTTAAATATGTTTTTAGTACCTTTATGGATCTTGAGAGGTTCGGTGGCTTTGCTCTCAATGGGGGCCACACTGAGTCATCAGATTTTATCAAAAATATCTTTATTTGTGTTCCGAAGATGAACGAAGGTCTTACAGGTGTAGAACAACATGAGGGTGAGTACTTAATTATATTATTTTAATTTTTGGGTGAACTAACACTTTAATCAATGCTAAATGCCTCGCTCAAAAGGCATGGAGTGTTTTATGTTTAAATTCTATAGATCTAAATCTATAGATTCTTTAAATATTATTAATTTATTTCGCAAATATGATCCAGATGGGCTAGATTGATATATACATACATATAGGCTTTGGTTCTCAAAGTATCTTTCGATTCATTATTATTATTATTATTATTATTATTATTATTATTCATCAAAAAAAAAAAAAAAAAAAAATCCAACATATATAGCCTATGAAAACCAGAAAAAAAGACAATGGTGCAAGACTGTGATTAAATTCATTTATATTGTGGAATAAATTAATTATTCCATAAAGAATTGTGAAATACATAATCTAATGAAAATAATTTCCACATGGCAAAAATAACAAAAAAAAAAAAAAAAAAAAAAGTAGAACTCAACTTCTATGCTTAATGCTGCAGTTTTTTATGATAGTTCAGTCTACAGCCAACCATACATGTTTTCTAGTCACCTAGATTGTAAGAGGGCATTCTTATAAATTCAGCCCTAATTATGTAATATACCACATGATCTTGTTTCTTTTTCATTTACATTTACATTTAGTCATTTAGCAGACGCTTTTCTCCAAAGCGACTTACAAATGAGAATAGTAGAAGCAATCAAATCAACATGAGTGCAACAGTATGTAAGTGCCGTGTCAAGTCACAGTTTCATCAGTAAAGTGCTCGTAGCAAGGTTTTTTTTTTTTTTTTTTTTTTTTTTTTTAATATACGCAAATAGATAGAAAATCGAAAAAAGAAAAGTAAAATAAAAAGTGCTAATATTGCTGGGTCAAGTGTTGACGAAAAAGATATGTCTTTAGCAGTTTTTTGAAAATGGCTAGAGACTCAGCTGCTCGGATAGAGCGTGGTAGGTCATTCCACCAACCAGGAACAGACCAGGAGAAGGTCCGTGAGAGTGATTTTGTGCCCCTTTGGGATGGCACCACAAGACGCCGTTCACTTGCAGAACGCAAGCTTCTGGAGGCCGCGTAAGTCTGAAGTAGTGAGTTTAGGTATAGAGGTGCAGAGCCATGGATGTTCTGTAGGCAAACATTAGAGCCTTGAATTGGATGCAAGCAGCTACTGGCAGCCAATGCAAACTGATGAAGAGAGGTGTGACATGCGCTCTCTTCGGTTCGTTAAAGACTAGTCTTGCTGGCTTGACAGTGCATGCTGGAAGGCCTGCCAAGAGAGCATTACAATAGTTCAGTCTGGATAGAACAAGAGCTCAGACATCACATTTTTATGGCCCTTGTGAAACTGCAATAAACACAAAGGCTAACTGAAATCTTGATTATTTCATTAATTATTCTTTTAGTTTTGGATAGCCGGTGGTTTCAGGTTGCACACAAAGAAAAGTGCGTGCTGTGAACATATTTGACATGTTTTGTGACATGTGACATAATCATGACCATTCTGTTCTGTTCACTACATTTGACTGTTCTGTACTGAAAAACTTTATGGGATCACGCTTTATGAGACAGGAACAATTTTACAACTGGCCCTGTGGTATACAATGCTTTGTCATTCTTAGGTAAGCAAAATCTTTCAGTCAAGAACTAGAATTACTGGCACGTGGCTATGCAGACATTTATTGAACAAAACCACAGTTTAACATCCGATACATCAAAAATACAGTTTCCATATAATACCACTTTTGTAAATAAAGTGAAAGTATGGTTTAAAAATAATCAACTAATAATTTGTCTTTTTCAAGCTCAGCTATTGTTTTATACATTTCAAGTATGGTATGCAGACAGCAGTACAATTGCCTATCAACAGTTATCACAAATATATGTATATAAATAAATAGAAAACATTTAAACAAATATATCTGAACTCGTATGTGGATACAAACTAACATTTACATGATTTTCATTCTGTGATTTCATGATGGCTCATTTAATGATTGGTCAAAGAAGGCTCTGTGAGAATTGGCCATGAGAGGCAGACGCTCCCCCAGCACGGCATCTCTGAAATTGCGTCGTCTCCATGCATACACAATACTGTTCAGAAAACCCTGGAGTGACACTGACAGCGCCTGTACAATAATACATGGGAGAAAAGATTAAAAGGTCTGTGAATAACATTCAATTTTTTAGAACTCTCAAACAACAAAACCCAGAAAGCATATGCTTTTAACCAGGGCTGTCAGTTTTTAACAGAACACATTCTAGTTTAGAAAACGTGTTTTACCTGTATGACATAGAGAGGGAAGAGATGGTTTATCTTAGATTGTGAGAAGGACAGACAGATGAGAACCAGAGCTGAAAAAAATGAATCAAAATATAATTTTGTTTAAAATGACAAATACAACCATTCATATTCAGGGAAATACATAGACACATATTGCATATGTATAGCGTTTGAGACGTTTTAATTGTGTTTTATTGTACTGACCTGGTGTCCAGCAGAAAATGATAACAAGGATCATGTATCGAGCCGAGGACCAAATCCCACCTGGATGTATCTGTGACATTGTGAACATGCTTGTGTTCTCATAATGCCTATAACAGCTATGTAACCTACAGTACACCACCTACAGGATGACAGACATGTATTACAGGAGATTATTTATGTAAAACACACTACAGTGACCCCAAAATGTCTGAATGTCATTGCATTAGATAATAAAATATCAAACTAAGTGGCTAAGTTTTAAAGATTTTAAAGGGAGAGTTCACCAAAAAATGAAAATTATCCCATGATTTACTCGCCCTCAAACCATCCTAGGTGTGTATGACTGTCTTCTTTCAGACGAAAACAACTGGAGATATATTTAAAATATCCTGACTTGACTCTACCAAGCTTTATAATGGTAGTGAACGGGGGGCGTGTTTTGAAGCTCCAAAAATGCATCCATCCATCATAAATATAATCCATACGGCTCCAGGGGGTTAATAAAGGCCTTCTGAAGCAAGGCGATGGGTTTTTTTTAAGAAAAATATCCATATTTAAAACTTTATAAAGTAAAATAATTTGCTTCCGGCAGACGGCCGTACGCATTGATTTGCTGTGAAAGAGTAACCCCTGACCTCTTTATGCATGACGTAATGACGAATGTGGAAGCGCAGAGGATAGAGCAAAACAAAACTGGTCATGAATTGGAAGTCTAAAGCAAGAAATTTTTAAATAGAAATGTCAGAGGATTTCAATATAAGAGAAGAGGAGCTTGAGTCCGCTGCGAGAGGCATCTAAGCTTACGCTATTCATACATCCTGCGTTATACATCGCGTCACGGGTTACTCTTTTGGCACAAGTCGACATTCGTATGGTCGTCTGGTGGAAGCTAGTTATTTTACTTTATAAAGTTTTAAATATGGATATTTTTCTTATAAAAACCCATCGCTTCGCTTCAAGGCCTTTATTAACCCCCTGGAGCCGTATGGATTATATTTATGATGGATGGATGCATTTATTTTGGGCTTCAAAACAGGCGCCCCTGTTCACTACTATTATAAAGCTTGGTAGAGTCAAGTCAGGATATTTTAAATATATTATATATAAATATATAGGATATTTTTAAATATATCTCAAATCATGTTCATCTGAAAGAAGATAGTCATATACATGACTTGAGGGTGAGTAAACCATGGGATAATTTTCATTTTTGGGTGAACTATCCCTTTAAAGACACTTTTCAAGCAAAACATGACATATTGATGGATTTTCATGGTAAGTGACGAAATTTATGAAAAATGTCAAATGATGTGATTTGTGATCAGTATTATTCATAAACGTGTGTGTACCCACTGTGCAGCTGAAGATGACGATCAACACACTGCTGAGAGTGAAAATACGAATGAACTCGGCATGAACCGGATCCTGTTGGACAAAAGACAGGATGATGGGAACAGCTCCAGAGGTGATTTAGCAAAACTTGTTGTCGATAAATGTCTTACCACTGTTGTGCAGGAGTCATTTGTGAGATGCAGGAAGAAAATGCAGCTGCAAGATGAAACAGACATGAATTTAGTTAAATGACACACACATGCGTACCTTACACAGGCTCTCATACAGAAACTCATTCTCACCTGCTACAGAACCTGACGGAGGGTCCTCTGCTGACATGTGTAACGCCAGGCATGTGTTCTGGTTTATTTGCTGGCGTGAGAGTAGCTTCCATAACTCTGACGGTATTAATATAGACGAGGTATCCAATTATTGGTACAAGCCTATAGAAATGACATAGCATATAGATCATTACATATAGATCATTACATACACATTGCAATCATATTTATCATTTAACATTTAATCATTTAGCAGACGCTTTTCTCCAAAGCAACTTACAAATGAGAACAACAGAAGCAATCAACATGAGTGCAACAGTATGCAAGTGCCAGTGTCAAGTCCCAGTTATTCCAGCAAAGTGCTTGTAGCAAGGATTTTTTTTTTTTTTTATCATATTACTTTATCATATTTAAATGCATTTAAGAAGACTAAATGGAACTACTCACCATGCGATTACATAGATAAGACAATACCTCCTCCTTCTGCGTGATAACTGTGACAATGGATACATAAAAAATTAGCACAATAGAATTAAATATATATATATATATATAACTGCAATTTTGATGAATAGCCAATAAAAATGCCTACATAAATCAAGCATTTACTGTAAAAATGATTTGTTAGGTAACTTAAAAATATCTAAATCTGTTTTCAGTTTCTGTTTTCACTTTAATTTTAGTCAATGTTATAGTTAAACACAACTAAAATTGAAACAAAAACCATAAAAAGACATTTTCATCACTTGAAATTAAAATAAAGTTTAACTGAAAATATTAATAAAAAAAAATTAATAAAAACTATAATAGTATCTCAGTGATACTAAAATATTTTTTTAGTAATTTTGTTGAGTTTTTTTGACGTTTATTTAAATATGTCTATATAGTTTTTATCATTTTTTATCTATTATTTTTAGTTTATTTAGTTTTGGTTATATAATACTTCAAGTTAAACTAAGCGAAACTGAGAACTGGTGCCTTGGCAACTAGCTGAAATAATTTTATTTCAGTTAACGTTTATTTTATTTCAAGTAACAAAAAAAAATTATTATGGTTTTAGTTTTAGTTAACGAAAATAACACTGATATAAATGAACAGGATTTGAGTTACAAATTATTATGACTGAACTACATTAGGTTACAACAACAAAAATCATTCTTAGAGATTAGATAAGGTAGAAACTCCAAGGGTACTTCTAAGAAAAGTACAGACGTAATGTTTGTGCTGTGACTACATGAAGAAAATACGAGAGGAATGTGGCACAGCCTGAACGGTCTCAGACTCTACCAAAATACCGCGTCAGCAAACATTCATAGCTGCTGTCATGTTATATAATACCAGCGACATTGATTTGATTTATAAAACAGTGTGTGTGTGTGTGTGTGTGTGTGTGTGTGTGTGTGTGTGTGTGTGAGAGCAGTATGTGAGCCCTGCTGACCTGGGTTTCAAATGCTTCCTGCTCTGCTTTTTCCCTCCATCCTTGAAACGCATGTGCCGACTCACAGGCATAAATGATTACAAGCAGAAACGAGACGCAGTAGAAGGCCTGGGAAGAGACAGAGAGTTAATGCTTAAATAACTTAAGTTCATCACAGCTGCTGCACAGATTCACAGTGAAAGCTTTGGACACACATCAATGATTGAATTTATGTTTGATTTAAACATGTTTGACGTTTTAATTTAAAGGCGTATGCTGCAAAGCTTCTAATTACTTTTGACAAAAATAAAATGTGTATGAAAAATTACAGTTGCAAGAAAAAGTATGTGAACCACTTGCAGAATCTGTGAAAATGTTAATAAGTTTAACAAAATAAGGGAGATAATACAAAATGTGTGTTATTTTTTATTTAGTACTGTCCTGAGTAAGATATTTTACATAAAAGATGTTTACATATAATCCACAAGACAAAAAAAAAAAATAGCTGAATTTAATAAAATAACCCCATTCATAGTATGTGAACCACTGATTCTTAATACTGTGTGTGGTTACCTGGATGATCTACGACTGTTTTTTTGTTTTGTGATGGTTCTTCATGAGTCCCTTGTTTGTTCTGAGCAGTTAAACTGAGCTCTGTTCTTCAGAAAAAATCTCCAGGTCCTGCAGATTCTTCAGTTTTCCAGACTCTTAATGCATCGTGTTTCCTTCTGAAGCATCAGTGAATGTTTGAGTCCCTCAGTTGTCCTCCATGTGAAAAGATGGATCTCAAAATCATTCAGTCACTGTTGTAAAGGGTTCAAATATGCAAAAGGTGGTGGAAAACTGAAGAATTTTTGGGACCTGGAGATTTTTTCTGAAGAACAGAGCTCAGTTTAACTGCTCAGAACAAACAAGGGACTCATGAACAACCATCACACAACAAAAAAACAGTCGTAGATCATCCAGGTAACCACACACAGTATTAAGAATCAATGGTTCACATACTTATGAATGGGGTTATTTTAATAAATACAATAAATAAAAAATAACATGCATTTTGTATAATCTCTCTTATTTTGTAAAAATTTTGCACATTTTCACAGATTCTGCAACAATAAAATTATATATAAAAAATATATTTATAATTAGCATCCAAACCTTTGACTTGTAGTAGAGTTGTCAAAAGTACCGACTTCGGTACCAAGTCGGTACTAAAATTTTAAAAATGTGACGCTTTGAGCGGATTCGTAAACACCTCTGATTGGCCATTGAGTTCACACACTCAACAGATATGTCTGTGATTGGCTTCAATGATCAACGCTTCAAAAACATGTTATAAATAGTCATCAATGATGCTCTTCACCGAGCACTTACACGGATACACACAGGAGCGTTTGAAAGCAGGCCTCTATTGCGGACCAGTCCGCTGATAGACGCCTGCTTTCAAACGCTCCCGCTTTCAAAACGCATTCATATTTAAACGCTCCCATGCGTTGGTCATTGTAGCCAATCAGAGACATATCCAATGAGCGCGTCAACACAATGGCCATTCAGAGGTGTTTACGAATCCGCTCAACAGCTCTCAAAGCGTCACCGAAGTCAGTACTTTTGACAACTCTAACTTGTAGTGTATTTTAAGCAATATTCATAAATATTTCCTTTACTGTGGTGACCTCATAAATATCCTCATGTAAATAATAAACTCAAGTTTTTACTGAACCACTATGTCAACTCGGTGTCAAATGAGGGTTTTACAGGGCAGTGCATGACTCAGGGGTTCTATATGTGCAAATATGAGGCTCTTCAATTGTCTTATGGCAACACAATAATGCAGGAAATCTACAAAGCACTGAATAAACATCTGCTGTGTAACTCTACACCAAGATCTCACTGTTACCAAGATCATTTCTCAGCTGTTCAAGGAAGTTGTTATGTAACAAGGACATTATTCAGTAAATACACACACACACACACACACACAAAACAAGTATTTATTTTTCTGCATTGAATGTACACTTGTAGTATTAGTATCCCGGTTGGAGATGTAAACAAACACTTTCAGACTTTTATTAGACTTAAACATTATTTTAACAGCTCATGACATATTACTGTATCAGCAGTTACTCACCAAAGACAAAGGCAATCCGTTGTTACAGAACTTTTCACTGAGTGGCAAAATTTTATAAGGCAAATTAATTATGGCGGTGCACATCAAAACAAGTGACGCCAGAAAATCTGCCAGGGCCAGCTGAAGAAGAGGCTTTGCCTGCAATACAACAACAATGATAAAGAAAAATAATGGTTCTTTATTGGCATTGATGGATGAACCTTTAACAACAACGGAACATTTCCATTCCACAAAAGGTTCTTTAGATTTTTAAAATGTTCTTCACATTAAGAAAAAATTGTTCTTTTAAGAAAAGTTCACTGAAAGGTTCTTAAAGGAACCAACTTTTAGAACCTTTACTGTATATATAAGAGTGTATGTGAAGAAACATTAAACAGAACATAATTGGCAAACAGTGAGGCCCGATTCAAGGAGACTGCTGAAGAAATATTTTTACTAATGTCTTGGTGATCTTTGCAAAAGAGTTATCTAAAGCATGTTCTGCTGATGGAGAGAGATGTATGCAGTTATGTAATCAGAGGGCTTAGTTTTGATTGTGCACACTGTTAGCCAATATTGACCCTCACTGTAGACTTTTGCAGCAAGACTTTTGTGATTCAGCTGGGGAATGCAGATCCATCAAATCCATCATTTGTCCATTCAAAAATTCAGATTATCTGCTGGAATTCTAGGCATTTTATGTGCCCATTTAGAAGCTGGCGGCTTAATCAGATCTGTTCCCCAAAATGTAATGAAATTTAATTTGCATATTGACTGACCTGTTCATTGAGATGCCTTCTCTTTATAATGGACACCACAACCACAGAACAACTACCTATGAGACTTCAACAGAAAAAAAAGTAATTCATTAAGAATTCTTGTGATTTTAAAAGCAAATTCAGTCCCTGCCGCTCCTGCAAATGCAATCTTAATAATCTTTTTCTACCTGATCTAACCCTCAAAATGAGTTACTCCATAAACTAATGTATAAACTCAGTGATGTTAAATAAAATGAATTGTTACCACATTAACCACATTAACCATTTGTTAATTTATTAAAAAAAACATGGTAGCTGTGGTACTGTAAACACACATGACATATTGCCATAAACAACATAAAATTCAGTATAAAACACTACAATTTGCATAATTAATAACAAAAAATAAGGCAAAACGTTTTAAGTAAAATCTAAACAAATGTGATGCTTTGTGCAGAGAATGTACTCTTCATAAAGTCTAAAGTGATTTATACTTTAACCTAATTTAACAGTGTTTTACTGTAATACATACGCATATTGCGTACGTTGCCTAATTGTCTCAGTAAATTATAAACGCAATTCATACGTTTTTTTTTTTTTTTTTTTTACTTCTAAAATACATGTTTATGTGTTGGCCTATATTTAACGTCACTGCCTCTCAAATAAAACGCATAACTTCAGATGCAATTATTGGTTTCTCTTTGAGTTTGAAAATGAAACACTATACTTCTTTTTAATACATTATAGATGTATTCAATTAAAGCAACAGATCGCAAGCGCTTATATAACATTTCTCATTTCCTTGGAATCACGTCAGTCGAATCAACTTTTTATTTCTCACCTTAAACTCAAAGTCGAGACGTAGATCCAAGACAAAGCAGTAATCTGTGAGTGCAATTAAGATGAAAAATAAACAATATATTAGGCCTATTTGTAATAATAGCCTAAATGACGTCATAAAATCGAAAGTATACAGTCACCAAAGTAGATCAATGTATCACTACCTACATTAGTTTAAATATTTTAAAGCAATTTGTAGCGTGTCAAATACTGTTGTATTCTCGTAGACTTCAGGTGTGTGATTAATAGTAAAGGTGATCAATTACCTTTTCTTCATCATCTGATAATCTATCACTTGAATTCATGATGAAGAGATTAATTCCGTGAACTACATGCCAGCTCGTTGTTGTTCTGTGTCATGTACAGGCGCTGTGAGTCTGACTGACTCCCGCAGTCTCACCTGGACGTTGAACCTCTGATCATGTGACGTCTATACAGCCTCACCTGTACTGGCGCAGTTGCGCTCCTGCTTTCATAAACATATTTTTGCGGGTAAAACCCCATGTGTTTTACATTACAGAGCTTGTGCCACAGGTAGGTGTTGTGTGGTCTGTGTCATCGTGGAGATAACACATAAAAGTCAAGCTCCTTAAATGATCAGATGATATATCAACGTTACTACATATTCTTGTGTAAATATCTTTGGGAACACTTTCAAATGGCTAATATAGCCTATATAGGGCTAAACATTAACATTAACATTAACTACTAACCTGTAAACAGTTTTTCTGTTGTGTTTGTGCTCTGTTCTGTTTCTTTCAAGTACTCGGACCCTCACCACGGACACTAAACTTAGCATGCAGTGACCTCTACTGGTCAAAATGTCACGTGCAACAGTTTGACAAAATCATAGTTGTCCAGTGAGAAAAATAAAAATTAGAAGTGTTTTGGTTATGCTTATGGCATTGTTGGCTATAAAGATCACTTAATTTCGAAATAATATAAAAATACTGGGTGATGGTGAGATAATATAGGCTAGGCCTAATATTTAATTAATCAATGCAAAAAACTTAATAAACTTAACTAAAATAAAGCATAAAAATAACATAAATGCAAAATATGTATATTTTTCATTTGTAATAATAATAATAATAATAATAGGTAATAATAAATGGTTAGGCCTATATATAAACGTTTCAGGGACTGTTGTTCTTAATTTAGTCTTGGTTTTTGGTTTAATTAACAAATAACAAACGAACCAAAAAAAAAAAAAAAAGATTGTCCAGTGCCTTCAAATTCGCCGTGTCTAAATATCGGGATTTTATTATAAAAAAACTGAAAATAATGTCAATCTAGTTTGTATGCTACCATCAGACAGAATAAAAAGCACGTGGGCGTTTCAGAAAACATCGGAAGTTATGAATAATTATGACATCACGGCCCAGAATGCGATTGCAGCAGGAAGTGACGCCAAGACTTCCACGGTGGCTCCTCTTCTTACGTGGCAACGCGTCAAGCGACCGCGAGACACTGAGCACAAAGAGACAGAATATTAATTAAAATACATTATTACATTTTCTTTATTGTTTCGCCTGTTGATAGGGTTTAAGTTCTTCTTTTAAATCATCATGGGTCTGACCATCTCATCCCTTTTCGGGAGACTTTTCGGCAAGAAACAGATGAGGATACTGATGGGTGAGTGTTTCAAGCACATTACACTCCTGTGTTTCTGATGTATTTGTATGATAAATATTCACTTCCAAGACAATATGGATAATATTTGAGTGTAAGTTTAAATAAAACATGAATTTTAATCATTTCTGCATTTAAATTCAACAATCAATGTCATATTTCTTGGGCAGTGGCTAATGTTAGCTTGCTAGCTTCAGACAGAGCTTGTATGAATCGATAAAATGAAGGATAAAAATCACACCATTGTAATGAATTTGACAGCTAAATGTGTTTTTCCCCCCCCTCTTTTCAGTGGGTTTGGACGCTGCAGGTAAAACCACAATACTTTACAAGCTAAAGCTGGGAGAAATTGTCACCACCATCCCTACTATAGGTGAGATTACGCTAACATGACTTTGTTCTCCGTTTTCTAATCACTCTTTTACAATATTACTTTTTTTGTTTGTTTCATTTAAAACAGAAGGAGCTCATTATTAAATCTTATATGTGATATATGTGAATCAGTTTTCAAGATTCTGTTCATTTTGATCAATATTTGTAATGTCACTGCCATTGCATTTACAACTTCAGTGTGGGTTTTAACCAACTGTTTTCAGGGAGACATTGCACTTAAAGTAATGTTTTGTTTGACATTGACATTATTATTCAAAAAAGCTTTTTTGTGTGTGTATATATGTGTATGTATATATATATATATATATATATATATATATATATATATATATATATATATATATATACATACACATATATTATATATATATATATATATATATATATATATATATATATAATATGTGACAGCATATACAATGAATATAAATGACTGAAATTAAATTAATTTTTATTCAAAATTCATTAAAATATTTGAAAGTAATAAAGTAAAAATTATTAAATATTTTATCCATTGACAATGCTTTCAGTCAGTCTTGGAGCTGCCAGAAGGTGGGATTGCTACTGCTGTAAATTTACTTGTCACTAAGCCCCGCCTTAAAAACATTACTGACCAATCCTACCTTAGCAACTCTTGCTGTCTGCCACATTATCGCAAGGTTTTACAGGAATTATCCAAAAAATATGGTATAACATTGTTGTAGAGTCTCTCTCAGTGTTTCTGAGCGAGCTACAGTAATCAAGGAACGAATGGTCAATTTAGGCACCGTCATTGGCTGATGGCAATAATCTCTTAATAGCTGATATATTTGTCTATCACTAATCTCGTTTAGCCAATCAAATATAATTGATTCACCTTGAGTAAGGTGGTGTTGAACTGTTTTTGTTTTTGGACAGGTTTTAATGTAGAAACTGTTGAATACAAGAACATCTGCTTCACCGTGTGGGATGTCGGCGGTCAGGACAAGATTCGTCCTCTCTGGAGACACTATTTTCAGAACACACAGGTATGATTTTTATATAGGGTCATTTTGTTGGCAAAGGTGCCACTTAGCTGTTTCGGAATGTTTATCCAGAGCAACTTATAATAATCAGTTACAGGCACTGTGCCCCTTCAGCAACATCCTGATCTCTTTAAGTGCAAAATATTGGTTGAGATGTACTGTGATCTTTGTAACTCGGATGCTTTTGTGAATGTTGTTCATTTGAAGCATTTTCAGGATATTTTTAGCTGCTGAGCCCAAACTATTAATTCTTTTTTCCTCAGGGTCTGATCTTTGTGGTGGACAGCAATGACAGAGAAAGAGTTGCAGAATCTGCAGAGGAGCTTTCTAAAATGGTAAGGGTTCCATTTAATCTTCAGATATTATGCTCAAGAACCAGTCACTTTCAGTGACCTGAACTGAGATCACGTTATGCAGTGTATTTACATATACATTTGCATTTATGTTCTTGGCAGAACTTTCTTACCAAAGCATAGGGGTTTTTGAACCGCATAGTTCTAGGAACTCAGTCATAGGAACTAGCCACCAGTGTGGTTCCCAGAGAACTAATTCCCCCCAGGGCCATTTACCTTGTTGCATTCACACCGGCAGCAGGAGCTCTGAAGTGATGCAAGCCGTCCGACAGTGACACCGTTTAAGAGCGGCATTTACAAACATCAACAGCTGGAGGATAGAGCACACTGTGATTGGAGATTTTTTTTTTTTTTTTGTGTATGTGTTGTGGGCTTTGTGATAACCTAGATAATGTAGAACAGAACACAATGCTGCTGACAACAGGTAAATGCTGTTATCTCTGTTTTCCATGTTCGGGAGTAAGTATATGTTTACACGGCTTTTTAAAAATGCCAGATGCTTGTTTCATGTGCGTTTGGCCAGTCGACGTACACTTACGTCACTGGTAGTTCCTAGTGTGCTGGGTTAGACCCTACTCTGAAGTAGGAGCTAATTTAGTTCTCCCAAAAGCAGTTCCTAGAACTAAAATTGTTCCTAGTTCCTGCGTTCCTAGTTATACGTGGATCAATGAATATGCAAATTAGCCCCGCCTCCACTCGCTTGCGCAGCTCTGAGATGAACTCGCTCAACTTACTGAGGTAATCGCAGCACAATGGTATCGCTCTTTACAACATCGGACACGTAACGGTAATTAATATTAGCCTTTCGATTGATTGTTATCAAACAGCTAATAATGTGTTGCTAATGTTACACAAACCATGTTCCCGTTTGCCATGTCAGAGTCAGACTGCTGCCTTCTAACAACCAGTATCCTTACAAACACTTTGAACAACTCAGAACGCCAATGGAGAAAGGCATATAGTTAATCATAACATCGTAATATACATCATACACCTGCCATATTGCTAAATCTACACGATTTTTCATATCAACAGAAAAATATACCGGGATAACCTGGCTCCTCTCAAGACTGCCCTGCTAGTTCGCTGTTAATGATATGCTAAAGCCCGCAGGCACATTGATGTGATTGGTTACATGGTAGTTTGTGACATCACAGACACCAGCGATTTCAAACTGTGGGTTTGAGACTTTTTCACTTCAGTTTTAAGGAGAAAATACTCAGCAATGGTGTTGACATATGAATTTGCACATGGTTTGTCTTAAAGCATATTAAAAACACTACATAGACATATAAACAACATTAAAAACTTAATTTTCACCTCAGGGGAACTTTAAAGGGTTGGTTCACCCAAAAATGAAAATTCGTTGATCTTCGGAACACAAATTGAGATATTTTTGTTTAAATCCAATGGCTCTGTGAGGCCTACATAGGGAGCAATGACATTTCCTCTCTCAAGATCCATAAAGGCACTAAAAACATATTTAAATCAGTTCATGTGAGTACAGTGGTTCAATATTAATATTATAAAGCGACGAGAATATTTTTGGTGCTCTACACGCTGATTCATTATGCTCCGAAGCTTCCTGAAGCAGTGTTTTGAAATCAGCCATCACTAAATAATTCACTATTTTGTTTTTTTTGGCGCACCAAAAATATTCTCGTCGCTTTATAATATTAATATTGAACCACTGTACTCACATGAACTGATTTATGTTTTTAGTACCTTTATGGATCTTGAGAGAGGAAATGTCATTGCTCCCTATGTAGGCCTCACGGAGCCATCGGATTTAAACAAAAATATCTTAATTTGTGTTCAGAAGATTAACGAAGGTCTTACGGGTCTGGAACGGCATGAGCGTGAGTAATAAATGACAGAATTTTCATTTTTGGGTGAACTAACCCTTTAAGAAATGGTTCCTCCGGTGCGAAAGCCCCTAAAGTGTCTTGACTAAGTGAATGTGTTATGTTTGTTAGGAACATTTTAAATGTATTTTTAATTTAAGTTCATACAGAATGCCATTTAATTTCTGGGAATAATACTGCATCAATTTTATTATTAAAGTTGACATGAAGAAGTTGCAATATTCTTTTCTTCCCTGTTGTGACATGTATCCGAGTGAAACGACTTCTCGAACAAGAAAGGGTGGGACTTGATTCTGCAAGAGGGAGGGAAAGATATTTTGACTAAAGTTTAAGAGGGCACATGAATTTAAAAAAAAGTGTGCTCAGTTATAATAAATAATGCAGTATTCCATTTCATAGTGACTTTAATATTTTATTTTATATATCAGGAAAAGTATTTAATTTTTACCTAAGTTTTCTTGTTTTTAATTACAAAAATACTAGGTTTTTCATTTGCGGTATTCGCTAATTTGGCAGGTGGCTCGTGACTCCATTCTTATTGTTGAGTTCTGTAATGTATGAATGTGTCTTGACTTATTGACTGTTAGATCAGCCTAATCACACTCTTTTTCCATTTATACAGTTGCAGGAAGATGAACTGAGGGACGCTGTGCTGCTGGTTTTCGCAAACAAACAGGATCTGCCCAACGCCATGGCTGTCAGTGAACTCACAGACAAACTTGGGTTGCAGAGTCTACGCAGCAGAACGGTACGCACACTTACTTGATCGACTCCAACATACACTTGTTTAAGCTGTGACTGCATTTTTATTGTCCGTTGTCTGGTTTCCACAGTGGTACGTTCAAGCGACCTGCGCTACACAAGGCACTGGACTCTATGAAGGACTGGACTGGTTATCAAATGAGCTCTCCAAACGCTGATAGTGAACTTTAGAAAGACGGAGGGTGTCAGTTGATAGACTCTGTCCTGAAGAACTTGTGTGAGTGTGTGCGCGTACGAGTGTGTGGAGGAGCTATCAAGTGTTCAGCATCATGTCTAATCTATCTTATCTGTCTTTTTCTATGCTGTATTCCTACTAATGTTCTTTTAATTTTTTTTCCTTACAAATCTGATTGTTTTTCATGACTGTAAAATAATGCTTAAATTGCACGTTTACTTGATAACTGTGAGAGCATTATGGCACAACTGAGAGGAAGTTTAGGAGGAATTCCATGTTGAGGCATCTCTCTCACACACAAGTTTGGAGTAGTTGTAGCTTAAGAGCAAGCAAATGTCAGGAAGTCTTTGTGCATTGACGCTCACTCCAAGATCCCTGTTGCAGTGCTGCCTAACCTGACTTGCGAGTCGCAGGACTCGCCGCTCCATGAACATTCCATTTCATGGCAGTTAATTTTATTCCGGGGGTTGTTTTGTAAAGCTACACATTAACTTTTGTTGCAAAAGCCTCCTAAGTCTTGTTTCAGGGACTTCGCCACCAACAGATTCTTTGAGATGTTTGGAACAAAATGGTACATGAAGTATTGACAGCAATATGGAGTCATCCATGATTGATTAGCCCAATGATCTCTAACCGCCTTTGATGTAAAATACCTCCATTGAACAATATGTAGGTAAATGTTTTAGTTGAAAGCATTTGAACAGATCATAGTACCTTGCTTGATTTTTCTGAGGTGGGATGGACATGGTGGATTGGACAGGGATGAACTGTTTCTTCCATCTGCTCCATGTTTCTTTTCTTTTCGTGTCAAACAGATGTATGTATGTATGTATGCTGGCACCTTTTAATATCAATGATCAAGGTGCATTTGGTGAGAATTTTGTATGGGACACTCCAGTAAACCAATAAGGTCCCCATTTCCGGAGCAGGATTTTCTGATCTTGTACACTTCCTTACTGCGGCAAATGCCCTATTCTTGCTCGAACTGTGCCACAAGGTCCACCCTGTGAGAAAATAAAGATCTGATAAAAACTGAATGGAAACAATGTATGCTGTTTTTTTTTTTTTTTTTGACTTTCTTTTTTTTCCCCATTGATATACTCTGATTACAGATCTTTCATCCTTTCAAAAGGATTTTCTATTCTTAAAAACCATTGCAATACGCTGCATTATTGCTTAGAATTATGCTGGGTTATCTAAATTGAGATGCATTAAACTGATAATTTCTTATTTTCAAGATTACCAGTTGAGCACTCTGGTTTGTTTAACCTAATTTTTAATCACTGTAAAAAATCTGGTAATATGAAGATAGTTTTCTTACATGACTTTCTTCAAATTCATCCACAGGATTGAAATTAAATGGTGTCAAAGATTAAGTTATGGGAGTTGAAACTGAGATACATTTATTAAACCTAAAAAAGTTGTTTAAAGGCACAATGTGTATTTTTGTCACCGCTAGGGGTCGCTAAACTCTTCAAAACAATAACAAAGGCGTAGATTGATGACGCATTGAATGAGTGTGGAATCATGTCGTCATGCTGATTGATCTAATAATGTTTATGGATGAGTGAATGCATGTTTTTTAACATGTGGTGTGAAGCAGGGCGTGGCTGAGACCAAATAGAAGGGGGCAAAAAGGTTGGTTTAGTAATTTTGTAGTTACAGTGACTGCCTGTAGTGATTACCTCACTATGGCAGAATGGTGTACAGTTACATATACAATTTTGAAATGAGAAGTTAGCTGCTGTTGCCTGGCATTTTGTAAAATAAAAAGCCTGCTTAGTGTACTGAATGTATGAGAAAGACATGGAAAAAACATATCCTCATGTACCAACAAGTTATAGTGCCTTCTGGATTTTATTGTTGATTCACACACTGCATTGTTCCCATATTCACTAGAAACAATCATACAAATTGCTGATCATATTTATCCAGTGAAAGACCGGTCCATTTCACAAAATGCTGATGTTGCACTTCTTTTGAAAGAGGTTTATGGTACGCTTTATATTTAGACTCTTCTGGATATGAACCAAAGACATTTTGTAAACTGAATAATTATTCTGGCACCACTAGGTTATATACATAATGAAATCATAGCAATGAAATAAAGAAGGCTGTCGAGATGCCAACTTTTCAAATATTTATAACACTGACAAGCATATGTAAGAACCAAAAGTACTTATCCATAACTTTAATCATTTATTTGTATAGACCACGTACCTTCACAATATGACAAATTACAACCCACTGAAGCTAAGCATGGTTGAGCCTGGTCGAGTACCTGGATGGGAGGCTGCTGGAAGAGGTGTTAGTGAGGCCAGCAGGGGGTGCTCATCCTGTGGTCTCTAGCTTTGATGAACATGAACGTAGCTTTCATGGTGAAACACTGAGGTAATCTTACCGCTTTCCCCCCCAAAAGATATTCAACAAAAAATACACAAAATTGGTATTAAATCATATAAGAACGGTGGACATTTCAATGATATATTGACCATAGCACTAGAAAATCCTGTTTTCATTTAAAAAAAAAACCCCGAACATTTAAACATGTAAGGCTGAATCACAAAAAAAGCATCTTATGTATTTAAATGAATGTATTTAGAATTTGATATATTTAGCATTTTTTTTAAATGGGGAACAGTGATATACCTTAAAATTTGAAGCCAAAGCATATTTTATATAATAAATATATATAAAAAACCGCACTAAGCAAAATGGGCAAAGCATAGGCCTTTCTAATCTTTTATTTTAAGTATATTTATCAAAATTTTCGTTTTGAAACATTTAGAAAATAAATAATCAGGTGGAATCGTGACAGACCTCTGATTTTAATAAAAAAAAAAAAAATCAGCAAAAACGTTATTTGAACATATTTTTATTTATTTTTCCACATACATGCTTTGAAAAATTTGTATATTTTAAAATCAAATTATATAAATATTGTATGAAATATATAGCCTATTGCAATAAAACAATAATAAAACAGTAGTTTATTGCATTATCAATGCATTATTAGCCAATATCAGAACAAGCATGTCTTGAGTAAGCTTTATTACATCATAGACGTGTGTGCACCTTTAGAACGTTGCGCGCGAGACAGATGCGTGAATCTACTCTCTCATTGCTCATTCTGCAGCTCATGAATTCCGATAGTGTAATGCAAGCGCACATCGTGATTATGGGACAGAAGAGAAAAAGAAGTTGTTCTCGCAGCGCAGAGAATGATTACGATCTGATGTACAACTTAGATCAAAATACACTTCCAACATCCAGCACTAATGTGGCGGTGAACCATCTCCAGCCCGTTGGTGCTGGTGAGGGAAGGAGGAGAATGGAGTCGCCCTCTCGTCAATTTTCTGACTCCTCAGGTCAGAAAGTAAAAGTGGAGGACCAGGGTACTGCGCCGGCATGGCAGAGAAGTACTGAAGGTGAATCTCGTGTGATGTGGTTTTTGTTTACTGGAGCTCTGTACATCAAAAAGTCTCGTCTTCATATTCAGCTAAATATCCTGAATTAATTAATTAATTGTTCCTTAGGATGATTTTATCGTTAACATCTAACATTTTCCAAACACAGAAGCACTGAAGAATCACTATGAGTATGCCATAAACAACAACAATTATTATTTGACTGAAACCAGATTTTGTTAAATGTGGCCCTCTTTAGATCAGGATTCTCTACAGCACACGAGCTGTTCTGTAAAGAAACATGGTGTTCAGGAACCTCGCAGCAGTGGCCCTGATGTCCTCCCAGCTGAGGATCAGCAGGTTCAGCCTCCTCCAGCTCAAGTCCCCAACAGTAAATTGACCTCTATATGTACTTTATGACAAAATATTCATGTTATTTGTCAACATAAAGATTTTATATTAAAATTAAAGTTTTAGAAACTCTAACTGCTGTAACATTTCTTTCAGGTTTTTCATAATTTACATTTTAGCTCTTTTAAAAAAAAAATCCAATTAATAGATACTCTAGCAAATTACCATTCATAAATGAAAACTGCAAGTTTAATAATTAGGAAAAGTGTTGTTTATATCGTCAACTCCAATTATTTATCATTTTACAGGTGACATTTTGAGCCGCTATGAAATCGGCAATAAGCTTGGTGAGGGAGGATATGGGGCCGTCTTCGAAGGGATTCGCTTGAAGGATGGCCTTAAGGTTTCATTTTTTACTCGTAATATCTTGTTTTGTCTCATTGTATCTATTCCAGTCCATTTTTAATGTATATTATGTCTACTATTTAGGGCACTTGATGTGTTGAATGACTGTAATGATATGACCTCTGCACATGTCAACTGTTACAATTTTTTTTTGTTTTGTTAATCAGGTGGCACTGAAATTTGCCTTGAAGACAGATACCACGGAATATATCAGCATTGTAAGTAGTCTCCATGATTTTTCGCAATTGAAAACATCTTATTTTAATAATAATCATAGACTACAAATGATTTTTCAAACTGCCATTAACAACAAATTGTTCATGCTTCTTTTGGGAAAGCTCCATCTAACAATCATAAAAATTATCTTTCTTCTAGCCTGGTCATCCTACGCCCCTTCCCTTAGAGGTTGCCCTAACAATGCTTGCTAACAAGGGCCCTAGCGTTCCACAGATAGTTCAGCTGCTGGAGTGGCAGGACCAGCTCGGCTTCTACATCATGGTCTTGGAACGCCCCTCACCCTGCGAGGATCTGTTTGATTTCCTGCAGCACCACGGAGGCATCCTCAGTGAGAACTTAGCACGACTTATCATGTGGCAGGTAGTGCAGGCCGCTCACATGTGCTGTCGCCGCGGAGTGCTCCACCGGGATATCAAACTAGAGAACCTGCTGGTCAACAAGGACACGCTTGAAGTCAAACTTACTGACTTCGGGTGCGGGGACCTCCTAAAAACTTCTGCCTATAAGACATTCTGGGGTATGTATTATGCTTCAAACCTGTAGTTTGGGACTTAAATTCTAGTGACCACTTACACCATATTGTAATATGCATTCTTCTTCTAACCAATCAAAAAATGTCTTCTCTTAGGCACACAAATGTACTGCCCTCCTGAGTTTGACAAGAGTGGCAAGTACCATGGGAAACCCGCAACTGTATGGTCGTTGGGAGTGCTCATGTTCGAGTTGTTGTGCGGAGACCCTCCAGACAGAAACGACCTGGACATGATTGACGCGGGCATCTGGTCTAAACCTGGATTGTCAAAAGGTTAGCTGCCATTCACCACAGCAAAGAAGGCCAATTGTTATTGTAAAGAAACAAGGCGGTTAAAGTAATATTACTGAGTTTCTGACATTACAGCTTAGGACAGTTAAGATTACGTTGATCAAAGACAGCAGGTGTAAATTTTAGAGTAATAATCAGAGTCTCCCATCTCCTCCTCTCTCCCATCTTTCTGCACAGAATGCTGCCGTTTGATTCATTCTTGCCTGCAGCAGAAGCCAAAGAAGCGGCTTGGTTTGGGGAAAATCATTCTTCATAACTGGTTTGAGGTACTAAAATGCTTTTTATTGAGCATGTTGTTTTTTTTATTGTGACATGGGAATAAATCTGAAGTCAAATCTCATCTAAGTGTAATGCATGTAGATAATAAACCTGATTTGTGTTTTTTTTTTTGTGTTTTAGGCCACCAAATAAGACACTACGGAGAGGGGAAATGAATTCTAAATTTCATTTGCACTATTTACCACATCAGTTCAAGAGCTTCTCAGTCAGCTTAGTGTCTGGCGGGCTGACATGAGTGAACTCTCCATCCCTTCTCGCCTTAGTGTTTTGCGAGGCTGGCAAGGTTCCTGCCACGGTCAACCAGAGGTTTATGTCTCTGACTTGTGGCTGACGTGGGCCTCTGGTCTAAACATGGCTTGTTAAAAGGTGAGTATGCATTCACCACAGCAAAGAAAGACAATTGTTATTCTAAATCATACAAAGACGAACAAAAGAAAAAAGGTGGGAAATGCAATACACAAGTCAAGTGATCTTACAAAAGATGGTGGGGAGCAGGAGTTTCTGACCTTACAGATTAGGATGGTCAAATCTTACAGTTTCAATTAGGATCATCAGAGACAACAGGTATAAAGTTTAAGGTAATAATCAGACTTTCTTATCTTTCTGCACAGAATGCTGCCATTTGATTCAATCTTGCCTGCAGCAGAAGCCAAAGTAGCGGCTTGGTTTGGGGAAAATCATTCTCCATGACTGCTTTGAGGTACTACGTTTCTAAAAAATTTTGTGAATTTTTTTTATACAATAGATACAATACAGATACAATACAATATACAAGTGATGTTTAATGTGACATGGTTAGAAATTTAGAAGTAAAATCATATCTAAGTGTAATGTATGTATACAAACCTGATCCTGACTTCGGGTGATCTCCTAAAATCTTCTGCTTATAAGACATTCTGGGGTATGTATTATGCTTCAAACCTGTGGTTGGGATTTAAATTCTAGTGACCAGTTACACCATATCCTAACAGCATTTTTCTATATTCTTCTTGTAATCAATCAAAAATCTCTTTTCTTCAGGCACAGAACTGTACTGCCCTCCTGATGTTGAAACAAGTAGCAAGTACCGTAGGAAACCTGCAAGTATGGTCGCTGGTTTGAATTGCTGTGCAGAGACCCTCCAAGACAGCAACGATGGACGTGATGGGCCTCTGGGACCGGATTCACAAAACATTCTTAAGAATAAAATTCTTCTTAATTTCCAATTTCTTCTTATTTTCTAACTTAAGAAAAAAGATAGCAATATTTGCATTCCCAAAAACTTTTCTTAAGAATGTAGCTATTCATATTCACGAAAAAGAATGTTCTTAAAAATGATTGTAAATAGCTTTTTAAAGTTAGGATAACCTCCAATCTGTCTTAAATATCCAAATGTAAGATATTTAATGAATTTCTTGGGTTGTTTCAAATATTATGTATTACAACATAACACTAGCTAGCTAAATATAATACATATTACTAGTACATACGTAATACATATACTAGTAGTATATGTGGACGAATTCTCTGAAGTGACCGATTGATCATTTGCAGGTATATGCTCACTCAAGCTGTATCTAGCCAGCGCACACAGATACAGGATGCATTCACTCTAGAGAGAGAGAGCCCAAGAAAGATGAAGAGCAAATGAATGGGAAAGACCACTGCATCTTGAGACAGGCTCTTTTAAAATAACTATTTTAACTTGACACAGTGCAATAAAAACATGACGCTGAGTGATTAACTCCCGTCAAGCAAGTCGTATGAAAACAGTCTGTGCGCTTAACTTCGGTAATCTGCAGGCATTGCAAAAAGACGGGCTTTGAGGTGTTTTTCATTCAGCGAATCTTCAGCTATAGACCTTATTCAGAGCAGCGCCATGCCGTGTTTTCAAAGGCATCCAACATAAAAAGCTGTGTAAACATCCTAGATCACTTACAATTTTCCACAGCTCATGTTTGGAGTTTTTTGTCTACTGAAATTTCTTGGAAAGATATTTTTGCAATATTTTGTCTGCAGAACAATCCAAAAACACATTAAATAATAGTACAACCCACTGAAGAGTCTATCCCTCACTGCCTCGCTTTCATTCCTGTTAAAAATCAAAGATGGTGCTGTTGTGAATCAGGTCTATAACCACCTTTCAAATAACACCAAAGCCTTTCATTTACTTTTTAAGAAAAAAAAACCAAAACAAGATATTCTTAAGAAATTATTAAGAACTTCTTAAGAATCCTTCAAGAATTGCACTTGGGAACATTCTTACGAACTTCTTAGAATGTATCTTAAAGGTGCAGTGTGTAAATATTAGGAGGATCTATTGACAGAAATGCAATTTAATTACTAATATACTATAATATAACAATGTGTAACGGTGTATAAAGACCTTACATAATGAACCATTATGTTTTTATTACCTTAGAACAGGGGTGGGGAACATTGATCCTGGAGGGCCATTGTCCTGCAGAGTTTAGCTCCAACCCTAATTAAACACACCTGAAGCTAATCAAGGTCTTCAGGAGTACTAAAGTTACAGGCAGATAAGTGTTTTTTTTCAGGGTTGGACCTAAACTCTGCAGGATAATGGCCCTCCTGGATCAACGTTCCCCACCCCTGCCTTAGAATGAGCCATTTCTATCTACATACACCGCGGGTCCCCTTACATACTAAGCCGCCATTTTTCTACAGTAGCCCTAAATGGACAAACTGCTCTACAGAGCGCGTTTCGTCACTATGTTGTTCTTCTTCTTCGTTGGTGTTTTTAGAGGCAGCTTGCATCGTCACTGTTGAATACGCACAAAGAAGAAGTATTAGTAGTAGTTTAAGTATTAGTAAGAAGAAACCTCATTGCTTGACTGGCTACTCTCTTCTGTCTCAAACAATGACATCTTTGTCCTGTGTCAGCCAGGCGGCCACCGTAGCTTCTCTATGTGCTTCGAAAGGAAGGGGTGAGCAGTGGACTGAGCAATTCATAACCTCACCGCTAGATGCCGCTAAATTTTACACACTGCACTTTAAAGTCCCCATGAAATCAAAATGTAAGGTTTTTTTGGCTTTTAGTATGAATATGTTAGCCCTAAAGTCTCCGTGAACTGGAAGTTGCAACCTTACTTCAGTGTTGTGACGTATTTCCAAGTGAAACGGAATATTGAATAGAGGGCGGACTAAAGGTTGGAGGGGAGTGGTTAAGGATATTCAAACCAAACAGTCAAACTGACATCATCAGAGAAGGAACGCCATTCCAGGGCGGAAGCAAATTTTCAGATTTTGATTAAAGACATTTTTTTTTCTCTGTGTATTAACTTGCACGGATTAATTGTTCACCACAAGACTAGTAATGTGTGCTAACAAAATAAATAGGGTCAATTTTGATTTCATGGCGACTGTAAGGTTATCTATAAGCTAGTGTGCTCCAAAACAATGACTAAATTCGTATTTAGAAGATATAAGCATTCAAAACTTATAGTCTCTCACTTCCGCCAATATGGATCCACGATTTTGTTGAGATGACAAGAAAATTAAGTCGTGATCTCGAGAAAACAACTTTTATGTCGAGATCATGAGAAAACAACTTTCGTTATGTTGAGATCACGAGAAAATTAAGTCGTGATCAGAGAAAACAAGATAGAAATAATAATAATAATGGCCTTTTAGAGCTTCCGTACTGCAGCGTTCACTGCTTCCTACTCACTGAGCATGGGATATCTGTTGAAGTGGACTTCGCTGACAATAGGCTTTTTTGAGATGCGCCTAGCCTCGCCTGAAATGTAGGCGAGAGTAGGCAGCTGCAGTGAGGGGAGGAGTGAAAAAAGTGCAGGCAAGACGGACAGTTCTCCGTTCTCGTAGTGGATCAGACACCTACGAGATCAAAGGCGGATATCGCGGGATTCACACTCGCGCTTTTTTGCTGACAAACTGGATGTAATTTAAGTTCTGTTGCTTTTATATGAAAATAAATATAATGAACAATACACCCAAAGTACTTGTTATTTATTTCCATTCGAAGGATGTGTGTATCAATCATTCTTATTTTAATTACAGACATAACACTAACACTTTTTATATATTTTTATAAATATGATAACAATCATATAACCCACAGAAAGATCGCACTGTGAGAGAGTTTAGGAATATTCACATATAATTTATACACATAAAATCATGATATGAGAGTTTTAAAATCAAACATTTTAAATAGAGATCAATACATCACGGTTGTTTAAACCAATAAGCACCCTCGGACACATTTCTAACCGGCATGCATCTCGCGGTGATCGGTTCTGCGCAGAATTTGCTCACCTCAAACGAGACTAATAATCGGTCATTTGTAACTCCCTACACCGTCAAGGCAACGAAGGGGTTGCGCAGATTATGAAATGTAAATATGTAGGCCTAATTTACTTTCAAATTTAGAACAAAACAAACAAACCTTATGGTATCTAATAAATATAATCAAAACGTATGACATACTTGTATATTTAATTGATTATTGTACTACTAATTATTATTATTATTATTAGTTTTTTAACAGTATGTTTGTCTCTTTGTATTATTATAATCTGTTTTTTGTTCTAAAAGCTGTCATTATGAAAAACTCCTCATCGGAAGTGGACTGGCGTCATGTCTTCCACGGCGGCTGTGACGTGGCATTACGCAAGCGCAAAGTCGACACGGTTTCTTGACACCAGACGAGCATCACAACGAAAACTCTAGACATTAGGACTAATCCCGTAGATTTAGGTGATTTGTGTCCTTCATCATGGGTCTGACTATGTCGTCGCTCTTTAGCAGGCTGTTTGGAAAGAAACAGATGAGAATTCTCATGGGTGAGTATTGAATCTCAGGCTAGCTAAGCTAGCGGCGTTAGCCAACTTTCGCAATTCTGTCATTCCCCAGAAAATAACAGATGACATAGAAAACTAAAACTGACTCCTGATTTTCCTTACAATGTAGACACCGAGCTAAGTCAAGTGCGCATTTATTTATAGGCTAAATATTCTGCGATATGATCTCACAAGCTTTACATTTAAAAGCTTTAATTTCGCCACTGCCCGTTTAGTATAATTTATCTTCTAGTAAAGTGTAAATTATTTTAGTGTATAATGTAGTGTAGTGTAGTGTGTCTTGTTTTTCGTGCCCTATACTGTGAATTTGTTAAATAGTGTACTACTTTGTCTAATAACTATCATGAAACCACCTCACGTTTGTTATGGCATTATACTTACACAGTTATGTTGTGTTGTGCGATTCAGAAATTTGTCAATGAAAATATTCAGTGTTCAAGAGAAAGACCTCTCTCACTTTTTCTTTTTGGGAAAATTTACTTTTTTAATATATATATAAAATTATTATTATTATTATTATTATTACCACCCTTGGCACATTTTTTTTAACACTATTTGTACACCATTTTAGTATAGGTTTCCATACTAGTATAGTAGTTACTATTATGCTCTAGTGTAAAATTTGTTTTGCTATAGAGTAGTATGGTTTTAATAGTATGTTTAATAGAATAGTACAATGTAGTTTATATCCTTGCCCATTTAAGGACATGAGCTCTTCTTAGATTTTCATTAAAGACATGTGACTGTTGTTTGTGTCTTATATATTTGGAAACCTATTCCCATCATGCACTCTTTGTGTTATACAGTGGGGCTGGATGCTGCCGGCAAAACCACAATATTGTACAAACTGAAGCTCGGAGAAATAGTGACCACCATTCCAACCATAGGTAAGAGGACAGGACTGTTAAACATGTGACAGACACCATAGCACTTCTTTTATGGTCTTAAAGCAGTTCTCATGGGTAGATTGAGGTCATTGTCTTGTTGTCTTCTGAGCAACAGTCATATGAGTATCCCATCATCCACTGTGGATGTTTTATGAATTTGTTACTTTTGTCTCCCTTTATGATATGTCAACATCTACTGGCTGTCATCATAAATGTGGTTTCTGTGATTGCCCGATTGTCCTGTCTTGCACCACTGAAGTGTTCAGCTAGTGTTTCATAAAAAAGCAGAACTGTTCTCTTATTGTATGATGTATAATTGTATTTCTGAGCACTGTGTTTCCATTGGACAGGTTTTAATGTAGAAACTGTAGAATACAAGAACATTTGCTTCACCGTGTGGGATGTCGGCGGTCAGGACAAGATTCGTCCTCTCTGGAGACACTATTTTCAGAACACACAGGTATGATCTTCTTGATGTGCATTCGTATGAAATAATATTACTTAACTGCACACTTATAGTTTCTACTGAGGCTCATTTCTCTTTTTCCGTTCGTTCTTTTTTCCTCAGGGTCTGATCTTTGTGGTGGACAGCAATGACAGAGAGAGAGTGGCAGAATCTGCAGAGGAGCTTTCTAAAATGGTAAGCATACATCATTGTGATCATCTCTAATGGCAGCAACCTTGTACAACGAATCAGGACATTTGTGGAAGTGTTTTGTTTGCTTAATGTGGTTAAGTTGCTTCATCAGTGTCTTTTCCTGTGCATATGTGCAGTTGCAGGAAGATGAACTGAGGGACGCTGTGCTGCTGGTTTTCGCAAACAAACAGGATCTGCCAAACGCCATGGCTGTCAGTGAACTCACAGACAAACTTGGGTTGCAGAGTCTACGCAGCAGAACGGTATGCACATGCACACTAATGAGGCCAACGGGCACCTCTACTCTCTAGTTTCGACAGTCATACCTTTTGATTAAACAGCACAAAATCTGAGTAACGTTCAATTGATGTGTATACACTAACGTTCAAAAGTTTGGGGTCAGTAAAATTTTGTAATTGTTTTTTGAAAGAAGTCTCTTACGCTCACCAAGGCTGTGTTTATTTTGAAAATACAGTAAAATAGTAATATTGTAAAATATTATTACAATTTAAAATAACTGTTTATGATGCCAAAATTTACCATCACAGGGAAAAAAAATATATTATAAAAATAAAATAAAATAATTTTATTTATTTGTTTAAATATAATTTTTTCCTGTGATGGCAAATTTTCTGTATTATTACTCCAGTCTTAAGTGTCACATGATCCTCCAGAAATCATTCTAATATGCTGATTTGGTGCTCAAGAAACATTTCATATTATTATCAATGTTAAAAACAGTTGTGCTGCTTAATATTTTTGTGCAAGCCATAATGCATTTTTTTCAGGATTCTATGATAAATATAAAGTTCAAGAGAACCAAATATATTTGATATAGTAATCTTTTGTAACATTATAAATATCTTTACCATCACGCTTGATCAATTTAATTCATCCTTGCTGAATAAATGTAGTAATTTCTTCCAAAATAAAACTTAATGACCCATAACTTGCTGCTGCTATCGCATTATGTAGGTCTATTAGTCTGACTTGACTGGCACGGACTAAAGAGTTTACATGACATTTAAAAAGTAGAGTGGGCTGCATCAACCTACTTGCAGGCATTTATTTTTAACATTTGGCTGATTTTCTCTGTCTGGGCTTCTTGCAGTGGTACGTTCAAGCAACCTGTGCTACACAGGGCACTGGACTCTATGAAGGACTGGACTGGTTATCCAATGAGCTCTCCAAACGCTAGTGGGTCTGTTAGAAGCGAGATGGTGTGTATGAACCAATGGAAAGGCTAGAGACTCCTCTTAGAATTTTTAAGTGTGTCACAGAACTGGAAGCTGGGGAGAAACCATCAAACACTCTGCGCCTGTCTTTAGCTTTCCTTTTTTACAATATTTTGTTGCACAAGTTTATCTATTTCTTTTCTTCTACTTTTTTTTGTTTTAATTCCAACAAAAAAAAACAACTTTTTGTTTATTTTGTGAGAGGAAAAATGTTTTGAAGGACCTTCCTTCACTCCGACTTTTCAGTTTTTCCAGAAAGGCCTCATGCAAAACCAAAAACACTGGAGTCCCTGATCAGTGAGCAGGGTTATTGGTTTTGCTTTAGTGTCCTTAACATCTGACCATCATGTTTTAGCATCTAGCTGAGAATTTCTGTTAAGGAGCTCACTGGAGAATCTCTGGGGTCAGTAATATTTCAGAACTGGACATGTGGAGTCGTTGGGCGAATCAAAGCCATGCCTGTTCCATTAATCCTTATAGATATGCAATGTTGTATAGTTTGTTACATCACATTGTCTGCTGTAGTGGCGTGGAGTCCTGTGGTCCTTCTGAACATTATCCTTGTCTGCATGAGTTTACTTCATTCTGGATCTTTGTTGAAATTCCTCACATCAGTAGCACATGGCATGAATGGCATGAAAAGGTTAACTTTCTTTTATTAGGTTAGTTTACGCCCCACAATCCGTTGTTGTTTGTGGCAAATGTTTGAGTGACCCCGAACACTGGTTTTAGTCTAGGTCAGAGTCAAAGGGAACATTATGTTCTTTAGCCACAATGATAACATCTCTGAAGTTCTTTCCATTATAATTTAAAGTTGAAATTGATTGTGTTTTATGTTTGTCATACCATGTGAAATGTTTCGCTCGGGCGTGCTTCTTGAGCTTATCATTATTTGTGACTGAATCTGACTCCTGAATGCAAATTTAATGTATTGATGAATTCCATGTCTGGTTGAAAGGGTTTGCTTTCCTAAACTGAGGTGTAACAGATACAATCTATTTTACCCTATTATCATGACAAATTTGTTTGTGTATTATATGTATGATATTGTTTTAGAATAAAACATAATCGTGAACTTATTGTGTTGAATGTGATTAATATATTTTGCTCTTTAAATTCAGGTGTCCCACTTTTAGGGAGTAGAAATCATTTATATATAAACATCCTACAATTTCTTTTTTAATGTTTATACTCATTTTCTCAACACAAATCTGTACATTTCTCATTTGCGTAGATGCAAACTCCTCACCTTTAGGTGAGAATTCACCTTTTTGAGACCAAAATAGGTCACCTACGAGATTCGTGTAGATCCGATGAGAAAGTGCTTGTGAAAGTCTGCCCGCATGCCTTAACGTAAGAATATCATTAAGTAGCGTTATGATAACCTTCATTTAATTGGCATAAGTATCGATATGTAAAGCTTGGGACTGTTAATAAGCCTGACATGGCTGACTTGTTTTGATTTTAACGTTGTTAGCGTTATTTCCACTGAATCGAACATTTTATTATTCCAAATACAACTTGTATAATGCTACTAACATTATCATTTTGTATGGGATGTCTCGCATCTTTCTCACCTTTTTCACGCCTGATGTGTTTGCATCCCTGCATTTGTATTTAATCTAAGTTGCATTAATGCATCAATCCAGCAGATGGCACCTGGAATTAACAACTTCAGTCAACTCACTTAAACTAAACTGAAACTAAAATAATCGAAACTGATATTGATAAAAGATACAAAGTATTACTATAAATAGCACTTTATGGGCATTTACAATATGTGATGTTTTGGTTTATTCACTGTATATTGCATTTGTATATGCATTTATATAGCCTATATGTACTGGAACTATTTTTAAAGTATTTTCATGTTCTCGTTCAAGCATTGAATACATGTGCTGTGCAATGCATATTAAATTATGTATTACGTTTAATCTCAGTGAATTTGGTAAAGAGCTTAAATATAATGTACTCTGCCTATCTCTATCCATAAAAGTCATAAAAACAAGTCGAGTATCTTTAGTGCATGCAATAAGAAACATGCTTAGAAACCAAAACTTAGAGCAGAATAGAAAGTTGCTTTCCACTGTTGTAAACATCACTGATACCACATCCACAGGAACTGCCCTGTTGCGTGTGTTTGTCTCTTATCAGTCATGATTAGATTTGGGTGTGGAGATGATTTCAGGACTTTCCAGGGCAACATCTGCTCACATCACAGGTGAGGGGGTATTGAATTGTTTATTTTTTGCGCTTGGCCAATTTAGTTTGGTTTGTGACTATGTAACAAAGACATCCGTGTATCAGTTTTACAGGTCTGTGGTGATTCCTCTGTGGAGGACGTCGTGGAACCTGCTGCTATAGCACTAATGGGCGAGAAGACCTTAAGATACATCAGTCAACTGTACAAAAATAAATGGAATAAAAACTTAAGTTACACTGTCGATTACATAATTTATACATTGCAGTATAATTGATAACACCATCTGCAATTCCATTTTGCTGATCTTGTTTTGTTGTCTGATTGTTTTGTTTCATAGTGAAAGGCTGGAGTTGATATGATCCTGCTCCCAAGGGCAGAACATCTGGGGCCAGTTGCACCAGCTAGACGTAAATGCCATCTTGGCATCACGCACATTACAATGGTGCAACTCAAATTCATCATCTTTGTTTTGTGCTGATGGGCAGATGTATGGAGGCCACTGATGCGCTTATGAAGTGAAGTCTTAGGGCCAGATTTACTAACAGTTTGCATCAGTGCAAACCCTCTTTTGGTGTTAAAAAACTACTACGCTCGCCAATTTTGGTATTTGCTCCATTATTTAATATATAATAAATTATATATATATATATAGGCCAACATGACTTGGCAATTGATATTATATTTGTGTATGTGTTTGTCAGATTACATGTAACAAGTGGCGCCTGTGTCGACCCCACCTGATGAGAACATCAGCTCTGTTGCGACTCAACACTAATTTGCACTGCTCTTAGTAAATTGCATGGGTCATTATGTGGGTGATTCTCACGAAAACTTGGTTTTAAAAATTTAAAACATGAAAATTAAAAAATGCTTTAACAATTTTTTTAATGATGTTTTATTAACAAAATTCGGGAGGAGCAAGTTCAGATAATTAACCTAATTAGCACAGGTGGAGAGCATTCAGTTAATCATCTCAACCAATGTCAAGAGGTATAAATTCAGCAGACTTACCTCTGTTCATCTGAGAGTTTATCAGCATCCCTCCTCCACCCCATCTCCTCACTACTCATCTACTTTTACCACACCGGGGGGAGTACTCTGGGTTCGGGCCAAAATTCTGAGCTTGGAGCCCTCTCCCCGGACAGCATGCCAAATACGCATAACTTTACTCTATTTAATTATATAGATATGTGAACTCGTGAATATGTTGAAATGGCTCTTTGTTCAGTGTAGAGAACAATATTGTCTTTATTATGATGTTTTTATATATTACTAAAATGCATGTTTAATATTTAAAATCATGTAAATGATTTGACTGCATCTGTGTTCTTTAATTTGCACGTCAGCAGTAGATCACGCGCAAAACCTGTGATGTTTTAGTGATCCTCAAGACCTTGATTAGCTTGCTCAGGTATGTTTGATCAGGGTTGGAGCTAAACTCTGCAGGGCATTGGCCCTCCAGGGCAAGATTTAAGGAACACTGATGTAGTTAATAATAGCCTACGCCAACTTTATGTAGAGCAACAATTCTTTTTTTCAGATCATCAGAGAGTTTTTTGCCATGAGGTGCCATGTTGAACTTCCAGTGACCAGTATGAGAGAGTGAGAGCGATAACACCAAATTTAACATACTTGCTCCCCATTTACACCTGAGACTTTGTAACATTAATGCGTCACATGACACCGGGGAGAGAAAATGGCTAATTGGGCCCAATTTGGACATTTTCACTTAGGGGTGTACTCACTTTTGTGGCCAGCAGTTTAGACATTAATGGCTGTGTGTTGAGATATTTTGAGGGGACAGCAAATTTACACTGTTATACAAGCTGTACACTCACTGCTTTACATTGTAGCAAAGTGTCATTTCTTCAGTGTTGTCACATGAAAAGATACAATAAAATATTTACAAAAATGTGAGGGGTGTACTCACTTCTGTGAGATACTGTATATTGTATGCAGAACTGGGTTTTGATTTAGTTAATAATGGATGGTATTAATATTATTTCTCCATCTCCTTTCACTTTTAGCTGCCACCAGATGACTGCACACGAGTTGAGATGTTACGCTGCCTAAGGATCTCTTTGGCTTAAGCTAACGCTTGCATTTATTTTTTGTAAGTAGATTTCACTCTAAATTCTTTTCTTTTCTTTTTTTTCTTTTTTTTTACTGAGATCAGTCCAAAGTTTTAGATATAATAAAGTTGTCATTTCATGTTTAGATTTTGAGGAGAGGAGGAGAACCAATCTGCCAAGGGATTCGGCACTCGGGTCCACTACCCTGTTCTAGTGCATTCTCTGGCAACACTGGATGTCTGGCTGGGGTCCAGTGGACCTGAAGTGGACAGCACCAGGTCCATGATCCGCTAACGAAGCACCAGAAACTAGAAGCAACCAAACGCAACTGTACAAAAAAAGCTTCTGGTTGTCTGTTGCTTGGTTAGTAGGTTATGGGGATGGCCTGCTGTAAAACAAACCTTTTATTGTATAAAGGCTGACTGCACCTTCTTCCTGAAAAAAAAAAAAAATCAATAAAAGTGAAAAAAAAAAAAAAAAAAAAAACCTGCTGAACTAAAATACATAGAAAAGGAATTAAAATAATTATAAAATAATCACAACATATGCATAAGAAATTATGCCTGACTACCTGAATCACAAAATCCGGGGTTAGTTTATGCTGCTTATTAATGTTAACAAATGGAACCTTATTGTAAAGTATTAGTGAAATGAATAATACTGGGACTAATTTTTGAGAAATGTTGTTAAGGAAAGCTGTTGAAATAATTTCAGATATTTCAGATATCTACCAGCCCCAAATTTTATATTCTCAAACAATATTCGTAATAAAATAAAAGTGTTCTAAACCTATAGGGATGCAAGCAAGCAATTGGTCAGAAACAAATGTGTTATTTCAGCAAAAAAGAGTTCATTTTAGTGGATGTTACATTATGGAGTATTAAAATGCTGCGTCATTCACCAGAATTAATAACAAACCCTTGGAGAGGGATGGGCAGGTCAAAAGATGAGAAACTTACTGAGAAAGCGAAACTTATGAAAACTAGGTCAAAAGCTGTTCACAGATCAGCTAAGGGCGGGAACAGTGTACCAGTATAAATTACAGAGAGACACAATGATCTGTCCTTTCTACCATGAGAGCCTCATGCTGACGGATCAGCAGGGTAAGAGATAATCAAAAATATTATTATTATTACTTATGATAATTATTTAGAAGAATTTATTCTCTAAAAGTTTTCCTAAAGTGGTTTCTGTCATCACAATTAAATGATTTTGTAATGCAAATTTTATTTTTGTGGTTTGTCACTGTGTAACCTGGAAACTGCATCATCTTAACAGGTCTATGGTTGTTCCTCTGTGGGAGACGCCATGGAACCCTGAGTGATTTCGTAGCACTAATGTGTGAGTATATTGGATATTTCAGACTTTTTTTGAGCTACTGTAAAAGACATTAGTGAACTAAACAAAAACACAGGCCCTGTTTCCAACTGGTATTAAGATGTATTTTGGTCAATCGGATCACAAGTGGATGACGCTAAATACAGGTGTAAAAGAGGTGTAAAATGTTTTGAGCTTATCCACTTTCGATGACCTTCAGAGGTAGTCGTAAACGCATTAGACCGGATTTCATAGTGGAAACGTTCATGTGGTCGAATGCTTTCGAACAGCCACTTAGGACTTCCTACTCTCAGCCTACTGACTTAACGTGTAAACGTTATGGGAAGTGCGCTAGCCAGATGGGATTTAAACTTTGTCAGCTGAAGACCCAAGTTTGTTTTGAAGATGAAAAACGTACCAAGCACAGTGTTTTCTCACCATTCATGATTTCTAACACTCACCACGTTCGGCCGGTCTTGCAGCTGAGAAAGCTGATGATTTCCGTTTGTTTTTCCATCATCTCCATTAGCGTTCATTGTCCATTAGATCTGAAAAAAACAACAACAACAACATACATTTACCCACCCATAGACCCTCCCCTCAAAGAAATCAGGACAGCAGTGGTTAAAAGTAGACAAAAGAGATGGATTAAAACACCTGGGGCCCGTTTCAATAAGGAGGTTCAACCAACTCTGAGTTAAAACTTGAACTCTGAGTTGACTTACTCTGAAATGGGAAACTCTGAGTTTTCTGTTTCAGAACAGCTGAACTGAGTTAGTTCAATTGACTCTGAGTAGGTTGACTTTGAGTTAAGCGTGTACACCACGACTATGAAAAGCCATCATCAATGGAGCTCCGATATTACGATTCACCACGTGACAAAATGACGTCCGCAAATGAGTCAATGCAAGTTTAATTCTTATCACTGTTATAATATCAAAGGTGAAAACTGGCAGAACAATAAGTTACTGAACTAATATTCATTTTCATGGTATCCCACATGCAAAAAGGGAAGAAATAAAATAATAATTTAAGTGCTTTTTTTTTTTTTTTTTTTGTGCAGTTATTTGCAATAAGTGTAAATAGTAATTAGACGCTATTTATTTTTTATACTGGCAGATACATACTATTTGCACCTCAGTATTGTTGTAAATTAACAGGATGCAATAATAACACAGTGTAAATTATTTTATCATTATTAAACACTCGTTAGGCAATTTACTTCCACTTTCAGAACATTTTCTTCATTTTTATTGAAAATAAATGCCTTTCTGATGTGATGGGAAAAGGGAGAATAGAGATCTTGGCAGAAGGCGGATTCGAACACAGTCAATCACGTCGCAATTTAGTTCTCAGCATCCAACGTGCTACTACCTACACCCCTGAAGCCATTAATCACATGCATTGATTTTAACCTTGTATGACTTTGATGGGCGGGGCTACTGTAAATTTGCACTTAGTAATAGACACTCCGAATAATCTTGTTTTCCGTTTGCATTAAGATTATTTTTATTACCACACTGGCAGATATTGATAATTTTAAGTAAAATGCACTTAATTTAGATCCCCCCAGAAAACAAGACTAAATATCTTATATCATTTTCTTATATAGAAAATCCATCTTGATTTAAGAATTTTTAGATATTTGTACTTGAAACAGGACAAAAAATACTCAAAGCATTTTTGCGGCATGAATGAATGAATGAACTATTTAAACATCACTTGCACTTCAAAAAGGGGGAGGAGACTGAAAGAAACTCAGGGTTTACCGAAGAAAACCTGCTCTCGACCAGGTTAGGTTCACAGAGTAAGTTACCATGGTAACTGACTCTGAGTAAGAGTTACCTCCCTTTTAGAAACGGGCTTGACTTTCCCTGCTTTCTTGGGTTTGACATACCTCCCTTTCTGAAACAGAAAACCCAGAGTTTCCCTCATTTCAGGGTTAACATACTCAGAGTTTTCACTTAACCTCCTTTCTGAAACGGGCCCCAGGTGGAAATGGATGTCTCCCTTGTCCACTTCTGATCCGATCGACCAAAACGCATCTTAATACCAGGTGTAAACAAGGCCACCTTGCAACGTTACATCTAATGACTTCTTTCAAATGCAATTATTGTTATATAATTGTCATAATTGGTATTTGACACCATCTGCAGTTCCTGTAGCTGAATAGTTTTATTGTTTGTTCTAGCATCATGATGGAGGCGGAGCTCATGTAATTCCTTGCTGCCACGGGCAAGGACATCTGGCCCAGAACAATTCAGAGGGGAAACTCCACCTCTGTTTTGCGTTGGTGTATAGATGCGCAGATGCTGAACGTCTAGCGTCTTGAAGTCTCAAGTTTACTATGAAGTATAGTCTACAAAGCGAAAAAGCAACCAGAAAAAAAAGTGTATTGTACCAGAACAAAATTGTATTGTGTTAAAAGCTAAAACACTCTGCATTGCTTGGTTCGGTTGGTCCGGGGATGGTACACCAGCTGATAAAACAAATAGTCCCGGAACAAAATGTAAAAAAAAAAAAAAAAAAAACAACAACAACAAACTAAATAAAAATAGAAAATTAGCAACAACTTCATATTGTACTGGTTTTATTTATTTATTTATTTATTTATTTATTTATTTTTACCAACTTTTGATGATAAATTTGTTGTAACAAACCATAGCATTTTTATTTTTAGATATTGCAAATAGAAAATATTTGAAAATGAAATCAATGGTGAAACAAAGTACATATTAATATAAACAGTGTTATTTCAAGGGCATAGGTTTGATTTTGAAATTGGTGGGACATCCCTGGGAGCTGAGGATTCAGGAAATTAATAGGATAATGTATAATAAGGTTTTTATTCTATATTGACCTTAAAAATATGTTAATTAATTAATTCTGTAATGTTACAGGTAACTTATAATAACAAGGATTCAGTTTAACAGATATTTTTACTCTGTACATGCAATGTGGGCATGGCACACAGCAATACTGTTAAAGGGTTAGTTCACCCAAAAATGAAATTTCTGTAATTAATTACTCACCCTCATGTCGTTCCACACCTGTAAGACCTTAGTTCGTCTTCAGAACAGAAATTAAGATATTTTTGATAAAATCCGAGAGGTATATTCTCATCCATATGTAACGGACGTAGGCCAGTAAGAGCTGTGCATGTAAATCTCACTCCTCTGATCTCAAGAGGAACTCTAGCAACTGACGCTAGAGACTGCGGTCTTTAGCCTCCTTGTTAGAGCGCCCGACTCCCATGCCAGTGGACCCAGGATCAAGTCCCACTTAGAGCGGGCGGTTCGAACGGGGGGGGGGGTTACACATAGACAGCAATTTAACCACCACTTTCAAGGTCCAGAAAGGTACTAAAGACATCGTTAAAACAGTTGACGTGACTGCAGTGGTTCAACCTTAATTTTATGAAGCAACGAGAACACTTTTTGTGGGCAAAAACAAAACAAAAATAACAACTTTATTCAACAGTCTCTTCTCTTCCCTGTCATTATCCTTACATGGTTGCCGCAGTAAGCACAGTGAAGGCTTCCGTGTTTACGTCCGAATACCGGATCATATTGGCTAAAGCTGCACACGTGAGCAGCACGACACATGCATGTGATGCTGACGCAGGAGCCAGCTAATAATGTGTCGCCCGCTCTGACGTAGAACCTGGAAGTGCTGGACGTAAACAACGTATGAGAATGACACAGAAGAGAAGATATTGTTGAATAAAATCGTTATTTTTGTTTTGTTTTTGTGCACAAAAAGTATTCTTGCCGCTTAATAAAATGAAGGTTGAACCACTGTGTAGACTGTTTTAACAACGTCTTTAGTACCTTTCTGGACCTTGAAAGTGTCGATTAAATTGCTGTCTATGGACGAAAATACACCTCTCGGATTTCATCAAAAATATATTAATTTGTGTTCCGAAGATGAACGAAGGTCTTACAGGTGTGGAACGACATGAGGGTGAGTAATTAATGACAGAATTTTCATTTTTGATTTTTGGGTGAACTAACCCTTTAAGTCTCACTTGCTCCAGTCATGTTTTCAGTCTCCTGTTGTGTTTTCATGTTTTATGGGGTCTTTCCATAGACAATGATTTTTATAATGTACAAACTGTATTTTCTTTTCCCTTACACTAAACATCACAGAAAACTTTCTGAATTTTTACATTTTCAAAAAACAAAACAAAAACAAAAACAAAAAAAACATCAGTATGATTTATAAGCTGTTTTCTTCATGGGGAACAAAAAATAACCCCACAAGGACAAGGATTTGTCCCCCCCCCCCCCCCCCCCCCCCCCACACACACAGGTTTGTTTTGCTATCTTAGTGAGGACATTCCATAGACGTAATGGTTTTTATACTGTACAAACTGTACATTCTATCCCCCTACACTACCCCTACTCCTAAACCTACCCATCACAGAAAACATTATGCATTTTTTACATTTTTAATAAAACACTGTTTAGTATATTTTTAAAGCTATTTTAAATATCAGGACTCTTGAAATGCTGCTTTGACAGCAGAGGTCCACATTATACTATTGAGTGTAGCCAACTTGGTTAGTAGCAATGGGGACATTAGCAATTTATTTGTTCAATTACAGTTTTATTGTCTAATGTGTTACAGGTAATTCCTCCTTAATAAAGTGTAAATTATTTGTGTGTGTTTTTCCCCTGATGTAGCCAATCTCCAGTTTTAAGTGCCCCTATTATGATCTTTCAAATATTACCTTTGATGTAGGTTGTAATATAGCTGATTGTGAATGTAAATGTCTGTAAAGTTTTAAAGATTCTTAAACAAAAAATTAGATTAAATATTTCAAGAGGGTTACCAATGGGTATGTTTAAGGTTAGGGGCTGGTTGACAATATAGGCCTAAATCAATAACATTTTTACAATTTAATTAATATTGATTCGGAACACAAATTAAGATATTTTTGATGAAATCTGAGGGTATCTGATCCACACATAGGAAGCAACATCATTGCACCTTTTGAGGTCCAGAAAGGTAGTAAAGACATCGCTAAAATAGTCAACATGACTACAGTGGTTCAACCTCAATGTTATGAAGCGTATGACCTCTATCATACTGCTACACTATTTTTGTTGCAGAGCTTCCATGTTTATGTCCAAACATGGGCTTAGTATTGGCTAATGCAGGAGCCAGCCAATGCTGAGCCCACGTTCGGACATAAACATGGAAGATCTGCAACGAAAATAGCATAGCAGTATGACAGGGGACACATAAATTTGTTGAATAAAGTCATTATTTTTGTTTTGTTTTTGCGCACAAAAGTATTCTCGTCATTTCATAATATTAAGGTTGAACCACTGTAGATACATTTAGGTGTTGATCGTGGTGCCATAGAAATGCATAATTCCCAGACCGAGGACATGAACAGCTCAGAATATAACGTCATGTGTTGTCATGCCAAGATTACGGTAATTACTCCTGGAGGGCCACAGCCCTACAGAGTTTGGCTCTAACCCTAATTAAACACACCTCATCCAGCTAATCTTAAGGATCACTAGAGATTTCAGCTGCATCCAAAAACTGATAAATGCTGTCTTCGGAGGACACATTTCAAGATAGGAAGGCATCAAGGCAAGTCTCAATCCAAAGTGCTCTCATTCTGTGACAATTGAGCTAAAAAAAGATGGCATCTGAAATTGTGCGTTCACATTATACTGTAACTACGAGATTCTGGCTTGTAAAAAGCATTCACATCCTTATAGAGCTCATAATTACAGTTTGTAAGCTGGGAGTTTTCTAAAGGCTCCCACGTGTACCGTGTGGCCTCTGTAGATTCATTTAGGTGTTGATAGTGGTGCCATAGAAACGCATAATTCCCAGTCCGAGGACGTGAACAGCTTCGAATACAACATCACGTGTTGTCATCTCAAGATTCTGGTAAATACGAGGTGGTGTGCCGGTCAGTTTGTGTGCATGTACATTTTTGACCATTGTTTCAATTTTTGATGTAATTTCAAGCGAGAAATTACTATTGTAATTAAATATTTGCTTAGTTATCACCAAAGCTCGCACTATTTTGCTGTAGATCATTAAACCGTTACGCTTGCTCAGAAGTCTGCGCCGAAATCAATTTCGTGAGGTGCCTTTGTGCGCAAACCCTGCAAAGTCGTTGCCTGATAGGGCAGTGAGGCAACAAGTCAGCTGCCTAAGTTTTTGGATGCATCCTTCCAAGCAGGTGAGTTGGAGCTGGTAAACTCTGCAGGGCAGTGGCCCTCCAGGAATTGATGTTTGAGACCACTGCTTTAGCAAGTAGAATGTAGTTCAGTTTCCTCAAATCCGGTCTTGGAGGACCAAACTCACCTACCTGTAATTTTCTAGTGATCCTCAAGACCTTGATTAGCTTGCTCAGGTGTGTTTAATCAGGGTTGGAGCTAAACTCTGCAGGGCATTGGCCCTCCAGGGCAAGATTTGAGGAACCTTGAAGTAGTTAATAATCATTACTCAGTACTTAAATGTATAATTACACTGTAACACAGACACCTTAAAATAAAGTGTAACCTTTTTTCTTTTCTTTTTTTTTTTTTTAAAGACAAATCATAAAAAAAAAAAACAATTTCTGTAACTTAACTTTTTACTGAGTGAGTCTTCTAAATGTATAAATGTAAACACAAATGTCAAATGAAATATTACAATAAAAACATCTTAAGACATTTTTAAGTTACTACTGTTGCTTTCTCTTTCCTGAGAAATTGAGACTGGTAAGGAGAAGGAGGAGTTTAGTAAGGAAATGCTGTAGAGTATTTAAGCAAGAGGAAGCAGAGATCCGTCCTTTCTTATCCTGCAGACTCTCTTGTCTGAGATGGAGCGGAGATAGTCTGCTTGTATGCTGTGATCTAGTGTGCAGTTTGGTAAGTGATCATATCTATTTTTTGCTTTCTAAAACTTACAGCAGTAATAATTACATAATGTTTTAATCATTTATCTTTTTTTCTGTGGTCTCTTTACTGACTACAAAATAAGGGAGTGTCCTTGTGTAATGTAATGAATAAAATCTTGATCTGTTTGTCAAATAAAATCACAATCCATTGAAAAAGTTCTGTCTTCTGACAAAAGAGATCTAGAGACTTACTTTTTTATTGTAGTCTGGAAAAAACCGAAACTCATCTGATTAACAGATAAAAATGAAAAACACTTCCTGGTTGATAGACAAATTCTTGATCATTTGTGATTAAGACTTTTCTAGCAGATTATATTGATTTGTTGTTGTTTGAATGCAGAACTGGGTTTTGATTTATTTAATAATCAATGGTATTAATGTTATTTCTCCATCTCCTTTCAATTATAGCTGCCACCAGATGACTACAAACAAGTTGAGATGTCACGCTGCCTAAGGATCTCTTTGGCATTTGCCAATGCTTGCGTTTATTTTTCGTAAGTAGATTTCACTCTAAATTCATTTTTGTTTACTGAGATAAGTCAGAAGTTTTAATATTGTTAATGATATAACAATGTTGTCATTTCATGTTTAGATTTTGAGGAGGAGAGGAGGAGAACCAATCTGCCAAGGGATTCGGCACTCGGGTCCACTGCCCTGTTCTAGTGCATTCTCTGGCAACACTGGATGTCTGGCTGGGGTCCAGTGGACCTGAAGTGGACAGCACCAGGTCTATGACCCGCTGACGAAGCACCAGAAAACTAGAAGCAACCGAACACAATCAACAAAGCCGACAAACTTCCCCTAACCTTTTTCCCTTTGGTCGGCTTCTGGTTGTCTGTTGCTTGGTTAGTAGGTTATGGGGATGGCCTGCTGTAAAACCAACCTTTTTTTGAATAAAGGCTGACTGCAACTTCTTCCTGAAAAAAAATAAAATAAAATAAAAATGGAAAAACCCTGCTGAACTAAAATTAATGTCTGTGTGTTTTTTTTTTATTAGAGTAATGAAGAGAGAATATAAATCTCACACCCTCATGTCATTGACTGATTTTCTTCTTTGAAACATAAAAGAATATATTTCAGTGGAATCCATGCAACATTTGGGCCCTGTTAACTTCCATTGTATGAAACAAAAATGGACATTTTCCAAAATATCTTTTATGTTCCACAGACTAAGAAAAAAAAAATAATAATAAAGGTTTAGAACCACATAAAGGTGATTTTCATTTTTGGATGAACTTTAAAATAATGCTTAATCTAATCTGAGTTTAAATATGCAGATTTCAATGACATTTTATCGTCCACAATTATGAACTTTATCTTTATAACCCCTTCTGCTCATAATTCAGAGCAGATTCGAAAGTAACCTGCTAATTCTGTGGCCAAAGTTGTAAACAAAACCTGACACAACAGAAACCCTGATGATCTCAAACAGAGAAAGGAATCCTAAAATAGTAAAAAGCGATTACAGTAACACTTTAAAATAAAGTCCCTTTTGTTAACATTAGTAAATGCATTACCTAACATGGACTAACAATGAGAGGCTAATATATTTTTACAGCATTTAGTAATCTTAATTCAAATAAAAATTCAGTGCATTAACAGATACGTTTCAGAAAAAAAATGTATTAGTAAATGTTGAAATGACTACCAACTAAGATTAATAACTGGTATTAAAGTATTCTTCTTTCTTTATTAGTTATAATGCTTAGCGATGTTAACAAATGGAACCTTATTACTGAAATTACTGGTAAGTACGGTTTTGATTTTTAAGAAATGGTGTTAAGAAAAGCTGTTAAAATAATTTCCTAAACAAGATATCTAACAGCCCCATTTTTTAATGTTCTCAAACAATATTTATAATAAAAGTGTTCTGAACCTAGAAAGGGATGCAAAGCAATTAGTCAGAAACACATGTGTTATCTCAGCAAAAAAGAGTTCATTTTAGTGGATGTTATAAGCTAATGGAGTATTAAAATGCTGCGTCATTCACCAGGAATCTATAACAAACACTTCCTGTAGAGGGACGGGCAGGCAGCAGATCAGAAACTTACAGAGAAAGCGAAACTTATGAAAACTAGGGCAACAGCTGTTCACAGATCAGCTGAGGGCGGGAACAGTGTACCAGTATAAATAACAGAGAGACACAATGATCTGTCCTTTCTACACAGTAAAACCTCCAGTGTTAAATGAACACTGTTAGTGTTAAATTAACATTGCCAGTGTTTATATAATCCACACCGGATTATATAAACACCGGGTGACACTGGAAGTGTTAATTTAACACTGGATGTTTTGCTGTGTACCATCAGAGCCTCCTGCTTACGGATCAACAGGGTAAGAGATAATTATTATTACTCACAATTATTATTATTATTACTTATTATGATTATTATTTAGAAAATTGTGTTGTAAGTGTTTTCTATCATCACAATTGAATGATTTTGTAATGCAAATTTTATTTTTGTGGTTTGTCACCATGTAATCTGGAAACTAAATCATTTTAACAGGTCTATGGTGGGCCCTCTGTGGGAGACGCCATGGAACCCTGAGCGATCTCGTAGCACTAATGTGTGAGTATACTGGATATTTCAAACTCTTTTTTTTGAGCTACTGTAAAAGACATTAGTGAACTAAACATAAGCAAATCTTGCAATGTTACATCTAATGACTTCTTTCAAATGCAATATTGTTATATAATTGTCATATAATTGGTATTTGACACCATCTGCAGTTCCTGTAGCTGAATGGTTTTATTGTTTGTTCTAGCATCATGAAGGAGGCGGAGTTCATGTAAATCCTTGCTGCCAGGGGCGGGATCATCTGGCCCAGCACTATTCAGAGGGGAACCTCAGTCTCCACCTCTGTTTTGCGTTGGTGTCCAGATGCGCAGAAGCCAGTACCGTATGCCTAAAAGCTGCGATGACTGACATCTTGCGTAAAGCCTCAAGTCTACAAAGTCTACAAAGTGAAGAACCAACCAGAAAAAAATCGTACCAATGCATGTAAAGCTAAAAGTGAACCAAGAAACCTCTTTAACACGTAACCGACTCAAGAAAAATGCTACAAATGTAAAGTGAAGTGAAGAAGTATTTTTTTTGGTGAAACCTTTGGTTTCTGCATTGCTTGGTTCGGTTGGTCCGGGGCCCAGCTGATAAAACAAATAGCCCCGGAACAAAATGTAAAAACAAAAAAACAAAATAAAAATAGCAAAATCCGCAACAAAAATCCATAATTGTGCTGTGTTTATTTTTTGTTCATTTGATGATTAATTTACTAACAATAGCACTTCTTACAGTATAGGCCAATATGGGATTATTTTTAGACAAAGTAATATATATATATACATATATATATTACTTTGTCTGTGTATACATATATATATATATATATAGTATATATATACAATAATATATATATATATATATATATATATATATACATATACACAGACAAAGTGTATATATATATTGGTTTAATGACCATCCATATTTATTTTTCAGTCTCTTTATTACAATACAAACAGAAAATACAGGAAATATGTAGGGCTACACAAAATGTAAAAAAAAAATTCTGAAAAAATTTGTTTCAACCAAAAACCAGTATTTAGTGTGACCTCCTGAACCTCTTCCATTTTCTCTAAAATGAAACTCTGAGAAACTTCTCATCAGATTTTGAAAGTTTTCTTGGCCTTCCAGTCCTTTTCCATAACATTTAGGTTTAAGAAAGCCAGGTTCCTGCTATTGCGCAAGTGTAAGGAGAGGTCACTATGTACTTGCCACTTTAGCCTATAAAAGCATTTTTTTTTTCTTTTTTTTTTAATACTTGCAAATTTACTGTATTTTCTGGTTATATTCTAATAAAGAGACTGAGAAATAATTATATATCATTATTAGAAAGGGATGCAAAGCAATTAGTCAGAAACACATGTGTTATCTCAGCAAAAAAGAGTTCATTTTAATGGATGCTATAAGCTAATGGAGTATTAAAATGCTGCGTCATTCACCAGGAATCTATAACAAACACTTCCTGTAGAGGGACGGGCAGGCAGCAGATCAGAAACTTACAGAGAAAGCAAAACTTATGAAAACTAGGGCAACAGCTGTTCACAGATCAGCTGAGGGCGGGAACAGTGTACCAGTATAAATAACAGAGAGACACAATGATCTGTCCTTTCTACACAGTAAAACCTCCAGTGTTAAATGAACACTGTTAGTGTTAAATTAACATTGCCAGTGTTTATATAATCCACACCGGATTATATAAACACCGGGTGACACTGGAAGTGTTAATTTAACACTGGATGTTTTGCTGTGTACCATCAGAGCCTCCTGCTTACAGATCAACAGGGTAAGAGATAATCATTATTACTCACAAGTGTTATTATTATTACTTATTATGATTATTATTTAGAAAATTGTGTTGTAAGTGTTTTCTATCATCATAATTGAATGATTTTGTAATGCAAATTTTATTTTTGTGGTTTGTCACCGTGTAACCTGGAAACTAAATCATTTTAACAGGTCTATGGTGGGCCCTCTGTGGGAGACGCCATGGAACCCTGAGCGATCTCGTAGCACTAATGTGTGAGTATACTGTATATTTCAAACTCTTTTTTTTTGAGCTACTGTAAAAGACATTAGTGAACTAAACATAAGCAAATCTTGCAATGTTACATCTAATGACTTCTTTCAAATGCAATATTGTTATATAATTGTCATATAATTGGTATTTGACACCATCTGCAGTTCCTGTAGCTGAATGGTTTTATTGTTTGTTCTAGCATCATGAAGGAGGCGGAGTTCATGTAAATCCTTGCTGCCAGGGGCGGGATCATCTGGCCCAGCACTATTCAGAGGGGAACCTCAGTCTCCACCTCTGTTTTGCGTTGGTGTCCAGATGCGCAGAAGCCAGTACCGTATGCCTAAAAGCTGCGATGCCTGACATCTTGCGTAAAGCCTCAAGTCTACAAAGTCTACAAAGTGAAGAACCAACCAGAAAAAAAACGTACCAATGCATGTAAAGCTAAAAGTGAACCAAGAAACCTCTTTAACACGTAACTGACTCAAGAAAAATGCTACAAATGTAAAGTGAAGTGAAGAAGTATTTTTTTTGGTGAAACCTTTGGTTTCTGCATTGCTTGGTTCGGTTGGTCCGGGGCCCAGCTGATAAAACAAATAGCCCCGGAACAAAATGTAAAAACAAAAAAACAAAATAAAAATAGCAAAATCCGCAACAGAAATCCATAATTGTGCTGTGTTTATTTTTTGTTCATTTGATGATTAATTTACTAATAGCACATCTTACAGTATAGGCCAATATGGGATTATTTTTAGACAAAGTAATATATACATATATATATTACTTTGTCTGTGTATATATATATATATATATATACATATATATATTACTTTGTCTGTGTATATATATATATATATATATATATAGTATATATACAATACATATATATACAATATATACAATAATATATATACAATATATATATATATATATATATATATATACACAGACAAAGTGTATATATATATATTGGTTTAATGACCATCCATATTTATTTTTCAGTCTCTTTATTACAATACAAACAGAAAATACAGGAAATATGTAGGGCTACACAAAATGTAAAAAAAAAATTCTGAAAAAATTTGTTTCAACCAAAAAACAGTATTTAGTGTGACCTCCTGAAACTCTGAGAAACTTCTCATCAGATTTTGAAAGTTTTCTTGGCCTTCCAGTCCTTTTCCATAACATTTAGATTTAAGAGAGCCAGGTTCCTGCTATTGCGCAAGTGTAAGGAGAGGTCACTATGTACTTGCCACTTTAGCCTATAAAAGCATTTTTTTTTATTTCTTTTTTAATACTGCATACAAATTTACTGTATTTTCTGGTTATATTCTAATAAAGAGACTGAGAAATAATTATATATCTTTATATTATTGCTAAAACGTCTAATGGTGACCTAAGACTTTTGCACAGTACTGTATATATATATATATATATATATATATATATATATATATATATATATATAGCCTTGTATATGTTGCATGATGTTGGCTGTATTGTCAGTGGTAAATTGTAGCTGATGTTAGCTTATTTTTAGAACGGCACGGTGGATGAAATCTTGAGGCTGGCATTGGCTTCAGGTTACCCCTCTGCAGGTAGCAGTTCCCTGACAATTCATTTGAAATTTGGCAGCGTTCGTGACAGCGAAAACGCAAAAGGAAATGCAAGATTTTCAACTTCGTTTGGATTATGTCACAATTTATGCGTCCACATATGTAAAACGCAATTGCAGTTCCCTGACAATTCAAGAAACGGCATAACTCATCTCCTTCGTCAGCACTTAACAGCGCCCTGCTGAATGAATGAATAAATAATAAATAAATAATATCTTCCCCTATGCTTTCACTTTGCTTATCTTACAGCTTATGCGTTTGCATATGAATTAGGCCTATGTGATAAATCACATGATTCAGAAACTCTGAAATCCCTCACAAGCAAAGTTTCGTTTCTGTGAAAACGTCGACTGTAATGTGTCTGGACCGGATTGGCTGCTGATTTGTTTGTTCTTTGATGAGGCGTGAACAGTTTCTGCAGGAAGAGTATAAATAACGGATGAAGAACCATTTCCGCATTAACTGCTCTACGCTGCTCTGAAGCTTAAACAAATCAATCAGAATGGTAAGCTTATATATATATATATATAAACCATATGGTAAAATATTAATATATTTGCAAACCTGTAAATTCACATTGTAAAGGATGCAAATTTTCAATGATATGTGGGTCCATATTTATGTGAAAACAAACAATTTATATGATTTTTGAAGTGATGTGCAATGCTGTTTAACATTGTTAGAGGTATATAGAAATTTGCATTTTCCTAAACTATATTAGGCTATCAACTTAAAAGTAACTTTTCCACTTAAGCAACCATTTTGAATCACACAAGTGTGATTTTAGGGTTGACATTAGGTTGTCTTTTACACATTGGTTATTGTATTTACAAAAATCACTAAATCTGAATCATTCATGTATGAACTCAGTTTTTGTCAGCAACTGAAGTAGAATAGATAGATATTGTGTTGCAAGTGTCACTGCAGATAAAATACTTTTAAAGACATATGCATTAAGCTGTCTTGTTGGAATAATTGACACTATAGCTTCTGCTGTAATGATACAGATACATATACATTTTAAATATATAAAATATTAATCCTTTGTTTGTGTGTGGCATCTTAAACTCTGTGTTCTCCCCACCTCTGTAGAAAATGTATTTATCTAAGAGGGTGTGCCAGGAGTTTTCAGGTTTTAGGTGGGGTGACTCTAGAATCTTCCTTAATTGCTCATATTTCTTTGTATCTATATCTGTCATATGCTGTATTAAACTGACTGTATTTGCTCTCTCTATATATATCAAGTATTGTATGTACAGTGGAGGCTGTAAAATTTGGCAACAAAATTTATTTGCGTCAACAAAACTTATCAAGTTGAAAATACTTAATATTCTGAGTACATACAACTTAACTAAGGCAAAGCAAAAAGATAACTATAAGTTAAAGGTACACTAACTTTTGTTCAAAATGTATTTAATGAGCGAGCACATCATGAATCCATCTTCCAAACCATGTTTTTGTCTTATCATGAATCACTACGGTACGCTGTTTATATTCAGACTATTTTAGACCGGGTGGGATGCCAACTAAACATTTTTACAGTGTTTTATCTAAGCATCAATGTTTGTCCTTTGTAAACAGATCTTTTCCGAGGGGAGTGATGAAGAGGATGATGATGATGATGATGAAGAAGATGATGGAGGTGCTGGAGTAAGTGTCTGCTGCCAAGGGTAGACAACTGCTCCAGACCTTGATGCAGCGTGTCGAGAAAGACCCAATAGTACGCTGGATCCATGAACTGTGTGTATTTGCTGACACAAGCAAGCAGCAGCCAAAGAAACACACAGCTTCTTTTGTGATAAATGTCACAACCCAAGCACCTCCCGCGCCATGTGTGTCCATGGCAAACCTGACACGTAGACCATGATTCCTCCATGGGAACGATGGACCTCGCAACTTTCCCGCTGTTCAGTGGCAGCACCATCGGTTTTCTTCAGAACGGCTCTGTTTTTGTGTCTGTTTGTGCAACCCTGAAGAAACCATGGAGAGAAGAATGAAATATACATGGAGAGGTGATGACCTCATGAGTAAAGAGCTGCTGTTCCAGAGGTTGGAAGATGTGAGCCAGTTATTTCTGTCATCACAATCGTCCTCAATCACCATTGTGCCATCGAGCAATGCACATGACTCCAAGTTATTTCAGCAGGACTGACTGTTTTTTGCAACAGGTCTACAGTAGTCAACCATCCATTAAAATACAAACAGAGATGGGCTGGATGGGCATTTTGAAAATGTACTAATGGATGCATGTTGCTCACATTTATTTATTGGGAGGTCAATGCCCCTTTGAAGCCCAGGTGTATTTGTTGTAAGGATATATTCAGACTATGGCTGCTTGGTCCAAAGCTCTCCAGTATAACTATAGCAGAAGGTTTCTGGAGCAGCGGATCAGGGTCAGAGGTAAAAGCCCACTGTTTTATGTTTTTTTTTTTTTTTTCTTTTGAATTCTTTTATCTCACTTGATGCCACGTCAACGCCACTCGGCTATAGAGAGCATGCTCAGAGCGAGATGACATGTTCACCAGGATAGGGTTCACAGGCACAACGGTTCTGCACGTCGAGCTGACTTAGTTGAATCCGCTGGTTCAGATACCTTACTAACACTACACAAAATGACACACTGCTAAATCTCACGCACAGGTTTTATTGCAGTGCTGTTGAACAAAAGTTACACAACAAATGTAACGTACCTGTAATGAGAAATGATCTCATACAGAACATGGTCCGAATAAAAGGACCTGGTCTAGCCAGAAATGAAGCCCAATAGATGTCATACAACATCAGAGGCACTCATATCCTATTGAGCACTCATAAATTCTTGGTTATGTGGCAAAGGGATCATTAGCAGGTGATATATTTAGTTTTTACAATGATGTTTTTTAGAATGTCATGATTGCAGATGGATTTCTGTGCATATGTCTGCCTGAATGCATCACTTTCTAATGAGCTACACGTCTAACTTCCCCTAAATAAAGAATGTTGTGAAAAAAATATAGGTCTATTTTGTGTTTGTGTGTGTGTGCTTACGTCACAACCAGTAGAGGCTACTTGCCGGTGTTCCGAATCGGAATTTTAATACCGCTTGGGACTAAATTGGCCCAACTGAAGTATACGTTTAAGTGTACTATAAGTGTAACAGTAGTAAACTTTAAGTACACAACTAGTTCACAGCTATGTTTCTCATTTGTACTGCATCTGTACTACAAGTGAACCTATAAGTATACTAGTACTTTACTATTTTAATACCAGTAGTACATTGAAAGTACACTTTGAAATATACTCAGTAAACTAGTTTAGTGCAAGTATACTTGTAAGTTTTCTTTAAGTGAACATAACATCACACTTATAGTTTACTTTTTATATATTATTTTTGCACTTTAAGTATACTATGTTCCTATATAGGTTTTTTTTTTTTTCTATACTTGAAATATACCTTTAACTGTACTTTAACTCTTTCCATTTTAAAAACATTTTATTCTAGCTTCATGAATTATTTTTTTTATCAACACTTAAATGTGGTTAAGTTTCATTAAAAAAACATTTTAAACAAAAAGCAGAGAAAATTGCATTTTTCTCAAAGACTATGTCCGGATGGGATTCAAAAGGATGACCAAACACAGGTGGAGTAGATCAAGTCCATCAACACCCCCAAAGCTTCATAGTCCTCACTCAGTATCGTTTTATATGCTGTTTAATGTTTGATGATCGCTTTATTTTACATTTGCGTTAGTAATCTTCTATCGCTTGTTTCAGCTTCTTCTCCTGCATTTTGATCCGGAGATTCTGTACTCTTTCAGAAGATGCATAACAGCGCCCCCTACTGTATAGCCTGAAAATTCAGTCAATGGCGAGGAAAGAGTAAAGTAAATTTGAATTAAATTCCTATGTACACTACCAGTGGATTAGTCTACACAAAAATTCAGATACTCAGAATTAGGAATATATCTGTTTTATTTATAAATCAATATTTTCAAGCGATGTACTTTTATATATATACTTTTATATATATACTTTTAAGTATATCTCGATCAAAAGTCCAAGTTTAGGCCAAATATACTTAAACTTTTCTGTCAGTATACTTTTAAGTCAAGTATACTTAAGTGCAATTTTAAGTATATTTCTCAGAAGTACATAAAGTATATTTCTGAGAAGTATATAAAAAGTAGACTGAAAGTATACTTTCTTATTTTTTAGTTTAAAATAAGTATACTAATAGCACACTTGAATTAACTTCTTTTTCGTAAGGGTATGTTCAGGTCACTTTTTATAAAGGCATACTTTTAAATTTCCCGCTGTTCTAAAAATCTTTCTTTTCGCCATTACCTTAAACAAGCTTGAATCCGAGCTCTAAGTTGATTGCTTTCGTAACACTCAAGAACAACACTAAACACGCACAACTTTAAATATATTTATTATTCTAAACTTTTCATCAGCTTCGGTAGGCTGTAGGCCACAACAAAGTTGCTTTTTCTGCAGAAAGCTGAAAGCTGATCTCCAGTGATGTGTCTAATTTGTTTCATCGATCATTTGACTGCTGGTAAAGGGAGAGAGACCTGGGGAGCCAGGTGTGTCTTGCTGCTCTAAGTTTATATTTCGGAAGAAAGATACGTGTCATCATGTGTTTGGCTGCATTTGGAAGATTTTGAGAATTAGAGCATTCTGTCTTTCCCAATTAAATTCTTAATGGCCCAGCAGGCCCACAACCTTGACTAACTTAATTTAGACAAAAGAAAACTTTGTTTTCATAATTTCCTTAAGTAAAATGCACATGAGAAAAAATTATATTTTAAAATTATTTCTAATTGTTTGGTATTGTATGTACAGACTGCTGGACCCAGAACACATTAGCTATATAATTAGACTTAATATGAATCGTGAATGTCTATCCACTAATGTGTTTATGACACTTAATAAGGATTAGAAGCCAATCGCTGGCTCAGCTTTGAGGCATGAACATGTACCTGTATGCAGTATAGCCTTGTTACATTCTCTCTACATGTTTGTCATGCTATATACATGTAAACCTTTCACATTTAACACTTTCTTTGAATGGAGCCACATGGGTAAGTCATTTTTGATTTTTTTACTGTCAAAATTATCAATAAAGAAAAGCTCAGAGCTGGAGATAAGTCATCGGACTTAAAATGTAGGTCAGCTAACATGGCTGCGGCACAGTGATTATTGTGTATTAGCTTGACTGCTCTTGTGTTAATTTAATTAATTTCTTGTCTTGTTAGTATGTAGTAGGAAGAATTTAACAGTTCTGTCATTGACTGCAAGTGTGCATGTTTTTTGTCTGTATTCCCGTCTATAGTATTCCTCAGCTGATTTCCCAAAGCACAGCACATCCACATAATGGCCTGCTACATTTTAAGCCATTAGTGCATATAGAGGCAGTCATTTGCTGTTAGTCTCTCTCTTTTCCTCTCCTGTCCTCCATGACTCCGCAAGTTCCAGTGCCCAGACCATCATATTCTCAGGCCAGGGAGAGCCTGGTGAAGGCTGTTCCTCCTAAAATCATCTGTCTTCTGGCCTGTGGGGGGAGAGACTGCCGCTATGAGGGTCCAGCATGCTGGAGCAAGAGCCAGCAGGCCATTAAAGGAGTCTTTAGCAGCTGGTGAGGCCAACAGCGTATATATATATATATGGTCACACCGCATCCTAATCTAAAATGTACTGCTTTCTTTGCTTTATAGAATATCCTTACATAGCCATGCACATATTCATTGCATTATTTATCATTTTGTATTTAGGGTGACCGATGACATTATTGCAATGGCACGACCTTCTACAAATCTCATCAAGAGATACAGCATCATAGAGCAGTTCAAACAGTGAGTGTTATTTAATACAGTCCTAATTAAGATGTTTAATATTTACTTACACCCCGCAGGGGGGTGTTTCTGGTTAATAAGTGGCTGTGTGTGTGTGTGTGTGTTTGTTTGTGTGCTTGTGTACATGCTTACAGGTTGAACATTAAATCCATCATTAATATGCAGCTCCCAGGGGAACATGCTCACTGCGGCCCTCCTCTGGAGCCTGACAGCGGGTTCACATATTCACCTCAGATCTTTATGGACAGCCAAAGTGAGCCAAAGACATGCAAAAACCTGTCAAGAACATGATTAGTTCATATTACACCCCAAAAATAAAAAATAAAATAAAAATAATAATAAAAAAGAAAGAAAGAAATATTTTAAAATGATGATATAAAATGAATATGTTTTGCATTGTGCCACGTCTAATTCTTATTACCATAATATATTAAAAATATCTATAATTTAAATTATAAAAAAAACATAAAATTATAATGATCAATCATAGTCTATAATAAAAAATATATATAAATTATAAAATTATATTTTAAAAAAAAAATCATTTTTGCTGTGCTCAAGAAACATTTCTTATTAACAATGTTGAAAGCAGTTGTGCTGATGAATGTTTTTGTGGAAACCGTGATAATTTTTTCAGGATTCTTTGATTAATAGAGTTTAAAAGAACAGGATTTATTTTAAATAGATTTTTTTTGTAACATTATAATTGTCTTTACTGTCACTTTCAATTGATTTAATGCATTCTTACTGAATAGAAGTATTAACTTCTTTTAAAAAAAATCTTACTGACTCCAAACTTTTGAATGGTACTGCATATATTATAATATAGAATATATTATCATGAAAATAATGTCACAATGCAAACATATCCAGTATGTATTGGTATATTTCTATTTATTTCTATAAAATATATGAATGGTTCATGCCATTTTTTTCTTTTAATACTGGAGTGAAATATGACCTGAATAATCCTTGTGAGATTCATCCAATGAATTATCTGATGAATTACGGAATTATATTCCTTTTTTGTCTGACAGTCTTCTTCTATAATTTTGGGATGTCTGATTTTGGAGTGTCATCTCTGGAGGGGATGGTGGATGCTGTGAAGGTTTTGGCCTTCTCTGTGCAGGAAGGGAAAGTGGCTGTTCACTGCCATGCTGGATTAGGCAGGACAGGCAAGTTGCAACTTCTATATCATTACTTTCAATGCAAATTTAGTGACAATCTGTTCTCTTTAATATCCATCCTGCTTTACAGGTGTTCTTATCGCATGCTATCTAGTCTACACCTGTCGGATCAGCGCTAGTGAAGCTGTTCACTACGTTCGGATCAAAAGGCCTCGTTCAATCCAGACTCGCTCACAGATCAATCTGGTGTTTGATTTCGCCCGGCTGGTGGGCTCTCAGCTGGCCCAATTCCCATGTCTGAACATGCGCCACGGTTCCACCTTCAGTCTTCGGCAGTACCTCCTGCGTCAGGCCCTTCTGCTGCACGGGGAAGAGGCCCGAACACTTAAACACACACCCAAGATCCTGCATGTACTCTGCAGCATGCTTATCACTATAACCCAGGGAGCTGCTAGTCCTCTAGAGGTCCAGAGAGAACTGGAGAAGAGGGGGAACATTTTGGCTCTAAAGAAGGCAGTGAAGGAGACACTTTTGAAGAGGAACCTTCCTGCTTTGAAGGAAAGGCGAGGCTCGAGCAGAACGTTCTCCTGCGAGTCGTGGGATGAGCCATTTGGATTCTTGGAGAGGAAAAGAGATGTCCTACTAAACAAGCGAAGCTACAGCGAATCAGATCTCAGCAAGATTACCATCATTGAGGTGAGAGCCAATTCGTTTTTAGCAAGATTTGTTATATTTTGGAATTTCAGAAAATAAAAATATACATATATTGAACCATAAATAAAGTGGAATTATTTAGATGCATCAATTCAGAACATGCGTCAAGAACATGGCTGGTTCATATTACACCCTAAAAATAAAAAATAAAACAAAAAATAGGAGGAGGAGTCCGATCAAATGGATGTGACTATTGTGGAGGACGATCACATGGAGGCCGAACACTTTAGGAGGCCGATCACACTGATGTGACTATTGTGAGTCAAAGTCATAGCGCCACCAACTGGCAGAAGAAAGTGTCACTTTGAAAATGCTTTAAAATCACCCTCTTATTTTTACCTGATTTGCTTCAATCTTCATAAAAATAATGTCAAGACACTGCAGATGTACACCTGTTAAAGGATTCTTGATATCTTAAATACTGTTGTCATGGCAAATGCATCAATCTTTGATATTCTTTTGGGGTGTTTTTTAGACTCTTAGCATGCTTCAAATTACATGAAACTCAACATACACATTATAGTTGTCAGCCAGAAGATATAGGCAAAGCCTTAGAAATGGGCGTGGAGAAGGGGCTCTATAGCACCACCTTTTGACTAAAGTTGGGGCTTAGTTTTAACTACAGTGGGGATTAAAGGGATAAGTAATGACAGTAATGAGGGATTAAAGTAAGGACAAAAAGGGAAACAGGAAGAGTCTCATATCTTCTATACAATACATTATACACCATTTATTTCTATATAAAATAATACAAATATTAGAAATAAACTTTTTTTTTTTTTTTCAATTAAAGCATTACGTGTAAGTTAAAATAGGCAGATTTTTTTTGGCTTAACTGACAGGTTAACAGTTTACAGCTGATCCTTAGATCTTACTCTGCCTCTGTGTATTTGTGTGAGTCTATTTTACATTCTTGATGGTTTATAGTTTAACCCTTTTATTGCTGTGTAGTTATTGCCGTGTAGTTTTGCCTGTGTGTGTGTGTGTGAGAGAGAGAGAGAGAGAGAGAGAGAGAGAGAGAGAGAGTCTATTTTACACTCTTGCTGGTTTAGAATTTCAGTATTAAAATGATTTTGACATAGTCTCTTTACATTTACCCGCTTTAAATGCATATTGCCAGTCATGCACATTTGACCTGAAGCTACCAAGGTGGCAGTGGCGCCGGGGCTTGGGCCCGTCATCGCTGCTTGCAGCTATATTTATTTTACTTTTTGCTATTTAAAATAACAGTTTTATTATATTTAAAATGTCATTTATTCCTGTGATTACTCCAGTCTTCAGTGTCACATGATCATTGTTAAATCATTCTAATATGCTGATTTGATGCTGAATTATCAATTACTATTGTTTGTCACTTACTAATAATAGTTCTTATCAAAGTTGAAAAAGTGTTTTTGTGGAAACGGTGATACATTGTTTCAGGATTCTTTGATGAATAAAAAGTTCAAAAGAACAGCATTTATTTAAAAGTGTATAAGTTTCAGAAAAATATTAAGCAGCACAACTGTTTTCAACATGATGATAATAATAAATGTTTCCTGAGAAGCAAATCAGCCTATTAGAATGATTTCTGAGGGATCATGTGACACTGAAGACTGGAGTAGTGATGCTGAAAATTTAGCTTTGCCATCACATGAATAAATTACATTTTAAAAGGTATACTATTCAGATACAATACATAATTTATGAAAATGACATGACATTTGAAATTTTGTTGTCTCTGCAAGGATTTCATGTTCTCATACTACTCTCCTCAATCTGGTGGATACCATAAAATTAACAATGACGAAATCAGTCCATCAAAAGATGAGAGAAATCTAACAGAATCCCAAAAGATTCCTCATACCTTGATGACAGACCAGTGCAATGGAACAACAGCGAAACACGGCCCCATTCCGCCATCGGCTCCTCACTCATATGAGACTGCGAACAAGAAGACCAAATGTACAACCAAGAAACCTCAAGCTTACCTAAAGTACAGCTCAAACATTGAGGTCAGTGTGAAACTAATTAGATCACTGCCTGAATGGTTTTGAGAACTTTTATTTTGTATTACCTTCAATTTGTGCAAATGTTGTGGATGTTTTTTTAAAGTTACGACGAGAGGATCATACATCAGATCAGTCGTCATTACCAAGAGCCGTCGCTAAGGCAATGGCACAACAGCGCCCACCAGTGGACACTGTATTGAAAAGAGCAGCGGTTTTGCAGGTATAGCATGTATGGCTTGATTTCGACAAGTAAAATACATTCCTGAATCCATACCCTTGTTAGTTACAGGACTGACAAAACATTTTGATTCACTTTATTGGTCATATGATTTTTATATATTTTTTTTCTTCTTCAAAATCATGGTATTTAATCTTTAAACTTTCTTGCTTTAAAATCACTCAGACAACCATAATGATTTTCATATATATATATATATATATATATATATATATATATATTTATCTGTCTGGGTGACTGTATAACAAAGGGTTTTAATATTCATATATTGGCTGCAGTTGTAAATAATAAAGCAAATTTCTTACTTTGAAAGTAACCAAAATGTATTCATAATTTCTACATAATCCCCCCAGGTTTAGCCAAGTAACAGAGCTATTTTCAAACAGCGACTACAGTACTATTGTGTTAATGTAAGAGATTTTAACCTGTTTTAATTCTCTGCAGGATAAGCTCAACTTGAGTGAATATGGCTGGGTTACATTAGTCATGGAAACAGATCCAGACGTTCTGAGCACACTGTTATGGACCTGGCTGGACAAACTAAAGGTCAGAGGTCACAGTATGGTAGTTCTGGCATAATTTCAGTAATATGTAAAATGACAAATAACATGTTCATGTCTGTGAAAAACTGTATATTTTTAGAAAGGTTTCTCTCATAGTTTCAAATGCAATAGTTTTGTTGTTGTGCTTTATTATAATAGGACCCTGTTCTCAATAAAGATGACATAGAGAGGCTAACCTCAACCTGGCCTGCACAAAACCCCCTTATCACACTTCACAAGGTGAAAGTCTGAACTGAGCCTGGCCTCCCTCTTCTGACAGATCACACTACACAAAGTTTGATGTTGAATTGTATAATGTGTGATTTGTTAATACATGTAGTAAACATAGAGCATAAAAAACATAGAAATTAACCAGTTGAGTAGTTCCGTTCCACTTTTCTGTGTCTGCGTCATACATATAAGACATATATCTCATCTTATACAGCTTTATGTGGTTATAATTCCGTGCTGTTTTAGTCTCAGCGGCACACCATCTGCTGCTTGCTGGACTGTGTGGGTCATGTGGTGGTTCGATGTCCTCAGTTTGAACACGCTATACTACAGAGACTCATTCGAGCTTTAACAAGAGTAAGTTTGTGTGTACATGTGCTAATTTTTACAAATACAGATAGTAGGCTAAACAAATAACAGATGTAATTGGAGACAGATCATACAAACTTTTGCATGCTTTTGTATTATAACAGCGCCCTCCAGAGGAAATAGAGAGAAACAGCATCTTGTTGCGCGTCCTCAGATCTACAATGAGAGAGCTGTACCTACACAACAACCACCATCCAAATACTGCAACACCATCAGAGTGCTAGGAACAGTGGTTAAACTAATAAAGATATACATATAGAGAAACATTGTTTCATTAACTGTATGACTGATCAAGTTATTTGATATGTATTTCAATGTGTACAGTCGCCCCCAAAACACTTATTTCACATATAAAACTTACTGTTTTTTTTTTTTGCAATAGGTAGCAAAATATCAAGCCAAGTTGCATCTGCAGAATTAACTTTTCTAGCCATTAAAGAAAAAAAAAAACTTTTTAAAGAGTGTATATATATTGTAATATAATTTAAAACGTATTTTTGTGAACTGTTTAGCCTTAAAGTGTGCCCATGTTTTCTTTATTCATTCATTCATTTCTTTATTTGTAAGCTTGCACCTCAGTTGGTTTGATATTTTGTTAGCTATCTAATGTAATGGTATTCGCACACATTTTTAAGTGTCCAAATAATTGTATGGTCACTGCAGGCAAACTTTTTATTAATGTATAGGCTGGTTGTAACTTTGAAGCTGATGATTGTGTTTTGTAAGTGTTGTATAGTCTAGTGTAATCTGGTCTAAAGACAGTGTGTGTATTAAACTTTGAAATATCTCTAAGGAGAGCACTTGTTGAATTTGGTTATAGCTTAATTTGTTTAATAATTAATAATACTGCACAGGTTACAGTGGATTGGCATGCAGAGCAGCTACTCGTGAACTTCTCACCATTGGAATGTCACTCAAACGGACATCAAAGAATCACCAAGGCGACGGCGTCATAGAGATGCAAAAGAAAACAATTATAAAGCATCAAAAACAGTCGCAGCTGTTGCGAATTTGATCGGAGCTCTTCGGTGGCTTTATTTTAACTTTAGATGTCAATATTATAACTTAGTTTTTTTTTTTTTTTGAGCAGATATTGTAAGTCAGCGTCGCAATTTGATCGTTCTAAGTTATCTAAGTGTAACTTTTTATCGTTTGACATCTAAATGTCACCATCAAACACAATCTAGCGATAATATTACAGGAACGTGGTTTTAAACGAATATTAAATCACCTGGAGATCGAAAGTCCATTAAACTCACGTACTTTTTAATATTCTTCACTTAAGGTAAGTTATTGTGTTTACTTGCTGTATATTTTTATGCGACCAGTTTTGTTGTAGACTCATCACGCTATGGTTACCTGTTACAGAACTCTATGATGATATGTTTTGGCTATAATCAAATTAAATTAAAAATGCAAATTAAGTGCTTGCAGCTGCCTACACCAAAAAAGTGTCATGGTACTGTGTTAATATCTTTTATCAAATCTACCACAGCGCTTTTTTTGCATGGGTAACTTAGTGAAGTTAAAGGCTTCTTTGTCTTTGCATCATAAAATGCAAATATTCATGTGTTATTGTTTCATTTAACACTTGTAAAGTTTTTTTTTTGTAAGTAATTTTTGTAATTCATTAAAAAAACATTTTTTAACAGAGGTCATGTCACCTGTGGATATATGGGTGGGGTCTTGGAGGCCCCACAGACCAAGGGGCCCCATCGCTGCGATGTATAACAGTCCAGGGCCAACATATGCTCTCCCAGGGGCAACCGGTATACACACACACACACACACACACACACACACACACACACACGCGCGCGCGTTTCACTATTACTGAGGACATCTCATAGACTTCATTGTTTTTATATCAGGTTAATGATATTTTCTATCGCCTAACACAAACTCTACTTCTTAAAATGAACCATCATATAAACTTAGATTTAAATATAAAGATGATTAGGTTGATAACTAGTGAGGGCATTTTACGTGATATTAAGCCACACACACAATTTACAATAAATCAGGAGCTAATAGGGGTGAAAGGTTGGAAAGATTTTATGAACCCACAACAATTTCTAAATGTTATTTTAAAAAAAGGATAAGGGGTCCAGAATGCCTATATAGCTATTGCCCTGCAGTAAATCCCAATGATTTTGGGGGGGTTTCCGTGCCCTTTATAGGAATGAACAACCATGACCCGCGGATGCAGAAAGGCCCAGCGTTTAGCTTCGGCACACGCCATCGTGACTTGCAGGCCAACTTTTCCCCAGGGCCCGGATACCTCGTTCCCTCCAACATCACCAGGGTGGGTCGGGATGGAACCCCTGCGTATTCTGTCTACGGCCGACGGAAGGATATTCAGCCCTTCCAGACCCCTGGCCCAGGTATTTTACACAACATAAACACACAGGCTTTGCAGCTGTGTGGAACAAGGTAGAACATACACAATGAAGTTAAGCTGGCTTTTGATTACTTTTACAGGCAGTTACTCCCCTGAAAATGCAACAAAGACCACCTATTACTCGCCCCCTGCGTTCTCCCTCTCTGCGAGAACTAAATTGTTCCGCAATGACCAAACACCAGGTAGATTCCCACAGATCTACACAGCAATGCTACTAGCATAGGTATGTCCATACGTTAGCAGACGTTCGTGCATTATCTTGTCTCCAGGTCCAGCTGCGTACATGCTTCCCCCAGTATTAGGGCCAAGAGTCGTGAATAAAACAGCCGCTCCAAATGTCTCCTTCAGCGGTCGTAGTCCTATTGGCAGCTTTCATGAAGATTTACGGAAGGTGTGGACACAGTACAGTATTTACCTCTTAATATGTACTTTGCAAAGATGATAACAATCCTTTTCTCAGACTCCAGGCCCAGGGACCTACCAAGTGGTGGATTCATGTGTGTACAAACACAAGGCCCCTCAGTACAGCATAACTGGTCGCAACATGATGCCTGGGGACACTACCAAGAAACCAGGACCTGGAGCCCACCATCCAGAAAGGGTCTGTAGCCTACTTATATACTACTGTTTCAAAGTTTGGGGTCAGTACAATTTTTTTTTTATTAATAAAAATTAAATTAAGGCTTTTATTCAGCAAGGATGCATTAAATTGATCAAAGAAGTGAAAGTAAAGACATTTATGATGTTACAAATGATTTCTATTTCCAATAAGTGCTATTCTAATGAACCTTCTATTCATCAAAGAATCTTGTATCATGGTTTTGTACAAAAATATTAAGCAGCACAACTGCTTTCAACATTGAAAATAGTCATAAATGTTTCTTGAGCAGCAAATCAGCATATTAGAATGATTTCTGAAGGATCATGTGACACTAAAGACTGGAGTAATGATGCTGAAAATTCAGCTATGCATCACAGGAATAACTTACATTTTAATATATTAATATATAAAACTTAATATATAAAATATATTCAGATATTACTGTTTATAATATATCACAATATATATTATACTGTATATCACAATATTACTGTTTGTAACTGTATTTTTGATCAAACAAATTCAGCCTTGGTGATCATAAGAAACCTAAAAAATGTCACAGACCCCAAACTTTTGAATGGTAATGTAGTGTATGTATATTCACTTTCTAGAATTGCTCTCTACTAAAACTACTGTTAAAATAACAAGAATTAGTGTACTAAAACTGTTTCCTCTCTCAACAGGTTACTTTCACAGGAATCAAAGCTCCCAGCTTCTCCTTTGGAATTCGTCATTCTGAGTACATTGCTCCCATTATTGTGGATGGTGGTGATTAAACAGGTCCTTTCTGTTCTAATAAATTCTGTCCAACAAGCTATAGTCTGTCATAGCAGGTCTTAATATCGCTAATATATAACTTGAAATAATGGTGTTTCAGTAAAAAAAAAAAAAAAAAAGGCTCCAAGATGCAATAATTGTGCTGCTCCGTTCCAGAACCAAGTGAACCAAGTCTACCCAGACTAGCATTTTAACACATCACACGTCAGGTATATATATATATATATATATATATATATATATATATATATATATATATATATATATATAGACACTACCATTCAAAAGTTTGGGTCGGTGACATTTTTTAAGGTTTCTTATGCTCACCAAGGCTGAATTTGGTAGCAGACAGCAATGCAGCTCACTAGGTTTTGGAACAGAGCTAAAATGGCACTGATGATTACTGTGTAAATCAAGAAAGAAAGTAAATCTTTGAATCAAGATACTTAATTGTTGTTGTCACTTTTATTTTGTCACTTGGCACAGGTACTATATTTACATTAATAGTGCAGTAGTTCATTGTTACACTTCCTTTTTTTAATCTTTTCATAAAACATTTTTTTCTGCTTCATGACAAAATTTCATTTAGTGAGCTTTATTTACAAAATAAAATTCTCTGAAAATCTTAAGCAATCTTAAAGGTGCACTATGTAACTTTTTTTTGTTCAAAATTAACAAAATTAAGAGTCAATACACCACCAATCCTTCTTCCAAAACGAGATTTTTCTTACCCTTATTCACTATGGTGAGCCCGTTATAAGTGTTTATATTTTAGGCTGAGTGGGATGCCTTTCACGCAAAATTGCATATACTTGCGTCACTTGTCCATGCGTGTCTCATCATATCTGTAAATAGAGAAAAGTTGCTCCGGCTACTTTGACGCATGTGGGAGTGGCATACGTTTTTTATTTTTTTAGTTTTTTTGTGTGTGTGTGTGTGTGTGTGTGTGTGGCATACGTAAGTTATGCTTTTTTTTCTTTCTTTTTTTTTACATTTTCAGCGTTCTTTAGTGTGTAATATTGTGTAAGTTATACTGTGTGTGTGTGGCATACGTAAGTTATGCTTTTTTTTCTTTCTTTTTTTTTTTACATTTTCAACGTTCTTTAGCGTGTAATGTTGCCGTTTGATCATGAAAAAGATCAGTAAGGTTACAAAGCACAAAGTCAGTGCAAAAGGAGTTATTCTCTATATCAGAAACCCTGTTTCTGAACTGTATACAATGTACACAATCAAACGCCTTGAGTTTTCTTCTGGTAACATATACATGTCATAATATTCCTCATGTACAATTCCCATCCAAGGCATATGCAAAAAAGAAAAAGAAAAAGGGGCGAGGCTGGGTTCAGTTGTTTTAGCAGTGTGTTGTTGCCATGTCCAAGAGATGCTTGCTGCATTTAGAACCACATACTAGTATACCATTCGTACTACTTTTACCATACCTTTATTTGGCAGAAATAATAAGAGTATTAGCCAGCATGTAGTTCTGAGTACTAGCATACTACGGAACCGCATACAAGCATATTATGCTATGATGCAGTTATGGTAAGGGGTGTAACATTTCCGAAACACGCTTGAAGCGGTTGACCAATCAAAACACACTGGTCCAGCTGACCAATCAGAACACATTGCGCTTTTCGGAAGGAGGGTCTTCATAGAGACAGGAACTAAACAGAGCATTACTGACAGACTGGGAAGAGAGGTGCTGTAAAATATGTGAAAAGTAATGTATATTTTGAACATTCAAACATGAAAACCTATTCTAGTAGACCCCAAAAACAAAATGTGTAAAAAACAAAAAACAAAATAGTATATCCACTTGTAAGCATGCTTTACTCCAAAAAACAACAATGATTCTGGTTAAAATAGTCTTTGTAGGTGGATTGAATATTGCAGTCATGTCAGAAATGTTTTATTGCAGTACTGTAAAGCCAAAAGTATAGTTCACTTTTTACGTGTACGCGAGGTTCAGCATACAGTGCGCGCACCGCCGGATTTTTTTCAACCGCACGTACTTGTACGCCCAGGTCGCACATGCGCAATTAATTTTTTTGCAGTAAATAGTTTATCCACAAGGTGGCAACCGTGCCCTGGGGGCGTTGATTCACAAGGAAGTCAAAGAAAAACTGCATAAACAGAACAGACAGGAACACACGCAAACTACCGTGACAATGGAGGCTTACATAGACGAGAGATTGTGCGAAGAGGTTAGAAAGTACCCTCATTTGTACAACTCTAGCATGAAAAAATACAAAGATGTTTACATGGGGTGTAACTTGTGGCAAGAGATTGCTTAAAACTGCACATGCATCGAATGCCTGTGTATGTGTACGAGTCAAATGAAGTACACTTTCCAAGGCTGTGTGTTCAACTGTGCGCTTACACTAGCGTACGCGTAAAAACCCCCGAAGTATAGCCAGGGCTTAATTCATATACTACTCTCTCCTTAGGATTAATTCATAACTGATATCACTGCTAACCTATCAACTTCACCAGATTAAAAGTTGTATTGGTTTTAAATGTGTGCTTCCACAGTTGTTTTTACTGGTATGATCCTCAGCGGATGTTGCATACAGTGATTATAAAAGTAAGGGAATACTCTCTCAGTGAACGTGTGTTTAAACACATGCAGACCAATATTACGGCCCGAGTCTGTGAAAATGACTTTGCCCTTGTCCCAGTCCAGCTGCACCCTGATCCTCTGGATTCTCTGGCTCACCCGTAGAAGGGACCGAATCTCTGGAGAATAGCCCTTCCCGTATTTACCATTGCAGAAGCCCACATACCACAAGCCCGTCTTGGAGGGGGTCTGTCTGCATTTGTATGCCGACTCTGTGATCACTCCCACGGCCCAGGCTGTGCTGGTGCCTACCTCGATGTCCCAGCAGTGAGACCCTGACTCAAAGCCCTCCGAACCAAGAATGCTTGTGTAGCCGTCAAATCTCTCTGGGTTTGCTGGAAGCTGGTGGAATTGCTCATCAGTGTAAGTTATACTGGTCAGATCATCCGACACGACCAGATAAGGATGGGCGGTGTTGGGGTCAAGGGTTACTGGGGCTGGAGGGATAGAGATAAAGATGTTTACCAAATTTTAAGACACAATAATAGAACAGATGAGAAGATTTTTACAGCTCAGTACTCACTGTATCGAACGTTGGCTTGTAGTTTTTTTGACACTTCAAAGATTATGTTACCCACATGTTTTGCAACATCGATGAGCATTCCTGAAGGGCTGGTCTGATCCCGCAGTGTACACTCTGTTCTGAAACAACATTTAGGAGTCAGTACTGATGTGGGCTGAGAATCATAAAAGTTAAGAAAAGACATCTTCTTACCTTTCAATTGTAGCCTTGTAGTTCTAGAAATAAAGAAATGTAGATTAATCTTTATTATGTGATCAGAAAATGTACACTACCATTCAAAAGTTTGGGAGCGGTCAGATTTTTTTTATGTCTTTGAAGGAAGGCTGCACTTATTTGATCAAAAATACAGTAAAAACAGTAATACTGTGAAATATTATTACATTTAAAATCTGTTTTCTATTTTAATATAATTTAAAATGTAATTTATTCCAGTGATGTCAAAGCTGAATTTTCAGCATCATTACTCCAGTCTTTCATTAATCCGTGAGCTTTCTGGCCTCTGATAGACTACAACATTATTAAAATAGTCCATGTGACTACAGTGGTTCAACCTTAATGTTATGAAGTGACAAGAAAAACAAAAATAACGACTTTATTCGACAATAGTCACATGGACTATTTTAATGATGTCTTTACTACCTTTCTGGGCCTTGAAAGTGGTAATAACTTTGCAGTCTGTCGGAGGCCAGAAAGCTCACGGATTTCATCAAAAATATCTTAATTTGTGTTCTGAAGATGAACGAAGGTCTTACGGGTGTAGAATGACATGAGGGTGAGTACTTAATAACTAACCCTTTAATATCATGAAAAAAAAATCTTTTGATATAAAAGCATCACGGAACAAATCAAACCAAGTGCTCCTCCTTACCACAAGAAACGTGAAGTCATTCCTTCTTAGTTGTTCCTCAGTGGACTCAATAATATGTGAGAGAGATAGCATCCCTGATCTAATCTCCTCAATCTTCTTTTTAATGATCTCACTCTTCTGCTCTTCTTCCCTCTTCAGTGCCTTCATGCTGGCTGCCTCTTCATTTTGTAGAAACTGGTGAAGCTTTTCAAACGCCTCCTTAATTTGGGTCTCGGTGTGCTGACTCTGGCTCTAAGCAGAAAATATCAGCAAAATCAGGCTGAAACATCCATACAGTAGTTGAACTATATAATGTTGGAATTTCCTCCCGATACTCACCTTAATGTACTCCGCTGTTTCATCCCAGGACTGTTTAAATCGTTCATAGACTCTAAGTTTCTCCAGAAAGGCCTTTAGTTTCAGCCGGAGCTCTTGCTAGTAAATGTTAGAAAGAGAAGTGAGACTGGGACAAGTTGTCACTTTTGTTTTTCAGTGAAAAATCTCAGAATATCACATCACACACACACACACACACATATATATATATATATATATAGTTTCATTGTTGTACTCATTTCAGCCTATGATGCCTCAGATGTTTAAGTGTCATTCTTTGTTATCTGATACATGATTTTCCCAGTATTATTTACAAATGTAAACTGGTTGTTTGTTAAAAACCTGCATATGGATCACGCCTATCTAGCTTATAATTTGACATTATCAGCAAAGTTCCCACGAAACTTTGTTTTTGTAGTTTGAGAATGTGTGTCATATAAGGGCCATTAGTGTGCTAAGACCTGTTTGACAAGACAGCTTTCATATTTCACCTCTTTCCAGTCCATTAAATCTGACACCAACAATCAGTGAAATCTGACCATAAGATGGACATTTTGACCAAGCATTTGACTATTGTTCTAGAAACTGTTTTTCCATACAATCTATCACTGAGCTCTTACCCTGAGGTCCTGTGATGCCTCTGTTGTTGAATGGATGCGGTGGTTCTTATGTGATTTAGCGTTTCTGCATTGTCCACAAACTAGTTCTTGATCTTCAGTGCAGAAGAAAGTTAGAGGTTCTCCATGAAGACTACAGAACCCCACCGTCTCTACGGGAAGGTCCTGAGTTGTTTCTTCTCTCATCAGAACACACATGTTTCTCAGCACGATGTTTATGGGTGGATCAGGGTTGGAGGACACAGTTCTGCAGATGGGACACTCTTGAATTCCTCGCCGATTCCAGAAGGTTTTCACACAGTTATTACAGATGCTGTGAGAGCAGGCTAAGAGAACTGGATCCCTGAAGATGTCACAGCAGATAGGGCAGTAGAAATCCTCCTCTGTAATGGACAGTCTACAGGCCATTTTGCCACCTACAATATATTAAATGTTTCCTAGTTGTCTTTCCCTCACTCTCTTTGAGCGTCTGGTCCAGCTGCCAAGAAGCACAAGAGTGTCTCTCAGCTCTTTACAGTGTCTCCCAGTCTCTTTACATCCCAGACACATGCAAATTAGGGTGGAGCTTATAAGAGCTAAGACAGCGTTTCAACAGAACTTTATAGTGTTCTTTTTTTTTTTTTTTTTTTTTTACAGTACATTTTCTACAGCAACACCCTAATAATTCATTTCAATAATTACTTAGACTTTAGAAACTTTATTCACCAAGTAAAAAATTACAATTTCAATAAGTGCTGGTGTCAACATAATAAAAATATATATTAAAGTGACATACAAAATAATAATAAAAAAAAAATTATATTTTATTTATACATATTTATATTTATATATGTAGTTACATAATTAGTACAGCAAATGTGAATTTCTGCAAGTTAGTAAATCAGTACAATGGTAAGTTGGATACAAAACTATCAAAAACAATGTGTATATTTGAAGGTCAGTTCCTGTCTTTGCTACATATCTTTATTTTATATAATGTATATACTATTACATACATACTAAATAAATATTTATTAATATTTTGAGTTAGATTTTATTATATTTTCAGTTTTAATTTTTCAGCTTTACTTTTCATCTAATATTTATATTTTATATTTATATATATATAAAGACTGTTGTTACATGCTTACTTGCTTATATATTATATATATGACAAATTCTAGTCTTTTTAACTAATTGATAAATGCTAATTGCGGTTAAAGTTGGTTTTTAGCAATGATGCGTGTTTATAGACTTTTGGGAACCATCCTTCATTCTTACACTGAGATCTGGATCAATTCTGTTATTTAGCCTTTTCATTTTAATCTAGTACACTCACTGACCTCTGTGGGAAAGTAGAAAAGACTTTTCTATCAGACTGTTCATCAAGCAGATCTATATATAACATTTTTTTTCTGTTCAGCGTATTCCCATGTCAAGAATGTGACCAAGACAACATTCTGTAACGTGCTGCTTACTCAAACTCAAAAACGTAAGATGATTATGTTTGATATTACTGACAGGTAATTTGTCAAAGACAAAGATGATGTTCCAGGTATTGTTTATTGGTTTTGTTTCCTGGAAACTGTAAATATAGGTCATAGTTTACACCTTCAGAAATTAATTAAAAATATATAATTTTTTATAATTAAAAAATTGTTTAAAATTATCATCACATCTAAATAATAACATTAGATGAAGATGATATTGCTTCATCTATTGCAGTGGTTCCCAAACTTTTTAGAGGGGCGTACGCCCTGAGGCATTTAACATTCTTCTGTGTTCCTCTCTTCCATTAGACTGCAGTCACACCTTTTCCATTAAGGGACAATATTTGCCCACTTATTTTCAGGTGCATTTTTTGTTTACCTTTTTAAAGACATTTTTTTTTATACCTATTAAATGTACGTATCATGTTTTGCAAATTCTTAAAATTCCATTAAATTATTAATTTAATGAATAAAGCAATACATAAAAAAATATAGGTATATTTAATCAAATGAAATCAGTATCCACAAAAGCCATCTTTGCACTGGAGTGGCACAAGCTGCATCTAGATGTATTTACGCACTGTTGTAATGCTGCTCAAAGGTGGCATGGATGCAATTACAATGGCACAAATAACGTTATGAGATAATGTTTCAAATAAAAATGTTCAACAGAGAAATATGAAATGATGGTAGCCTAAAAACGAAGTGATACTTTTAAATATTAAATAAAAAATGCCAGTAGGTGGCGACAAGTCCCTCTTAATGAGTGAGTCATTGAGTCATTTATTCATTCAGTAACAAGTGTATTTGAATGGGTCATTGAATCATTGACTCTCCTGATTCGTTCAACGGCTTTAACTAAACACTGCTGTGTTTAGTTAAACGCACAACAGTTCCGTTGTAATGTACACAAATGTACTACATCACTTAATATTACCTTTTTGTTTGTTGAACTCTGGTATATAATATCAATGTCACATTTAAAATCGTGTGGATATTCGAGAAAAATGTGTTCTTGCTCGTATATTATATTGTCAACATTAAAAACAAGAAGAACTCACAAAAGTTATGTTTTTGTAAACTTGTATCGAAGCAAGTTTGAGTCTTAAATCGATATCTATGCAGTCTGTGTCTATTTGTTCTTCATAGTAAGTGCTAACAAAGGTACATTGTCGAGGACAGGTGTGGTGTACTCTGCACGCAACGTATCTTATGCACACTGCTTATGTGGGTCAGTTTTGACTGCAAAAGATGAGGTAATTTGATTGGATGTCATTTTTTGACGTTTTACGGCATAGATACATAGATGCCTCATTAGCGGCCGTTTCAATGGTAAGCCGTCCGCCATATTGGAGCGGTCTGTTAACATTCGAGAGTATGTTGACAGCGTCTGTAACCGTAGTTAGATGCATGTATGAAATGAATATCTATATGAAATTATATAAAATTTCAGCAGATGATTTCGCTAAACTAAACTATAAATAAAGGTGACTTGACTGTTGTAATGCTGCTCAAAGGTGGCATGGATGCAATTACAATGGCACAAATAACGTTATGAGATAATGTTTCAAATAAAAATGTTCAACAGAGAAATATGAAATGATGGTAGCCTAAAAACGAAGTGATACTTTTAAATATTAAATAAAAAATGCCAGTAGGTGGCGACAAGTCCCTCTTAATGAGTGAGTCATTGAGTCATTTATTCATTCAGTAACAAGTGTATTTGAATGGGTCATTGAATCATTGACTCTCCTGATTCGTTCAACGGCTTTAACTAAACACTGCTGTGTTTAGTTAAACGCACAACAGTTCCGTTGTAATGTACACAAATGTACTACATCACTTAATATTACCTTTTTGTTTGTTGAACTCTGGTATATAATATCAATGTCACATTTAAAATCGTGTGGATATTCGAGAAAAATGTGTTCTTGCTCGTATATTATATTGTCAACATTAAAAACAAGAAGAACTCACAAAAGTTATGTTTTTGTAAACTTGTATCGAAGCAAGTTTGAGTCTTAAATCGATATCTATGCAGTCTGTGTCTATTTGTTCTTCATAGTAAGTGCTAACAAAGGTACATTGTCGAGGACAGGTGTGGTGTACTCTGCACGCAACGTATCTTATGCACACTGCTTATGTGGGTCAGTTTTGACTGCAAAAGATGAGGTAATTTGATTGGATGTCATTTTTTGACGTTTTACGGCATAGATACATAGATGCCTCATTAGCGGCCGTTTCAATGGTAAGCCGTCCGCCATATTGGAGCGGTCTGTTAACATTCGAGAGTATGTTGACAGCGTCTGTAACCGTAGTTAGATGCATGTATGAAATGAATATCTATATGAAATTATATAAAATTTCAGCAGATGATTTCGCTAAACTAAACTATAAATAAAGGTGACTTGACTTAAACTAAACAATACAACAAGACGAATGTGTCAGCTGACACAACATTAAAAAGTTACCATAGTAAAAGTAAAAACATTAAAAGTATGTTACCATCAAATATGTAATATTGAGTTAATACATATAAAAACACAAACCAACACATTCTCACATGTAAAAGGTTACCCAATTTCTTCGGGAATTTAAATCTCAGCATTTTGCCATCATTGAGTGGCGACACCCTGACCGTTGCAAGATGGCGAGCGCGCCGACGTGTCTGGAGTGGTGGAATGAGGGATCTAGGTATACATATCTTTGTTTTTACTGCAATATATTTTCCTAGAAGCGGCATTTTGATGTTAGAAATACGTATGTTATTTTAAGGTGGAGTAGAATTAAATGAACGGCAAAACTCAGCATTTTGTTTGCGTACTCCCTCTGTCACATCACGCCGATAGTAGATGCCACATTCTACCGCTCCAGACACGTTGACGCGTCCACCATCTTGGAACGGCCAACTCAAAACGGCCAAATCAAATGAGTTTAGAAAAGATGCCACAACATTGTGCAGCCTCTGATTGTAAAACCCGCCAAAATTTAAATTCCCTAAGAAATTGGATAACCTTTCATAAATGAGAATGTGTTGGGTTTGTGTTTTATATGTATTAACAGAATATTACAGGTTTTAAAAAACTATGGTCACTTTTTAATGTCGTGTTAGCTAACACATTTGTCTTGTTGTTGTATTGTGTTAGTTTAGCAAACTCATCTGCTGAAGTCTATAGCAGGTATAGATAGCCTATTTATTCATGCATAAAACTACAGTTGCAGATGCACAGTCTTAGATGGCTTACGTTATGAGGCCACTAATGAGGCACATACGTATACATATGTGCCCTAGTTTGGGAACCACTGATGTATTCTTTTATATTTCATTTTGTAGTATAATAATAATAATAATAATAATTATTATTATTATTATTATTATTATTATTATTATTAGTAGTAGTAGTATTGCCACTTCGGTTGTATTGTGTTTAGAACCATCATTAGAATAACGTAGGCTACTTTAAAATTGAAAAATCGAAATGAATCAGGCACCTTCAAAGACAGCCTGGTGCTTACCACGAGCAAGGAGGCCCTTCATGGGTCCTGACGTTGCTTAGAAACGCGTTGTTGTCGTGCATGTTCACAGTGAATTTTCTGGAACCAAATCGAGATTTTCTTGTCTATAATCCAGCCGTGAAAGCGGACAAATTTACGACGAGGCCGACGATTATTAAACAATATTCTGCCGTAAATATGTATTTAACGTAGTTAGTTAGATATCTTCGGTAACAGACACGCTAATCTGCTAATTAGTCAGCTAGCCAAAGCAATAACACTGTCGGGTTGTGTTTAAGAATATAAAATTTACAGTTTGTTTTACGGATTATTACTTGTAAAGATTAACTAAATGATATCCATAGAGTTAGGGAGCGTGTGATGGAGTAAAGCAGCGCCGTGTTTCAGCTGTCTGGTCAGCTGTCATCTAATCCCGCTGCATTAAGAGGCTCAGAGTTTAAACTCCTGCTTGCTGCTGCTTCTGTAGACTCGCAATGGACGCAGGAGGCATTTCTGATCTGGACCTGGAGAAATATGACGCTGATGAACAAGTCAAGATCATCTGCCTTGGAGACAGCGCTGTGGGCAAATCCAAGTATGCTTAATGTGTTACTGACACTAATAGAGCTGTGTTATTGCTCTCGTTCAGTGAAAAGGCATTTGAATTTTTTCTGAAGGTTTTCATCATATCTTTTCAGGCTTATGGAGAGATTCCTTATGGATGGATAGTATCCTTTGGCATTATTATTTGTGTGTGTGTGTGTGTGTATAAGTGTATATGTGTGTGTGTGTGTGTGTATATATATATGTGTGTGTGTGTGTGTGTGTATGTATGTATGTATGTATGTATGAATGTGTGTATAGTATGTATATCACCAAGATCTGTGTGATCTCTCTCTCAGTATGTGAGTGTATCATTCATTCTCAAAGTTGACAGGTTCTTAATGAAATGTATCAGTCGTCCTCAGCAGCTGTCCACCTATGCTTTGACTCTGTACAAATACACCACCACTATCAATGGACAAACTATCTTGGTTGGTAAGTCTGGCATGAAAAACTGTTATTTTAGTTGCACATTTTTGCACATAATTAGCCTTTTTGATGAAGTTTGATACACTTGCCTCTTAAAGAATTAGAGCTGTACAATTTTGGATAAGCCGAGGGTTTGTTTGCACAACAATGATGTACTAAAAACAGAAAAGTTTTTCTTTTGTGTTTTTCACGTACAGATGACAACGTTGTCAAAACGATCCCTGTTCAAGCTGATCAGCGAAAACGATTAAAAATGCTGTATTCTGCATGCCAGGCCAGTAGTTGGCGATGCCACTTTGTAAAGATTGGTACTCACGTCACCGCTGACGTTGTGATTTTTGGAACACACATCACTTAAGGTGTGGTTATGAGTACATCAGATGACCACTTCCCCCCTCTCTTAGTTTTGGCACCAGTCAAGGGCTTTTATCTTGGCAGTATGAGAACACTCCCAACAGGAGGCTGTTCAATCATTTAGAATTAATGTAAACTGGAGGGAGTTTGGTTATCTTTACGTTCCACGTGGTTGAGTCCGACGGTGGTGACTACTACCACTGGTTGTGCTGGGTAACAATGCAGTAGGGAAAGGAGACAGAATCCATTTCAACAGCCTTGGACACAAAGCTCTGTGGGATGCTGATCTCCTGGAGCACCAAAGGGTCCTAAAATCTGGAACACACAGATGGGGCCTTGAAGAAGGTGCAAAAGTAGATCATGGGATCTGTTTCTATCTCACTGCAGGCTGGAGACTCAGGATGGCATGTCTGTTGAGGTCTCGCCCCTTACAGGACTGAGATACAGAACAAGCAGTGTCTGTTGAAAGGGTACCTTTATCCCTTTTCAATGAGGAGGAGATTGCAGTTTGGCGCTTCTCCATTCCAGTACTGTGATGGCTGCTGGCTTCAGAGGGGACACACACACGGTGTGGCCCACCCTTCTTTCCCCCGTGAAACTCATTTGCATAAAGCCAGTTAGAAGTCTTTAAAGTTTTACCAATGCATTTCTGACTTTCCAAACCACCACCAGAGTACATTTGGCAATATTCTAAACAAATAGACAAGATGGAAAATATTGAACTTTCATGCATTCATACATTAACAGCTGAATTTGTGTAAGATGTTGCACTACAAATGGCTGTCACTGAGAATACTTATTTCTCTGGATAAGTATGAAATGGATGTGTGTAGATTACATTAGTTTTAAAGTTTCCTAACATAGTTATGAATGGATTTGGATGGATCATTGTGGCCTCCCTTTGTTTCACCCACTGCTGCTGCATCTGGATGTCTTGAGGATTTTTTATGGTGGTCACAGGCCAAAACCTTAGGAATTAATCTCTAGATGGGTGAAGGGCAGAAATTTCAAAAACTTGCACTTTGAATCGTTTTCAAAAGTTGAAAATGGTGTCATTTAAACATCCCCTCAGAATCACAATTTTCTTTAGTTTAAAATAGATATCACGATACAATTCTGAATAGACAACTAAACAAAATAACATGTAATTTATTAGAGATTCTGACAACGTTAATTGCTTGTTAATTGATTAATTTGAATGAATAATTAAAAAAATTTGGTTTGAATGAATGATTCAAGGACAAGTACATTTTTTAACAGTCATTTTTCACCACCTACTGGTGTAATGATGTAATTGATACAATCCATTTTTGAAGTGAAATAAGGTAATTTACTGAACTCAGGATGAAAGAGAAAGTTGATGATCAGTGTCATGGCACCAACAAGGCCTGATTGGATTGGTTTGGTTTTGTCAACTCAAAACCCTGAGTTTATTCAACTACCTTTATGGTACGAGACCCTGCTCTGAATGTTCGCTTTGATTTAGGAATAAGATTGCGTGGGTATTTAAATTTAATGATTAATTGTGCAGCTCTATAATACCAGGGGTTTTAGTTGAGATTTCATGTTAGATGAGCAGTCATGCCATTGATGCCATTAAAGTTTGTGTACCTAACCTGAGCTCTTATGTACTTGTTTATCTCCACCACAGATTTCTGGGACACTGCAGGGCAGGAACGTTTTCGAAGCATGCACCCATCTTACTACCATAAATCTCATGCCTGTATCATGGTAAGAGAAGAGATGGTCACAAAACACTCAGTTCTATTTTAGTTATTATTATTTATGTACTTATTATGGTATTTATTATTGTTTTGAATTAGGTTTTATTTTCTATATTTCAGTTTTAGTGATTTTAGTATTTCAACTACAAACTTATTGTATTTCAGTTAGATGCCAAGGTAACATTTCTCACATTTAAGTTATTTTTTAATGTTTTTTTTTTAACACACACCTCAAAAATTATATTAGTATAAATATGTTGGAAAAAAATGTTGTGGCTTTCTCAAAGAAGCTTTTAGAATTAATACAATTGCTTTTGCCAGGTGTTTGATGTCCAGAGGAAAATCACATATAAGAACCTCCCAAATTGGTACAAAGAACTCCGAGAGTACCGGCCTGAGATTCCATGTCTGGTAGTCGCTAACAAGATAGATGGTAAATTTCATATATCCTTTGTAAGATTATAGATAAGAGCATTATTAGCTAGCGTTAGGCTTTGCATGTCTCTAATCTTTAGTTCTTTTATGTGTTCTGCTGTTTCAAAGCTGACATAAAGGTGACCCAGAAGAGTTTCAACTTTGCTAAGAAACAAGGTCTGCCCTTCTACTTTGTATCTGCTGCTGATGGGACCAATGTGGTGAAGGTGAGGATGGAAAGCAGAGCATCCTAGACAGACAGATTGACAGGTATCAGGGGAGCATTCAGTAAAAAAGCTGCTATAGCTTACTGAACTCTCAAGAATTTTAAAAGTAGATGTCATACATGTAGTTTTAAAAAGAATAAGCACTTATGTCAATTGTATAATTTTTGACTCGCAGATGCATTTGTGGAATACATTTATTTAGCTATGGGCCTTTCACACCTGGTCACTTCATGCGTATTTACTGATGGCATATCTATCTGATTTGTTAAAACGGTTCCATTTACACTTGGCCACACCTGGTCTTTTTTACACGCCTGGTCTTTTCTCGATCAGATGGCTATACGATCAGAGAAAACGCATAAAAAGGCCCTATGTGTTCTAGGGTTAAAGGGAAGTCCTTGGTCCTGCTGTGTGAAGTTTTAATGTTCTGGGAATGTTCCACAGGTGTTTAAAGATGCCATTCAGATGGCTCTGTCTTACAAGAAGAACTCCAACGACTTTATGGATGAAGTTATGAGGGAGTTAGAGGTGTGTGTTTGAATAATACTGCTTGCTCTTTTCATGATGATGCAATTTACTGATTTTATTCTTGTTATTTTGCAGAACTTTGATTTAGAGAGTAAAGAAGAAACATCTGATAAAGAAGAGGAGACGCAAGAGGGAAAACCAGACTTGGCGTGACCACGTCACATTCTTCATCCTCTTCTTTTCTCATTCTCTTTCTCCGCTGCTTCTGGAGTTGTACTGATGAGTTCCTTAAATCATGGCTGTCCTCTCACTGTCCTGAACATCAGAGAGAACTCTACCTCACACCCCTGATAGTGTGTGTCTGTTCTTGAACCTCGAACAGGAATAAGTTATGATTCTGTGAATATACAGATGACATTATCAGATGATTGACACGTTAATGGAATCACAGCTCTGAACTGCAGGACTGATTTGATACAAATTGCGCAGCATGTAGATTTAGCAAAAAACCTTTTAGTAATCTACATAGACTCTTTATGGAATGTGAAGCTTTGTCTGTGCCGAATGTAATATAGTCCTTTTTTCAGTTGGAATATATATATTCCTTGTCTTTTTTTCAGCTGGAATTTTAGCTGAAATATTTATCTTTTTGTAAGTGTAATATTTTACAACAAATGCACACTTTGTGTAACAATTTGTGATGCTCATCAGTATGAATAAAGTAGTTGATCTTTGTATAAGGGTAGCTGATGATAGAAGTTGAAGTAATTCCTATATATGCAGTTTTTAATGGCATCATAATTATTTAGGTTTCATCATGTAATATTAGTACACTTAAAACTGCAGGACTGTTTGAACTGCAAAAAGTTAAGTGATTTAAATTGTGAAAACATCAAAATTGCCATCAGCTACACACCTAAAATATACACATTCTCTTATACATTTATTTTTTAACCTAAAATCTTGATGGAAAAAAAACTGTCCATTTTATTTGCCAACTAAAGAGATTGTTTTTTTTTTTTTTTTTTTACATTAAAGAGATTTGTTGCAAGTATATCTGAAAGCAGAATAAAATCTCTTTGGGAATTGATGAGAAGACAGCCATGATGAAAGCTCAGTGAAGCATATGAATGTGTTTGTGTGGATGTGACAGTCAGGGCAAAGAAGAGAGCTGAGACTGCTCTAAATGCTCACTGACGTTCACAAACTGTCAGGTTACAGTGAATCGCTATTGAATTTTGTCTTAATTATAATGAGTATGAATGGTGGATTACAGCACATGTAATGTGTAGATTACTTGATAATGTATAGCGTTCAAACTTTGCCTCACTAAATCACCCTTCGCTGGGAGTTTGATTGACAGGCGATCTGACCAATCATAATGCCGAATCCGCCATTTTGTCTGACAAACAAACCAGACAGGAGATTATTAGATTAATGTTGGTGAACAGGAACTTAAAAAATTGTGTATTGACATCTTTCTGCGGTTGGAACAACATACCTTCTGATGTTCATTCATGTTCATTTATTTTGTGCTATAACTAGTAGGAATAGATTATCGGTTAACCTGCCACTTGAACTGAGGCCCTACAGCGATCTGTCACGACACATTAAAGTCCCCATGAAATCAAAATTGAAGTGGTTTGGCTTTTAGTATAAATATGTTAGCCTTACTGTTATCTGTAAGCTAGTGTGCTCCAAAACAATGACAACATTCGCATTTCGAAGATATAAGCATTCAAAACTTATAGTCTCTTACTTACGCCAATATGGATCAATGATTTTGATGACATCACTTTGCACTTCAGCTTCTCATCAAATTTTCTGTCCAATCAAATGCTCTCTAGATTCTGCCCCCTACATTATAAATAGATGCTGAATCTGCGGCAGAAATCGTCACTTGTTCACACATTTACTATTTTCTACATGGTGAATGGTGCACAGTGCACTATATAGGGGATAGGGTACGATTCAGAATGTGTAAATACGCTTTCTATTGAGGCGAATGAAGTTACACTTTAGTGTCACGTGAACAGCCGCAGCGTGCACACAGTCTGCTCCGGTCCAGAGGCACAATAGCACAGAGTGGATCATATGCACGAATCGGCCCATACCAGAAATGTATCGAACCCCTCTGAATTCTGCACAGAATGCTAATTTTTAAAGAGATATGGAGGAGATTAGGATGAAACGGCGGCTTTACCAAGCTCAACGGCTCTGGCTGAGCTGTGATATAATTTAAGGCTATTGTCTTTTTTTTTTCAAAAAGGGAGGAGCTGTTCGAAGAGCTGTCTTCCTGTTTCAGTGGAAATTACATCAACACATTGAGTAATGCTACATGTTTCAACGCACTTCAGTGGGCCTTTTAAGGAGCCACAAAATGGTATTTATTTTTTGAATTTCTTAAAAATAAAAGACAAAATTTAAAAACGGTGACTGTCTTGTCTGTCGGCACCAGTATTGCCAAGTCCGCGGTTTTCCCGCAGAATTGGGCTACTTTTAAGCTGTTGGCTGCCCGTCGAAGAAAATCACATTGGGCTTCATTGTCAGTGTCCTCTTTGCTCCGTGATATTCTCAAGTAAAATATTTGGACATTGACTAGTGCTCTTTTATATGTTAATGACATTAATTAAGCGCTGTTACAAGACAGTGATCCGAAACCATTCAGCTGTGTACAATTTCAAGATAATTTGCGATTTATAAATTTCAAGTCTGGAAGAGAGGCGTACCCACATTTTTTGTGCGTACTTTCATTTTCTGAATCGCACGTGTGCACATTTGAGAAATGATCGTAAGATCAAATGTAATAATTTACATTTTACTTAACATTTTATAAATGAGGCCTAGGGTCTTTGCGAAGGGTCAACTGGGCATCTCAAAGAGGGTCAAATGGACATGCAGGCCCAGTGTAAAGCATTCATATGTCATGTCCACATGCAGCTGTTTGATGATCTGTCCAACTAGACTGTAGGTAGTTCACCTGATGGCTAGTGACTTAAGAAAATGTACCGGCCATGAAACTGTTTTTGCAAAAACAGGCAATTATGACAAATTGAAATTTCACAATTCTCTGCTCCAATTTCGATACCTTTCTGCGCTGCACCCGTGTTCTGTCTTCCGGTTTATATTTATCATGAAGGTAAGATCTTACGGATTTATGAATAACCGCTCATTTTAAAATCTTCCCGGTCTACTGACATTGTTATGACATCCGCAAACATTACAAATTTGATACACCTTGATACAAATGAGAACTTTTATTAACTCTACAATAAGTAACTCCACTTCACCAGCAAATTACTCTTCAACAGTGATGACATTGAAACATACAGAGCTACTGCAAAAATAGAAGTTCAAACACAAAATTCTAAGGATGACTCCGAACTTGTACACAGGCATTGTCTTTCTCTACTGTTTACGTTCACTTAAGACATAGCCGACTGTGTTTACTTGGATACTTTGCTGAGATGGGCATTTCATTGGAATTTGTCCATCCAAGCACAAGAAGACATAAAAGAGAGCTCAATTCAGTATTCAATGTGCTTTCTGGGCATGCGCTTCGGATGTGTGCACACGCAAAACTCACGAGTAACGAAGTTCCCTTTCGCGTCTAAATTGGCAAGGATTAAACTTTCGTGATGAACTGACAACTGTCCAGAGGATCATTCACATTTGTTCACGTTCATGTTCTCACAACATTGCATTGTTAGAATTCCTAAAAATGTTGCCGTTTAATATACTCGCCAACACTGATTTTTGCTCGCATTTGGCTCTTGCCGAATGTTAATTTTAGGCCCTGGTCATGTTGCAACCAAGTAATCAAACTCCACTTTGATTACTGATTGTACATTATTTCATTTTTAAATCACTTGTTCATTATAGTAGTACGTTCTCTACTGAAAGTAATTTATGCTGATTTTAAAACAAAAATTGTGCTTGGACAGAATCTTTGTCATTACTGTACTGTAGTTGTTTTTCCACCTTACGGTGAATGGGGATGCTTAAAAAAAGGCTAAAATTGTCATAAAAATAGATACATTTCATCAGTTCGCTTTATTATTTTATGACCCAGATGTTTCTTCATGCGTTTCCCCCTCAGAGATTAAAAATAATAATTATTATTGTGAAGAGCAGTTATACTTATTGCACAAACTGTGAAGGAATTTTTAGATTATTGCTTTTGGTTTGTGTATTTTTGTGTTGTTTTGCACAAATGCTTTATATATCAAATATACATCCATGTTGGTGAATTAAAATAGATTCGGCTTTGTTCTTCACATGAATGTGTATCTGAACTGGATACAACCCGTATTTCATTAGAAAAATGTTCTTATTTCTGAAGACAAGTGTTTTTATGTTATGTACACTCATTTTCTTCTGTAAGCAGAATGTGGTTCATATAAAAGAAATACAAACAAGCAAGATCTTAAATATGTCATCATTCAGCAGTTAACTATCAGCACTTTCCACAAATGAGCCACAACTGACAAATTCATCTAGCATCTAACATAAAATTATCAAAGCATGAAAATGAACTGGTTTTAATATTTATAAAAGTCTTTGACATGGAAAATTTTTAACATCACATATTTGGAAATCTAAGCAATTCTTGCCACTCATCATTCTCAAGTAGGATTTGGACATTGACTGTTGATCTTTTATATGTTAATGACATTAATTAGGATCTGAATTTCAAGATCATTTGTGATTTATAGATTTCACATCACAAATGTAGGGCGGTTTCTACACATTTTATAAATGAGGCCCTCTGTGTCTTCATTAGCAACAGGTCACAACCTCAACTAAGCAATCAACCCACCAGAAAATAATGCTCATTAAAGCAGTGTATACTGCATTTCTTGCCATTTTTTATTGTGCTTTTGTTAGTCAGAAAACAAGATGGACAAACCTATAGAACATACTGTAGTCATGTGAATGATGTGTTTATTTCATGTTTCGTCCTGCCATTGGTTGAGTAAAATTACAAAGAAATCATTTGCAATTTTCATTCTCGTTAAATATGCAGAACCCCTGATGTCTGCGCTACATTGGGGGAAAGTAAAGGGCAAAGGTCAGGGAGAGTGTCCACGAATGTTTAAGTCAGTCACTAATTGACTTACTGGAATTCAAGCCAAACAGAACAGATTCTTAAATCCAGACATGAACCCATGAAATTCAATAAATCGGGCCACATATGTAAATCACTGAAAAACACAAAAATGTATAAACTCATATATTTGGGGAAAACAAAGAGAAGAAAAAGGAAAATACGAGATGTCTGTAGTCTCAAGATTTCCAGGAGGTGGCACCATAGTGCTGGTTCGAACAGCATTTAATTCTCTACAAACCTCAAAGAAACGCTAAAAAACGATAATTACTTTTTGGCACATTTGTTCATTTCTCTTCATGTCCTTTCATCTCCTGCTAGAACAACTATAATATAATGTACATGACATAAAATCAATATGAAAGATGAAAGTGAACGAAAATCACAGCTCGCGAGTTATCAGAAGATGAGAGGACGAAAACTGGTACATATGGCTCAGAAATGCAGTTCCAAGTCTCCAGAGTGGGACGACGTTCACAAAAACATACACACGCTTGCTTTTGTTCTTCTGGATAAGCTAAAGGGAGGGGCATGATTTTCAGCAGGATGGGGAAATTAAATAGGTCATCTCTAAATCGAAATTTTCCAGCATTTCTGGGAGATTTTATGCAAAAGCTAACTGGGGATTTAATAAGGAATCTGTGTGCGTGTATTTGGATCTGAATGGTAGGGTCGGCGCTTGTCTGCATTGGAGGACATATACAGTAAGTAATTCACAGTTATCAGTAGGGGCCTGACTCCAAATGGCCCCTCAACACCTTCATTCAAGCCCTTGTACAGTCAAACAGACTGATGGATTAATGCAGAGCAGCTGTTTTAGGAGGGGAGGTCAGGATTTCTGTTAATGAGCTAAATGATTTTCGTGCAGAAAATAGCATCCAAGATGAGGGAATAAACTTTAGTCAGAGTAACCACCATATTTATGGTACATTAGCACAAATGAGGCTATGAGGTGATAAAAGTACAGTCTGTTCAAAGTTGTACTGTCTTAAGGTCATAGGTCATAGGTCTATTTTCAAAACCCTTAATTTCTGCTGGAAATGTATATATTTTCAATATCAATCAGAGGAAAAAAATCAACATCAAGGTCACTAGACACCATATCAGAAAAAAAAGTATGGGTATCAATTAATATTATATATACACTACCATTTAAGGTTTGGGGTCAGTGCTTTTTTTTCAGAAATACAGTAAATTCAGTAATATTGTCAAATACATTTTTATTACATTTAATACATTTTATAATGTAATTTATGCTAAAGCTGAATGCTGAATTTTCAGCATCATTACTGCAGTCTTCAGTGTCACATGATCCTTCAGAAATCATTCTAATATTTCTTATTATCAACGTTGAAAACAGTTGCGCTGCTGATACATTTTTTTTTTTTTTGAGGATTCTTTGATGAATAGAAAGTTTAAAAGAACAGCATTTATTTGGAATAGAAATCTTTTGATCAATACGCTGAATAAGTATTAATTTCTTTCCAAAAAAAGAAAAGCTAGTGCTAGTATATATATATATATATATATATATATATATATATACACACTATTCACTATAGTTTCAAAAATGGTAATAAAATATGACAAGATCTCAGAGTTAAACTGTGTCAGAAAAAATTAATCTTAATTATGTCAGATAACACTTAAGCAAAACATGGTCAGGTCAAAATGTCCCAAATTTTTATCAATTTTACTGGTATAATATGTCACAGTTTACTTTATTTTGCTATCCTCACTTACATAAATGAACTATATACCTATATTACATCTAGTAATATATCTAGTGTCTGAATAATTTCTGGTTTGACTGTATATATATATATATAATTATATATATTAGATTACCTTTGCTGTCTAATTAATCTTTAAAAACAGTAATAAATTAATTAGTGTTAAATGTAATATTTTGCAAATCCCAAAATTAATATCCATTTCTCATAATGCTGTAACACCTAAATTCACAATTGATTTTTCATTCAGTTGTAGAATGCCACTCCTATATTTAACTGTGTGTACAGAATGGGATTAAGAAGAGGAGTGACATCCGTATTTAGCTGCAGTGTGAACAGGCTGTACTTCATTCGCTCAAAGATTCATTTTTATTCATGTCAAGACAAATATGGCATCTACTCAGAGTCAATGCTGCTCCTACGGAAGGGGCTTTCCTACACAGTGTTACTGGCGTGTCATCGAGAACACTTATCTGATGAAGCACTGAGAGGGTGTTGTCATCCTTGGCTGTTTGAATGCGGACTAATTTTAGATGACCAATGGTGAAGCATTAACTCTTTCTGCTGTCACAGTCTGTTTAGAAAACACACAAGACTGAACAGGACTGATGGCGCACATAATAGAAATGAACATCAGTGTGTCTGTGTCCCAGGCTTCGTTTTAAATATTTAAACGGGTCATATGCATCTGTTGAGCCCTAATGGAGGGTAGAATCAGACAGGTGGGAATGAATGGCTTGAAATGCTAGCACCTTGTTTTGTGCAAATCACCCCCAAACTCCATACAAAGAGTAAAATCTTCACCTTTTTTGACAGGTGGTTAACTATGCATATATGCCAAACATTCATATATAGATCTATATATTTTTTGATTTTTAAAAATTTATATGAAAACTATCGTATGTACATTGCTTGTGATTGATATAAAAAGCAAATATTTTAGTCATTTGACCATATGTACAGCTGCAGGATCTCTGGGCTTTTTTTTTTTTTTTGATTGATTGTATTTTCATTAAATCTTTTGTCCTTAGCGTCATCTTTTAAATAATTGTCATTCTAAAATTCATTCTAAATGAATTCATAAAAATTCTTCTAAGCATCATATTTCACAAGCTACAAAATCCACCTATGAGGAGAGAGAAAAAATAACATTAAATAAAGAAATAAAAAAAGGCCAAAACAAATAAGCCAAATGCTGCTTACAGCAGGTTACCATATAAGCCATACGGTGGAAACTTTTACAATTATAGATTCTGTCTTCTGGTTTCTTTATGAGACGTCGAACACCAGTCATTACCATCCAGATAAGCTGCAATATTACAGATGTTTCTGGTCCCACAGTGGTTCTGTCATGCACACCTCACACACATTTGTTTACACACTCGCTTACACGCACACTTATTGCAGAGTTTCTTATTCAGAATTTCTTATTACCAGATTAAGAAGACTTTTGATTTAGCAAAGTCACATTTGGATAAGAAACTAGTGTGGTTGTGTGCATGAAACGTGTAACTGTATTGGGAACCCTTTTTTTGTTTTGTTTTATATGAAAAATTACAAACGAAAAATAACAAAAGTGGTCTGTGTGAAGGGCTCAAACGTGAACACACACCGTTACACCCCACTGTGGGATGTTCAATTAAAGATGGAAGACCAGGTTCTGTAAAACTATAACAAACAAAAGCAAAAAAGGGGGTGGTACAATGCAAATCAAACAAATCAGTCAACCGTCATTCCATATGGTGATGTAACGTTTCATGCTACAGTCCATCATAAAAGGATAACCATCAAAAAATCATTTTCAAGAGTGTTTTTTGTCTTTATATATATAATATCATATATAAGTTTTATATTTATGACAAAAATGTTATATTCATATATCTATATACTTTTTTCTGTCAAATATATATGTATATAATTGGTAAAAATGAGTAAATTATTAGTGGAATAAATCATCTAGGGAGAGAGACAGGTGCAGTTTTGCACGGTCCATCTTGTTTGCTGTCCCTCTCCATTTTCAAAGCTATTTAAATACATTGAGATATTCTATCTAATGTCATATTTCCTTTGGAAACCCAAAGTAAGAGTCTGATTATGAAAAAAAAGCCACTAGTATTGGTTAAACATTCTCCGAGTGTAGTACGTCCCTCAGCCAGAAGGGGGCAGGCGGTAGACAGAGAGGATCCGGCCACGCCCAGTCTGCTCATCCACTCCTAAAAAAATACTCTGAAAGGCAACTGAACATCCTTTTCTCAACAGCATCCCTCCTTTTTCTGGATTAATGATGCAGTGGTAAGAAGCAGATAGTAAAGTGGGAAAAAAATGGATTTGGGACTAAGGGATTAGTGGGTGCTTATCATGCTAATAAAACTGAAGAATCAATTATGAGATGTTCTGCATGGACTTTGTTCAGACAAACACAAGTTTTGGTGTATTTTTGTAGTTTGGACAGCAAAAAAACAAAATCAAATTTTCAAACTACATTTGTTCTGTAGGTGGTAGGTAAATCGGATTAAAACGCAGTGTGAATTTAAAGTAGTTTTTCCTAATTCACGATGAAATTTGTATACCCTCAATTTCGTCAACTATATAGTGAATAGTAAATGAGTGAACAACTGAGTGATTTTAGAATTTGCCAAAAATGTATAAAATACTTCAATGAATTCAATGAATCACCACGGCAAGAATCCATGACAAACATGTGCAACACTTTTAGTTTAAAAAATAACTGTAAAAAAATGAAACAAATTTACATAGTAAAATACCATTTTCCATTGAAACAGTAATATACCATATAAAAACAATGCATTCTGGGTAATATTTGTCGCTTTAAGAAAAGAGGCCTATAGGCTACTTTCTCGAAAATGACAAATAATATTACCCAGAATGCATTGTAATATACACAAGTAATATACTGTAAAAACTGCATTCTGAGTAATATTTGTTGTTTTCGAGAAAGTATCCTATAGGTTACTTTCTTGAAACCAACAAATATTATTACCCAGAATCCAGTTTTTACGGCATATTACTGTTTCAATGGAAAACAGTACTGTGTAATTTTTTTTTTTTTCCAAGTTATTTTTTTAGAGTGTGCCTGAAAAGTGTATCTGATTTCATCAGTCAGTCCTAAAGACTGGATTTGTGTGCAGTGTGAACAAAGCCAATTCGATTGCAGCCCCTCCCAAACTCACAGCGCACCCATGTGATTAGATGCTGGCAGTGATGTGGGAGGGGCTTAGGATAGTGCTACAAAAATGGCATGGAGCAAACACCCACTCCACCAATGATAGATTTAGGAAATAGTGGGATTATTTAAAGCTGAAGTGTGTCATTTTTGTGCCAATCAGAAACTGCAAAAATAATTATTGCATTCAAATTGTTTCCAAATGTGACATTGGTTGTACAAACACTGCCAATATTGGTGTGTCAGATTGGTTGGGATGCTCAAATGAACAGAGCAATATTTTGAGGGTAATATTAAGCTGGGAAAGGAGAATGTATTTTAAAGGGATAGTTCACCCAAAAATGAAAATTTTGTCATCATTTACTCACCCTCAAGTTGTTTCAAACCTGTATACATTTCTTTGTTCTGCTCAACACAAAGGAAGATATTTGGAAGAATGTTTGTAGCCAAGCAGATCTCACCCCCCATTGACTACCATAGAAGGAAAAAAATACTATGATAGTCAATGGGGGGCGAGATCTGCTTGCTTACAAACATTCTTTCAAATATCTTCCTTTGTGTACAGCAGAGAATGTATATAGTATAAAGAAATGTATACAGGTTTGGAACAACTTGAGGGGGGAGTAAATGATGACAAATTTTCATTTTTGGGTGAACTGTCCCTTTAACATTGAAATGACACACTTTTGCTTTAAAGCTCAAGAATCATAAGAAAAATAAAAAGACAAGCAAATAAGAAAATAAAAAGAAAACTGTGTCGAGACTAGCTACAGGCAGAGGGAGGCGCATGGTCAACTCTCCAGCAGCAGTTTAAGAGCGCGCTCAATGTTCATGCGATGACCGACGCGCGTCACGCCCAGCTCAGCGAAGTCCTCCTTGGTCAGAGCGGGCAGATGGGAGCCCTCAATCTCATGCTCTTGGAATCGCTCCCGGTGTTCAGCAAGGTTTATGCTGGCCAGCCAGTCACCCACGTCATACTTGTTCCACAGGTGGAGGGGCTTCTGGTGGAACGGCCGAAGTGCGAGCAGGGGGGAGGGCATGCCTGGTGAGGGGGCGGGAGAGGGAGAGCGACTGCGCGCACTGGAGCTCCTCATGACGAAACGCACTTCTTTCGGTTCATGAGGGAGACTGAGGCTAGACGACTTAAGGATGGTGGGGGGTGTGATGGGGGAAGTGGCCAGACCAAAGCCCCGGATGGGTCCCAGAGGATCCGAGCGGTCCGGGGAACCAGGGCTGGGCGTCCGCCGGGTCACTGGGTAGCGGCTGCCTGGTCTGATGGTGTAGGTGGTGCCGTAGCCTCTCTGAGAGATAGTATGGAGCTCCCCCAAACTGCTGAAGAGTCTAAAAGTAGGAAACAGAGACAAGAGAAAAGGAAGGGGAAGAGAGGATGAAAGGAACGGTTGGTATGGGTCCTGAGATTCAGTGGCTCTTTCTCGCCCAGTTTTCATCACAGCATCAGCTATGTTAGGACTCTACGCTTGAGTTAGACGTGGCAAACGCATTAAACTAGTGTTAGTGAGATGCTTCATTAATGTGTTTAAGCTGTAACAGTAGAAGTGCAAAGGTGTTACAGACCCGTGGAGCAAAGATAGAGAGAATACATCATAAGATCAAGGACGATCAAGTTTATACAGAGTGAAATCAAATCTGAATTCTTGAACCTTGGATTTTAGAGTTTATATAGTTTTTTGTTTTTATTTTTAGAATTTATATTCATGTCATACAACTAAAATTTAAAATGTTTCCTTTCTAAAATGCACCCTATTTACACTGTAAAAACCGACTATTTAATGACTATTTAATGTCGTTTTTGACTCATTATCCAGTGAAAATATCTAAAAATATCAGTAATAATTTACAATAAGGTTTCATTTCTTAAAATTAGTTAATTACATTCTTTAACATGAACAAACAATGATAAATGTTTCTAAAGCATTTATTAATCTACTAATACATTACTCCTGCTAATTATTACTAACATTACTGATGTATTTTTTATTCAGTAATATTAACAAAGATTAATAAATACTGTAACAAATGTATTGGTCATTGTTATAGTTAATGCATTAACCAATGTGAACTAATGGGACCTTATTGTAAAATGTTACCAAAATATCAAGTGCAGTAAGACAAAATACACTATAATACACAATATCTTATGGCATGCTGCTTCTCAGGTAATTGAAAATTAGACAAAAAATTATATATAATTATATTATATAGTTAAACAGAAACATAAATTAAACACATAGTTGACCAAATGCATATACATAATAAACTTTAAATTTAATTTCAGTTGCTGACACTAAAATTTTGTTAAGACTGAGAGTGTGTATCATCGTCTAGTTGAAGTGTCAACTAACTTTTATTTTTTATTTAGTTCTGCATGGTACAACTGTAACTAGGCAAGAGAAACTCTCTTTCCACTTAAAGGGTTAGTTCACCCATAATTAAAATTATGTCATTAATTACTCACCCTCGTGTCGTTCCACATCCGTAAGACCTTCATTCATCTTCGGAACACAAATTAAGATCTTTTTGATAAAGTCTGAGAGGTTTCTGTCTCTCCATAGAGATCCAACGCAACTACTGTACCACTCCAAGGTCCAGAAAGGTAGGAAAAAGACTTAAACTCAATTTTATGAAGCGACACGAGTGATTTGTTTGCGCAAAAAAACAATTCACCACTTTTCTTACAAAAATATTGATCTGCAACGTGCGTTCATGAGAGCACCACGACGCATACATTTGAGTTCATGCGAGAGCAGGCATTGTTGCATGAACATGCTTTGGATAATATTATTTTGTAAATAAAGTGGTAAATTATTTTTTTTTACACAAACAAAGCAATCATGTCACTTCATAAAATTGAGTTTAAGCCACTGGAGTCAAATGGAGTACTTTAATTATGTCTTTTTCCTACCTTTCTGGACCTTGGAGTGATAGTTGCGTTGGATCTTTATGGAGAGACAGAAACCTCTCAGACTTCATCAAAAAGATCTTAATTTGTGTTCCGAAGCTGAACGAAGGTCTTACAGATGTGGAACGACACGAGGGTGAGTAATAAATGACAAAATTTCCATATTTGGGTGAACTAACCCTTTAAAACCTGCCTCTGTGAGCACTGAAGTGAAGATCAGACATAACTACTCAGTAAACAATCAATGGTAATGACTGGGGTGTTACGTGGGTTTGAATGAAATGTATAATGTGGATAGATTTACACAGAATTTATGAGCACTATACAGCAGAACACTGGAAGCACAACCAAACATGCACCACATAAGAAATAATAGAAGATGACAGCAGACAGATGTAGAGACATGTAACATCTCAACCTTCAAATTACAAATGATGTGTTATTTTTTAAATGCATAACAATAAATATATAGTATTATAGGATAATATAGAATTCATATTTTGATATTTTTACGTGACTAGCCATATCAGCCATATTTATGCATATTTATGTGAAGAGGACAGAAGATATTTAGCAATATGGATGCAAGCTCTGATCATTATCTATCATATCTGTAGAAGCAGCCTATGGAAAATCTAAAGGAAAACAAATTTCCTATATGCCTGCATTGATCTAATCCTTTTGCCTGTGTAACTTGATGATTGAGAACAATTAAGCAGCCAATGAGAAACATGGGAAAGCTGCGTTAAGAGGGGCCTGGTCAAAATAGCATAAGGCGGGTCAGTAGATGAGGAAGGGTGGATGATGATCAGGGCTTGACGTAGAGGTGTGGAAACAGACAGAAAAAAAGAGATGAGATGATTCATGCGCACTTACACAGGTGCCCGGCTCTTCTGGGCTTAGCCTCAGATTCAGCTCTAGACAGAGCAGCGTAGCATGCAAAGAGAGAGAGTGAGAGAAATAAAGAGATAGAAAGGGGGGAGAGAGAGGGGGAGATGGAGAAAGAGAGAGAGAGAAAGAGAAAGAGAGAGAGGGGGGCAATGAGAGAGAGAGAGAGCGGTCGGTTAGCATCAGTCCATGACAGAACAAAAAACAAACACCACACACTTCACATCCTCAACAATGTCAATCGAATGCAAACCAAATGCGTAGCGACACAGACCAGAGCGCAGCTATCCCCAGACCTCAGCTTTCAATAGTGGAAGATGCACAAATACACACATTATCAATAATGACTGACTTTTTTAAATGATGATGTGAAATTAAATTATTTCTTTGAATACATCTTGTGTCTGGGGTAAGGTGCCGTTCTGGTCAAATGAAACAAAAATTAAGCAAAAAATCAAAATGAACAAATATGTATGAAAAACAAACAATGCATAAAACTACATGAGCAACCATTTTTCTAAGAAGAAGCCGAAGCGGTCACTGTGTTAGCATGATTAAAATGTCAGAAAACAACAGAAATGAAACACTCAGCGAGCACAGTAAGCTTGGACAGCATGTCTGAATGATGGGAAAGAAAAAGAAACGTTTAAAATGATTGCAGACTGAGAGGAATGAGACATTATTATTATGATGACACTGTGATTATGTTGGTTTTATGTTGGATTATCTGATGAGAAATGACAACTTTCAGCTGGTGTAATTAAACAATTTAATTTATTACAGTCTAATTTGGTTTATGAATAAAAATAGCATTTTTTCTTAACAAAGGGGTTGGACAAACATGGGTTTTAAGGCGTAACGTATCTCAAAACACTACACATTCATATTGTAGGATGTTGCAAAAACATCAGTCACACATGGACCCACATACATACTGCTAGCACAGTGCCATAGAAAAACAGGCCGCAGGGAAGTTAGATGTGTCAGAGTTTGGAAGGTGAAAGGTCAAAGCCTGAGATGGTGCATGCCCTCAGGCTATCTGTTACCTTGTGAACACCCAAATGGCAAAAGACAGAGGGACTTTAAGAAGCACTTCATGGTTAAAATCCAATTTATCTCAATGTAGTCACTCTACTGCATGTCATTGAGAATGCCTTTTGAGTTGTATCATGTATTGTACACTGAAGAAGGTGTCATAGTGAAACCAATCAGTGATGACCAAAACAAATGCAATAAGAAGACTTGAGATTTTTTGTCAAGGGACAGACATTTTGGTTGATTTGCCAGGGTGGACAAGGGAACACAAGAACCTGCAGAAGTTATTAATAAAACCAAGAGCAATGTCAGCAAAAGTGATTGAGTATGGGATTAGTGGATTGTTAAAGAATAGAAAATAAAAGGAATGACATTTGATTTACCCTAGTGGCTAAAAGCTAAGGTTTACTGTCTTCCATGTCCTTGTCACATCTGTTGGGATATAAAGGACTTCAGCTGTATTTGAGGATATAAGCAAAATATTACAAAGCTGGTGCTTTAAAAAAAATCAAGACAGAAAAAGCATTGCCCTTTGAGCCCTTATATGAAACAGCTTTATTCTAATTAATAGTTTTAACTCAAACTGTCCCTGTAGCTCTGGTTATGTGTATTTATGGATCTACAAAAATGTCTACAGTATATCAGTCTAACTATTGTCTACGGGTTGTATGGTAGAGCTTTGAGATCAGCCTGAGGCCGTTCTACGTTACTTACCAGTGGTTGTCGAATGCTGAGATAGTTCTGGGGCTCCAAACGTCTCAATGAAGAAAGCATGTTAAACATTAACACTTAATATTTCTAAATAAGTAAGAATTTTTAAGGTTCTGGATTTTGGCATACTTTGTGGCATGTCATTTTAATGAGGATGTTTAATATATCTTGTTTATGCTCTTTTTTTTCATATTACTAAATACAAACTGTGAATTCAAATTAAACATTGTTATTCAGATTTGGGAAAGGAACTGCACAAGGTAAATGTTCTCACTGCCATTTAAGAAAATGGCAATAGGAAACTTGCATTTGCAGTATAAACTCCTTTTTTTCCTTTACTATGTTGCTTTAGAAAATGTGTTGAAATTCTTTTCATGGGTGTTTTGTTTCGGTTGCAAAATTGATTTGCTTTTGTTCTTCTGCAGAATTCACGCCTTACCTTGCACCAACCACGGGCGATTTCCTTCCGGGGTCAAGTGAAGCTCCAAGTGGCTCTTCCCCAAGTGAGCGTGTGTCCTTGTTCAGCTGCTGCAGCCGTGAGCTGAGCTCACTGATCACAGTGGGCTTGCCTTCCTCTGCCCCCGAAAGCGGACGGGGTTCCACAGGGTCCCCCCACAACTTGGAGCGTCTCTGGAAGAGGTAGCGGGGTCTGGCCGGGCCTGAGGCTCCCGCAGCAGCAGCCAGCGCAGCAGCATGCTGCTGTGAGAGCAGTTCGCTATCAGATGACTGCTTAAGCAGGGGGTCCCTGAATGTCACCGGGCCCTTGCTGAGCTGGGACTTGAGCTTTGGCTTTGGAGGCACTGGCGGCTTATCAAGAATGAACGTCTGGCCATCTGCGTGGGTGGTGTAGGTGTCCGTGGGCTCGCCGCTTTCCGAGGACAGTGTAGACATGCTGGAGACAGTGGAGATGGTGCTCGTGGTCTCCAGGTGGTGATCGCTGGAGCTACGAGTGTCTACTTCTTCCACTCCGGAGTCAGCAGCAGACTCTGGGCCCAGGTGGGACTCAGATGGCTTCCCTGAGGCTGCTTGCGGGCCACTGCTAGCAGGGACCTGTGCTGCTGCGGCGACCGCTGCTGGAGGGGCAGGGGGTGGGGGTGGAGCTGAGGGAAGGGCAGAAGGGGTTGTCTGCACCAACGTAGGAACAGGAGGTACTGCAGTTTCAGGTGTCTTTCCAAGAAGGCCATTGGCAAATTCATCCGGTGGAGGAACCACACCAATTTTACGGAGCTCCTCTCGCGTCTCCTCATCACTGGAGGACAGCATGGCAGGTGGCAAGGTGACCGTGTAGGGTTCAACATCTTCCTCTGAACTACCCTGAGCCAGAGTTTTATCTGAGGCAGGGCCGGGAGATGGCTGGGAAGCTGGAGCTGTGGCTGGAGGTGGGGTTGATATCGAAGGAGCATCAGGACCAGGGGACTTGGCGCGTTTTATTTCAGCCAGCATGGGTTTTGGGCTCTCTGACAAAGCCCCCTTAGGAGAGGGGACACTGTGCTCTGGGCTGGGCCCCACGGCCTGCCCATTACTCGTTGCATGAACCATGATAAGCCCAGCAGTTTTCTGCTGAGATGTGTCCATGATGCTGATGATCATACTCTTCTTGTCCTCAATTTTCCTCTCCTCCTTCCTTTCTGTCCTTGTTTCTAACTCTTTCCTGGTGGATATGGGACTTCCCCACTGAATTTTGCTGGTGGGGGCGGAGGACTCGTAAATTCTTTTTGCCGCAGGAGAAAAGGGAGGTGAGGCGAACTCCCCCTCACCCTCTGACCGCTCAGCCTCTTTGGTCTGGGTCTCCATATACAGCACCCCTCCAGCAGCTTCATGTTTAGTTCTGGGCTCAGGGCTGCTTGAAGGGGACTGACTCTGGGAGGTTAATGCTCGTTCCCTTGCGGCCAGCGCAAGTGCCAATGGAGAGTTGGGGTCCAGGGGCTTGCCCGTCAGTGGGTGAATGAAGGTGGTGCCCCCAGGAGAGGGACGCAATGCCAAGGCGGGAGGAGGCAACTGACCAAGTTCACGTGTGAGCATTCGTTCATCGACAGAACGTGATGGTGTGAGTGAGGGGGCCTCTGGGGGTGGTGCTGAACTGCCCTCCATAGTGCCCACTGATAGGAAGACTGTGGATTTCCGCCTCTCCTCCAGACGACGTTCCCGGTCTTTCACAGCATCAGCAATTGCAGCAGCAAAAGGTCCTTTTCCTTGCAACATTCCCTCAGCTTGAGCTTGACTGCGTTCCTTCAACAGCTGCTGCTGCTGCTGATAGAAATCAGCCCTGCTGGTGTGGTGGGCAGCTAGGCGCCCAGAGGGAGAGTGCTCTCTCGCATGGATGGATGCCAGTGCTAGTGAGGCTCTCTCCTGAGCATCTTCCACCTGCAGTTGCTTTACAAGTGGGCTCTTCCTCCGCTGTGGCTTGCTGGGAGGCGGTGCGAACAGGCCTACGCTGAACTGGCCCACATTGGCGTAGGGGTTATCGATGACTCGACCTTTCCGTTTGATCCTCTCGGGCGGAGTTGAGACAGCACCTGGCCTGGGGATGTCAGTAGGCTCCACAGGGAGGTGGGAAGAGTCCTGCAGAATGATCATGGAGCGGGCTTTCTTCTGCCGATCCATGTGGGAGGCATGGCGAGGCGGCTCAAAAAGCTCAGCGGACATTGTCTGTGGCAAAGCGTGCAGTCTCGGTTCAGAGCCTGGTTTAAAACTGGAACGGCTGGGGTCATAAATGCGGCCAGGGGGAGGGGGTGGGCAGAACGAAGGAGGGGGTCCAGTATCTAGATAGTAAAGCGACGGGGGAGGTGGGGGAGCCGTTTGGGGAGGTGGAGGAATACTATGGCTGTCTCTCAGGCTGTCTGTCATGGAGGAGCTCCGTGGAAACCTGTGTTCCGCTGCCAGGGCAGATAGTCGATCCTCTTCAGTTGCTCCTGCACACACAGACAGATAAATCTATAAAAATGTATTTTGGGTTTTGGATGATGAACAAGTGTGCAATATTTTGCACATTTGGTCTTTGCTCTTTCCTTCAACGCTACTGTGTGTCTGTAACTGTAACGTTACTTCAGTCATTCAGATTTGTGAATCAAAATACAGATTTCTTTGCAAAAGAAACCAGAACAAAGTGTAACACTTTAATATTGTATCAAAAGAAAGAAAGAAAAAGATTTGTAAAGGATTACCAAAAGACTTTGTCCTAGCCATGCTTTTCGGCAGCTGCATGTGGGCTTTTTCCAACGCTGGGTGAAGAGCACCATGAAGAGCAAGTCCTTGCCGCTCAAAAAGAGACTGCACAAAAACAGAGAAAAAATTTTTGCTAAAAGGTAAAGCAAAAAATGATGTCATATTATCAACAGAGTGTTTCTGCTTGCCGTTGTTATTGTAAGTGGCTTTAACCCTGCTGAAGAACCAGCAAAGTACCAGCAAGCATACAGCATGTTGAGTTTTGGATGCTTTTATACAGTAAAACTATGCTGGTACATTAGACCAGCATTGAATTTGCAATTTGTTTCTCAATTTGAAAAATGTAAAATAAAAAAGCATTTTGACTCAAACTTTTGTACTGTATACAGACAACATATCTGGTCAATACAGCTGAAATGGGACACTTTCTGATAATTTTAGTGTGTGTGCACATACTGTATCTTACACTGATTTCTGCTGGTGTCATTCGGCGACTGGTAGGACGTTGCTTCACCGTGGCTGCTCTGTAGTCTGCTTCTACCTTTGGCCTCAGTACTGTCTCCTGAGAGGCCAAAATCTCATCTAGCCTTTCTGTTAACAAACACACATACAAAAGTTCATTACACACATGCACACAAATAGTACTCAAAAAGATGTAATATGAATCATATTTGCTTTGAAATAAAATAATGACGAAGTAAATATGAAATGGAAATGCTTAATGACACAAAATTGAATTAACACAATGCCACAATGCATTGCTCCTTATTTATGGCAAAAGGTGTAGTATGACACACTAGCTCAGTTCCAACCTATAGATCTGCCTGCTGTATACTGTCTACTTGAGCAGTGTCATTCACACAAGATGCAATCTTTTGTTCTTTTGAAGTTTAGCAAAGTATGTTTACAAAGAAAAACAATTGAAAAAAACAACAACACAGATGGAGAGAGAATACATCCTGTGTGAACGGTCCCTTAGGCAGCATCCTAACTGAAATAGAACCTCATAAGTGACTAATTTGGAACACTCCACATGCCACACAAATAGCGGTCCTCACGTGAAGCATATGAAAGGCGAAACACACAATGCATTTCCACAGAGTTTGGCATTGGCACATGTTGCTACCCTAAGAGTGTGATATTCAAATAAGCATTTATCAAATCATTTATAATTTTACTGATACTTTATTAAATGTATTCGATATTTATTCAATTACTTTAATAATATTAACTTTTAATAAAGTTAATATAGAATGTTAATTTTAATATTTGAGCATTTTCAATTTATTCTGGGACATCCAAAACCAGGTATTTTAAAAGACAGCATAATTTTGCTGCCTTCGTGTTGAGAACGCCCCAAAATGCTGGCTATAGGTAGGCAGCTCACTAGGTTTTGGAACAGAGCTAAATAAAGCATATTCCAGCATGAGCAAGGTGAAGATGGTTGCATACACATGTTGAATAATGCTGTGATTTTGTCGGTTTCTAAAAACATCGACGTGTAACTCACCCCCTCTTCTCCTCCTTGCAGAGGCTGAGCATGAAATAAATGTACAGAACACTTCTCCATTAAAGTCTCACAGCAGCAAATGTCGATATGTGTTTCGGTGTGAGAATGTGAGTGTGAATGTGCGTAATAAACTCAGTAAATTCAGAGCACAGATTGAGAGAGAAAGACAGCTGATGTTTCGAACAGCCCAAATGGCTGCAGGAGGGAGATGACACAGTTAATAAATAAACAAGAAAGAGCAACAGGGAGAAAGAGACAGATAGGCAGAAAATGTTGCATCCAAGTGTGTGCATGTGTTAAACCACCTATTTTCATAATCAACCATTTCATAATCTGAATGACTAGTTGATTATAAGGAAGACTGTACACGTTGAATGCAAGAACGTGCAGTCCTTCAATAGGATAAATGAGAGATATTTAACAAATATACAAGTTAAATTAACAATAACCTTTTTACTGCACAGAAATAGTATGCATAATAACGGCAGCAATGCGACAGGTATTGCTGTAAAAGTTATTGTTGAAGGCTGTGGATTTGTTACAGAAGCAGTGTTTTGTTGGCTTTCACGGGGATGAATTTAGAGATGTTACTTCCCTGAGAGAGTTTTTTTGTGCTAACAGCATGCTAAAACCCAGTAAACTGTTAGCATGCTAAAATTAATTCATCACCTTCAAAAAAGAACCGGTGGTAAAAATATTAACGCTATTAAATCTAAAGAAATTTTGAAAAAATATTCAACTTCACAAATCTAGTATGTGTTTGTTTGAGGGTGTCTTACCTAGCTCTTCGAGCTCAGCAGTCATGCTTTTGGACCTCAAGGTAAGGGTGGTGCTGGGCGCTCTTTTTGGAGGCGGGGGTGCTGTGGAGGAAAGGCAAGGAGTAGATGAGAAGATGGGATGGTGTGGCGTGGGGCCTTCACGGCTGCTGCCCATCGGCAGCTGCCAGCGCTTTTTCACCATCTTCATCCGAAGATCTCAATGTACCACACTGCCGCACCACGATTAAACTCTCTCCTGCCGTCTTTCTCTCTCTGACATGCAACATAGAATCATGCAACTGTCAGACATCTCCTGTGTGCGTACGCATCCAGAAACCCACTTCCTTCCTTGGTTGCCCTCTGATGGTAGAAAGAAATACTTGTCTCCCAAAATCCTTCATTTCACATTCATTCTCTTACAACCCAAAGGGTGGTCGAGTTTCTCTTTGTCTCTTAGAAACAAAACCTGACGCTTTATAGCTTAAGCATGCTATAAGCTCCTAATCAGCATAAAAAGAAGCACCAAGAAAACGAACAGAGTTCCAGGAGATCAGACACTTCTGTTGTCTCAATAACATCAGCGTAAAACTCCTCACTCCTTCAGCTAACAACCTTGCAGACCGGAGTGGAGCTCTGGAGAGAGAGAGATGGGGAGAGAAATACCAAGGCACTAATGCAATACTTACTTCAAACATGCATTGTAGTAACCATGGCAACTCTGGCAGGAGCAAGGCCTGGGTTTGTGCATTTAAACTGTGAGAATCTGTGTGTGTGTGAGTTTGTATGTGTGTGTGGGAGGATATAGCCACAAAACTAACAACAGACACTCCATTATTACTTCATCAGTAGTGTGTATAAGTGTGTGATAGTTTGCATAGCCCAGAGTTATGCAATAACTTTGCAGGTGACTATGATTTTGACAAGTAAGAACAACATTCTTATTGACAATAAGATTTTAAGGTGGGTCTTAAAAGCTTAAACAACCCATCACTTCGCTCTGATTGTAGGGATAGTTCATTTCTGTTTTACGCTGTAAAGCATGATGCTAACAACGCAGAGGTCATGAGTTCAGTTCCCAGGGAATGCATGAACTAAACCGTACAGCTTAATGTACACAGCTTTGGATAAAAGCATCTGCCATATGCAATAAATATGAATGAAGTTAATGCACTTTACACATTTAAGCAATATATTTAACAGTAGACTTTATTACAATTTGAGCAACAGACAAAGCACAGAAACGTAAACAAATTTAACTAGACAAGCATTGTAAACACAATGCCCACTGGGCGAGATGCTAAAGAGACAGGAAGACTGTCTGACGCATCTATAAAACCAAAGATTGAATGCAAGAACTTACATTTTATTTGTAATAAGTGCCTTACAAATAGATCAGGATGTTCAACTAGTTGGTTAGTGAGGTCAACTAGTTCAATAATTTTTTTTTCGGAGTGTCTTTTTACACCAAGTGCAAATAGCCCACCTTGTTGGCAGAGGCTTTTTACACTATCTCCGCCCACCATTGTCTGATTGATCCAGATAAAATTACAAAGGAAATCCAGCTGATAACAGGATCAGTGGCATGGAGAGCAAGGCTTTAACTTTTGACACGACTGAGTTTGAATCCACCTTTTACCAAATTCATTCTTCTCCCTTTTCCCATCGCATTTCAGCTCAGAGAAGCATTTATTTTAAAGGGGACCTATAATGCCCCTTTTCACAAGATGTAATATAAGTCTCTGGTGTCCCCAGAATGTGTCTGTGAAGTTTCAGCTCAAAATACCCCACAAATCATATATTATAGCTTGTCAAATTTGCCCCTATTTGGGTGTGAGCAAAAACACAACGTTTTTGTGTGTGTCCCTTTAAATGCAAATGAGCTGCTGCTCCCGGCCCGCTTTCCAGAAGAGGGCAGAGCTTTAGCAGCTCGCGCTTCGGTTGCTCAACAACAACAAAGCTGGTGTATCTCACTCAGCCAAAATGATGAACGTCAGTAACGGTGTTCAGACTTACATTGTTCACATTGGAGTCGGACACTGATGGAAGTTACAACTTTTAGAATGCATCTGGACGTTTCTGAACGGTTAGTGGATAAATTTATGTAGTTGCTGTGGAGTTGATTCAACTCATAGACTAGCATGTGCCGTCATGTTAATCTTTTGTGCAAATCCAGTGTTGAATTGACCCTCGTTTATGAAGCAGTCCTGGTGTAAAATGATTTGCGCAAATATATAACACTTTACTGACTTTCTTCGGCACATTTCCTTCTTAACTGAAATTCAACCATGGTGTCCTCAGTGGCTCAGATGCAGAGAGTCTATGGAGACTCGTATGTTCATTGGTACATCCAATAACAACATTTGTAATGTTTTTTGGTGCAGACATTGTACATCTCCAGCTGCTACAGCGAGTAAACAGAAATGGTGGACTGCTGCGGTTCACTCAGGGCTGTATCTATGCTAATAGGGCAAATCGTCACCAGTCATGGACGGGGATTCCCTACTCTTAAGTAAGAGTATGGGGAAATCTGGAACTGCGCATTTGGAGAGACTGTTTATGATTTTTGGGGAATATAAAAAAAGGAGTGGGTGGATTTTTACCATTATAGGCTGGTTGTTTGCACACATTGTGGACACATCTGTGTTCAAACACCTTATAAAAGTGAATTTTGCATAATAGGTCCCCTTTAAATAAAAATTAAGAAAATGTTCAAAAAGTGGAAATAAAGTGCCTATCAGGAAATTTAATAGTGGGAATAAAGTGTTTAATGGGTAGGGTTAGGAGTAGAGGAGGTAATGTCAAGTACAAGCAATGTCCCAATAAAGCAGCATCCATTTATGATATCCATTAATGAATATAATCATACATACTGAATATGTTGTTATTATTGCTTACTGTCTTATAATACAATACACTGAGGTACAAACATTATCTGCCACTATTTGCACTAAGTATAAATAGCATCTAACCACTATTTACACTAAGAAAATACAGAAAATACAGCTATTTTCACTATTCTTCCCCTATTTTTTCTTTTAGCTTGGTGGTGCTTAATGGCACTTTTCTTGGAGAAGTTCATCCCCTTTAAAGCATCAACACTATTTGAACCAGCAAGCCAGATTCAAACCTTACTGTGAGGAGCTTTGGATAAACGCATCTGCTAAACGACTTACTTCCTATGCTGTTCCATCATCTACTAAAGCCAAACACAGGTCAATGAAGGGTTCGGATTGTGTGGGAGTTGCAGATAAAAGTGAGGATAGTTTACTGCCGGATATTGAATAGACTTCCTCTTTGGGTTTCGAGGTTTTGCTATAGTTCTAATAACTCTACCGGTAGACTCATTTAACTGCTAATCGATTGAGTGGGTGTAGGAACGCACAAATGCGTGTATGTGGAAAAGCTGCACAGAAAACACTTCGACACTTCAATCTGCTTAGTCATCACAAGTTTTTGTTACAAACAACCCTGTCATTTAGTTAATGCTCCTAAAGTTTTCTCTTCTGACAAACACAGTCATTACCATCACGATCGGCTGTGATCATTAAACTCACTTCTTTATTCATTCTTGCAGAATTTCTTTTCCTCATGTTTGAGACTGGATTCGCCCTGCTGAGAGAGATCTCTCACTGTCTGATCATCACATACAGTACAGAGCATCAAAGGCTGGTTCCCTAGCAACCCATGCCTTTAAGAGCCCTTCTGTCTGACTGCAGTAGCCCCGCCCACAATAAACAAACAAAACCAGCAGTCAGCACATTCCCTAACTCAACTACAGCACCACATTTACAATATTACACTATTTTTGTCTAACTGACTTATTCTTGAGAGACACGCTGTTAAGCACACAAGAGGACATATCCAACTAAATTTAGGCAACATATTAAGATTTTATAAGATGTTTATAAGCTGCAAACCCTGTTAATATTACTTGCATTTTAATATTTAGGATAAATCAGTTTTGTTGGAAGTGAACAAGCACCTTACCCTTCTTCCTGACTGATTCCTCAGACTCTGGCTTGCGTGTGACTGACACCACCTTCATCAGGAGGCTATTTCCTCCCTGCCGGATGAGTGACACCACCTGCTTGTGTCCCACTTTTACCACGTTTACACCATTCACCTAAGAGACCAATCACAAACAAATCATAACTGTTTCTGCCCCTCTGGCACATTCAAAGCATCTCAGACTAAACTCAAGGTCATTATACATGCAAGGTCATTATACATCCAGATTTTGATTTTAAAATGCAAACATAATTGCATTTTATATGCTGAAAATGAAAACATGATGAAAGGAGATATGGAAAGATCTGTGATATCAGGGGAAAAATCAATCCTATACCTCAATGAGGAAGTCGCCAGTCCTTAGCCCCGCCCTCCAGGCCACGCCCTCAACATCCACAGACTCCAGGTACTGCAGTGCGGGAAAGGCAGGTGTGGGTGTAAACTCTTCAATGGGTGTCTCCGCTACACAAAAACAGAAAACCATATGCAATATCACATACTGGTGCTTAGACTCTTTGTGAAGTCAATAGCAGTGCTTCCATCCATCTATTTTTATGCATAATTTTGGATATTGCATAAAAAAAACACTGGATGGAAACACCAAGATGCGTACAAATTCCAAAAATGTGCATAAAAAATGTATGCGCTCAATTGAGGCAGATAATTTTTTATCCAATAAGAAGATATGTGCATAAACTACAATGGAAACACATTTACTGAATAAATCCCTTGATGCGCAACTCACGTGACTTTGCCACAACAGTGGATGTGATTGGATTACTAGACTAACCAGCTGACCATTTCTTGCACAGCATCTCAAATGTTGGTTTGGTCATTATGAAATGCCTGAGCCAAAGTCTGTCATCAAAATGGTTGGGTATAATTACCTCCCAGAACTGTCTCACGTGATCGCATTTCCAAACATCAGGCATCCACCTCTGAATGCCAGATAACTTTGGATGGAAACATAGCTAATGAATGGCTTACTTACAGATATCTCTGCTGGGATAGGTAAACGCATTTAAAAATTGTAAGAAATGACATATTCACCTTTAAATGTGCCTTTTTGTAAAAACAAACATATGTCTAAATAAAGCTGTAAGTGCTTTGCTCTTCATCTTTGAGATAGTCATAGTATAGGAATTATGAAATCAATAAAAAGACCAGCTGAAACCCATACTCGTAAGAAATATTAATGCACCATGTGGGTGACAGATGGCATTAGGAACTCATAACTCCTACCCAGGATGGTGCCACCCCAGAGAATGGGCACTAACACACACACTCCTCACATTTGCTTATAAACTCTCACACAAACCCTGCGGAACTATATATGTTGTCAAACACAACTGTCTAATAATGCTGTTGAGTAATCACTATATATGCTACATAATCAAATATGAGGGTCACTGCTTCACACTGTGTCATTTCTATAAGTAATGAAGTTAACATTCACTTAACTCTATTTTGCTGTCACCAGAACTGCATCTGTAAGACACATACACTGTTGCACTCATATGCATTGAGTTTAAACTTTCATGTAACTCTAGTATGAATAGACCAAGTAGACAAAAATGTACTACAATAATTGTAAATGGATGTTGTTTTAGAGGAATATTCATTTTAAAGGTACACTATGTAACTTTTTTTTTTTTTTGTTCAAAATTAACAAAATGAGTCAATATATCATAAATCTTTCTTCCAAAACATGATTTGGTCTTGCCCTGATTCACTTTGGTAAGCCTATTATAAGTGTTTATATTTTAGACTGGACAGGATGGTTTTTGCGGGACATTTGTGTACATACATCACCTGTCCTTGCGTGTTTTGTCATATCTGTAAATAGAGAAAAGTTACTCCGGCTACTTCGATGCACGTTGGGTGTGGGATTGGCATAGGTTAGTTGTCGCAAAGAGCGATGGAGCACGCTAAAACTTGAACCTCAGGGGAAACACCTGTTTTAAAAAAAGGAGCTTCTGCTTGCAAAAAGAGAACGTGACAGGACTCGTAATAAAACAAATCAACAACGGCTTGGCTTTTTTGGAGATGGCAAGATCTGAGGGATTTGAAATGTTGTAAAAGCACCGCAGAGATGGCGTTTTTATTACTCCACAGTTGAGTAAGGTATTTTATTGAACAGATACATTTCCATTTGTTTCTCTCTAACAGAGTTCATTGTAAAGCATTATCGACTGTGAAAGGTCGTCTCATTAATAGTATGGCATGTCTATTAATGCGTATTAGCTACAGTAACGTCTTCAGCTAGTCAGCTTGAGATTCTTTCTATCTAAACTGGTTATATCTCTTAAGCCTTATAGTGAAAACATTGCAATGAGCAGTAGGATAACTATATTAATCCGCACAGTCACGCAGTGCCAAAGCACAAACAAAACAATGTTCTTCCGCAAAATGCATGCAGTTTTGTTTTTTAACCGTTAGAGGGCAAAAAGTTACATAGTGTACCTTTAATGCAACTCTAGAGCAAATCTACATCTCGGTTCAATGGTTCTTTGCAGTACTTTAGGTCCTTACAGGGTTTCTTAGGATGGCTATTGACTGGAGATTAAAAAGTTCTTGATGCACTTTATACTGTACGTCTTTCAGATCAATGCTTTCAAGGTTCTTTAAATCACAACTAGAAGATCTTATTTTTTACAGCTCTTTTTGATTCTAATTGGAACCTTTTTGGAATTTCCAATATTTGATTGTTGTTGTGTTTAGATTTTTCACTCAATTTATTGTGAAACCTCTGGCGAAGTACACAACCTTTTCTGTCTCTTATGCTCACCAAGGCATTTATTTGATAAAAAATACAGTAAAATCAGTACGTTTGCGAAATATCATTATAATTTAAAATAACTTTTTTCTATTTTAATATATTTTAAAATGTAATTTATTCCTGTGATACAAAGCTGAATTTTCAGCATCATTACTCCAGTCTTCAGTATCACATGATCCTTTAGAAATCATTCTAATATGCTGGTTTGCTGCTAAAGAAACATTTCTTATTGCTTTGTTATTTGCATTTCTTATTATATCAATGTTAAAAACAGTTGATGAATAGAAAGTAAAAAAAAACAAAACAGCATTTATTTGAAGTAGAAACCTTTTATAAAATTATAAGTCTTCACTGTCACTTTTGATCAATTTAATGCATCCTTGCTTAATAAAAATATTAATATCTTTTAAAAAAAGTCTTACTGACCCCAAACTTGAATGTTAGTGTAAGTCTATATATATATATATATATATATATATATATATATATATATATATATGAAGAGTTTGGTTCCAAAACGCTATAACTATATTTTGATTAATTTGAGTAAAAAGGTGTTTTCTTTACCAAGAAAGTGGCAAGATGAAAACCACTATTTTCTGTTTTAAACTTTCACATAGCACCTTTAGGTTATAATAACATTAAAAATTCAAATCCAGATTTTGATTTTAAAACATTTATTATAATTTTTTTTTTTTCACAAAATGCAATAAATCCATGACACGTTTGTTTCCCAAAATGCAATTAAAATTCATTTAATCCATTGAATCAATATAAAAGTTATTTTTCATATTGAAACTGTTGAAAATACACAACAAAGTAAGTTGATCCATATATATGACAGCCTCTGAACTTGGTCTAATACTAATCTTATATACACTGGACAAAAAATACATTCAGTCATCGCTCCCAAAATGAATTCAACGGGGCATCTTGTTTATGCTATAAATTAATTATGTTTCCTTTTGTCATTACCGATTAAAGAGTATCTGGCGCCACCGCACGGTTAAAATAAAAATAACACATTTGCCGAGTACATTGGAATTGACTGCAACTACCCAGGGGCGTCGCTATACTGCAAACATTCAAATAGCAATCATGTTGTGTTTTTTTTCTATCAGATGTTCAGAATCAAAACTAGCAATGCCAGATTCAAGAATTAATCATTCTTGGCCAAACGGCTTCCAAAAACTGTTAATGATTCAGTTTTGGGGACCGTGACAGAAATGTGATGCTGTCGTGTGAGAATAAGCAACAGCCGGCATTTTTCCGCCTCCCGAGTGCCTCATCTTCTTAATCTCCTCGTGTAAATGATTACATTTCGATGGCTTACGTTTCTTACCCACCGCAGAAACCACCACAGGTTCATCAATGCCGTCAAAATTATTCATTTTTCTGTTTTTGTTGATCACAAAGCACAAAGTAGATAAGGAAAACTACGATGCCGGGTGTGTTCAGAGCGCCGCCATTACTGTTTACAGTGTGTGGAATTTTGCGCTGTGATTGGTTGAGCGGATATATTGCATTCTGCAGAGAAGGGAAATTGGCATTTGTCGCGGTTTGGAAAGAAAGGGAGAAAACATGACAGAATAAAACGGCAGATATCGCATTTTGAGTAAAATTAAAAATTGACTTTTCAATACTGAACAGATACAATACTGATTTTGGCAAGAACTCTATAAATACACTTTGATAAACCTAAAATAATGATTAATTTATACGGCGGTCAGGACAGATTTCAGTGAAAATTGCAAACATACATTTGCATATGTTCTTTCACAAGATGCATGTAGGGCTCAAAAGTTACATAGTGTAGCTTTAACCAAATAATTATCTAAATATTGTTGTAGTAAAATTGCATTAAAGTCTAGCTCCATTCCAAAAATTGATTGGCCAGTTTCAATGAATTCTCAAATAAAATTATTTAAAAAAAAATTCTGTTTCACTTTGAAATACATCATATTACCCAAGTAAAATGGGTTTCAAATATCATTTTTTGCTGACTTTAAGAGTGTAATGTAAACCAGTAATGTGAAGGAAGCTGAAACTTTGACTGTAACAGCAAATTGAAGCCATGAGCTCAATGTCAGGTCTTACCTTTTGCTCCTCGCAAGACAAAGCCGAATCCCTCATTCTCTTTCTTCTGGAGCACAGCGTTCTTCTCCTCGATGATGTAATCACTGGGCATAAGACAGAGCAGGACAGTGAGATCAGACTCCAACACCATGCCTGTATGAGGAGCTCCACGGCCAGGCGGTGGGGTTTACCACCTGGACATACCCCCACAATGCTACTCTCCCTGATCCCCGTCCCACTCCAATGATGAGCCAATTAGGTTAAAAGCTCTGGCTGTGAGAGTGTGGACAATATGAAAAATATGAAAAATCTCAGGTGGAAGCTCCTGTCCTTCTGTTTGACTCCAGTGCAGCCTCTTTAACTGCATTAAGAGATTGGACAAATACTAATATCCAGCCTTCTATGCTATTAAATGAAAGGATAGAAATATGAGGGCCTTCAACTCTTTCGCTGTCCAAATCCAAATCCAAAAAAAAAAAAACCTTTAAAAGCCAGAAAAGTAAAAAGACAATGCCAATCCTGCAACCATGCCTTACAGTGCAGCCCATCAGTGATTAAAAGATGGGATGAGCATTCACAAAAGAGAAAGCAAGTCAGAGACACACAAAGAATCTTTCTCTATGGTGGTCTCTTCCCCCTATAACCATCCCGAACACACATACACACACACATACACGGTCCATCTGTCTGGATGCATGGAGATAGCTATCATCAGCGCTAACAGCAGGGACAAATCTGTTCTTCCTTACTCATGTGAGCCACAGTTACCCGCCTGTAGACACGATCAGCCCCCCGCCAACACACACATACAAATAGTGCACTTAGACATACAAAAATCACATTACTAACCTCACTGCTATGATTAACTGTGCTGTTCTACATTTACATAGCATATGGTGGACGCTTCTATCTAAAACGGTTGGCTTTTCCCGCTTGAAACTGTTCTGGGTTAAAGTAGACATGAAATGAAATGTCACCCTATCTATTTTCTAAATGAATGTTATTGATCTTATTGTGAAAGATTCATCCATGCATATGTTCAACTTTTAAAAAATTTGTTTTGAGTTTGTAATTTTTATTCAAAATGCCATAACTGGATTTTACGGTAAAGTATGCCAGATGCCAATCATTTATTCCGCTTAAAATCTGCCCTTTCTTACAATCAATAATCCGTTCCACTCTTATGTACGTCACATTACGGAAGGAAAGATCTGTTGTAACTTACGTTTTACAGCAACTTTAACCTATAATCCTGAGTTGATCTTGCGTCATGTTGTATATTTCACCTTGCTGGGTTAGTTCATCCTGAGTAGCTAGGTTTTAAAATTTCAAAAAGTACATGTGCAAACCCTGAGTTAACAGTCTTATTTGCATACTTATGAGGTTAATAAGATTGACTAGACTGTTGACTGGACAATTACAGCATGTGATGCGCATGCAACCTCACAAACCAATTTAACTGCTTGTTATCTGCAGAAATAATACATGTAAATCCTTTCTGGTTGTCTAAAGGGATAGTCCACCCAAAAAAGTCTCAGGTTATGACTGAAACCATGGTTCCCTGAGAAGGGAACAAGATGCTGCGTCTGACATTGACGTTATGGGTAACGCCTCAGCGTGACTGCATCTGAAGCATGTGTGCAACTATTCCAATCCTGATTGGTGCAACATACCACAGAAGCTAAAGGATACCCAGCATCACATAGTTTCTGGTTTGAGACTCTTGACTTTAGAAGCTGCTCCTGGTAGAAAGTAGCTGCTCCCAGAAAAAAACTCCTGGTAGAGTGGGCTCTCACAAGCAGAGGCGAAGGCAAATTGCGTGCCTCGTAAGCTATAGATAGCCTCGATAATCCATTTACTGATAGTCTGCTTGGAAGCTGAGGAACCCTTACTGGGCAAAGCAGACAGAGCTTCTCTTGGTCTTCCAACACAAAAAGAAGAGGATGAAAGGCCTGCAAGATCATAGAACATGCAATATTTGTAGGTACTTTAGGCATGTACCCCAGTCTAGGGTGTAAGATAGCTTTGACTCTACCCGGGGAAAAATCTAGGCAGAAGGAGGTAACTGACAGGGCCTGCAAATCTCCTGCCCTCTGAAGGGACTTAATCACCAAAAGAAATGCCATTTTTAGTGTTAGGAATTTCTCAGATATCGAGTCCAGGGCCAGGGACAACCCTTCCAGCACCATGGCCAAATCCCAGGCCAGAACTATCACGTGAACTGCAGGCCTCAACCTCAGAGTGCCACGAAGGAAATGGGTAATTAAATGGTGCCTTTCCAGAGACCCATCGCCTAATGGTGCATGGAAGGCAGCTATGGCTGCCACGTAGACCTTTAGCATGGAGGGGGATAAACCAGCAGAACAACACTCCTGAAGGAACTCCAGCACTGAAGCCACTGGGCAGTTAACTGGGTCAAACTGGTGCTCTCTGCACCATAAAGTGAAGACTCTCCACTTTAGGGTGTACAGTTTCCTCATGGAGGGATCTCTAGATTTAAAGGCAAAGTTCACCCAAAAATGAAAATTCTGTCATCATTTACTCAGCCTCAAGTTGTTCAAAACCTGTATGAATTTCTTTCTTCTGCTGAACACAAAAGAAGATATTTTGAAGAATACTGATAACCAAACAGTTGATGGGCCTCATTGACTTTCATATTATGGGAAAAAAAATAAAAAATACTATGGAAGTCAATGAGGCCCATCAACTGTTTGGTTATCATTATGCTTCAAAATATCTTTTTTTGTGTTCAGCAGAAGAAAGAAATTCATACATGTTTGGAACAACTTGAGTAAATGATGACAGAATTTCCATTTTTGGGTGAACTGTCCCTTTAAGGATAGTCTCAACAACCTTGGCTGAGAGACCATAGTTAAATAGTTGGTCCCCTTCAGGGTCCAAACCCAAAGCTTCCACATCTCCGGGCCAGGGGTAATAAATTGTGCCCCGGCCTGTGATAGAAGGTCCCTCGTGACAGGAATCTGCACGGAGCCATCCAGGAGAGGTTCATTAGGTTCAAAAACCATAATCGGGCCGGCCAGAACAGGGCTACCAAGAGAAGGTGGTCCCCGTCCTGGCGTATTCTCTCTAGAACTCCCGGGAGCAGAGCGATTGGAGGAAATGCGTACAGACGCAGCTTTGGCCACATCTGCACCATGGCATCCAGCCCCTCTGGAGCTGGATATGTTAGGGAAAAGAAGAGGGGACAGTGTGTCATTTCCACTGATGCGAAGTCCACTTCTGCTCTTCTTCCAAATCGACTCCACCACCTTGGGGTGGAGTCTCCACTTCCTGGGCCTCAGCCCCTGCCTCAACAGGGTGTCTGCTCCCAGTTTACATCCCAGGCACCCGGGGATGTAAACTGCTCCCAGGAAGAGCAGCTTGCCCTGAGACCACAGGAGGATCTGGTGTGCAAGTCTGCAAAGAGGGCGCAACCCCTGATGTTTTATGTATGAGACTACTGATGTGTTGTCTGTACAGACAAGAACATGAAATACAGCCCCTCGAAAGTAAACTCATCCCAGTGTCTTTTCAAAACTGTATACATTTATTTCTTCTTCGGAACACAAAAGAAGATATTTTGAAGAATGCTGGGAACCAAACAATATTGGAGACTATTGACTTTGTGATTATGATTTAATGGGGTAATTATAAATTAATTTATGATTGGCTATCTGATGCTAAACAACTTGCTGTAACATTCAAGCATTGCATTGATTCACAATTCAGGTCTTTGGTAAAGGGTTTAAAAAGACATTTATCCAAGACATAACTCGATACAGTGATTTTTTTTTTTTTTTGACATGGATCAATTTGTGTTCCTTGGGAATCAAACCCATGACCTTGGCGTTGCTAAGGCCATTCTCTACCAGTCAAGCTACAGGAAAAGATATAAATTTTATTACAGCAAAATCTATATCTCTAAACACAGCAGTTAATTTATAACACCCATACCATCTAGAAATTTGTTTTACAAACAGAGCATAATAAAGCCTTTGTGAACAGCTGCTTGTAGAATAATTACTACAAAACAACTAAAAACTGTCTATGTGATCACATGGGACCAAAGCAACGACTGGTGTCTGTATCATCAACTATTAGAAAAAAAGCTCATCTCACTCTATCTCTCTCTCGTACCCCAAGGGTCTTCATCACTGATGCATTAGGAGTGACAAGAATCTAATTAAGCAGTGGAGAATCAATTAGATCAATTACAGATGATTCGTGTCGTTAGCGCCTTGGGTTAACGGAATGCTCTGTCCTACAGAACAGCAGTCACGCCTGTGATAACATCAGTGTACGGTCGGGCGTCTGGAACGGGTATTTGCTGTGGATTTGTTTACGAACAAAATCCCAGACAAGACACATTAAACTGGGACAGTGGAATATTTGGGTTGCACTTCCCATTATCTATTTAATAAATACATAAGTTATCACTTAGAAAAAGTAACATAGAACAATAGCTTTATATGATATCTCGTTCCTTACAAGAAAGTACTGTGGTAGTACTATAGCTGTATAATATATATATATATATATATATATATATATACACACACACACACACATACATATATTAATATATATTCATACAGATACACACACGTTACTATATATACAGTATATATAATATATATATATATATATATATATATATACACATATTGTAACACTTTAGCTCCCCTTTAGGTCAATAAGGTCCCATTAGTTGTTGTTAGTTAATGCGAACAATACATATTTATTGATCTTTGTTAAAGTTAGAATGAAAATACAAATATTCATGTATTCATGAAAAGTTCATGTTTGCTCAGGTACATTAAACAATATGAACAGATACAGCTTTTGATTTTAATAATATATTAGCAAATATTGAAATTACCATTAACTGAGAAGATTTGGAACTATTTTTCATTGTTAGTTCATGTTAATTACTATAGTTAACTAATTTTAACAAATGAAACCTTATTAAGTGTTACTAAAAATATAATAATAATAATATACAAATATAAATAAATTTGAAGATTTGAAGTAACAATATACTCAGTAACAATACCATGTCCATTGTTGAAAAGAGCAAGTATCACTTAAGTACTTACGTGAGAGTGCATGACAGTTCATGTACATTGTCTGGGTTGTCTTATGGACAATTTCCGTCATACAAAGGCATTGAACATTTCAAATATTTGTTATCCACTTCCAAAAACCCTCACAGTCAAGTTCAGCTAATCTAGTGCCTAATGATAATTTGATGAGATAATGAAGTGTGAAAATGAATATAATGGCCATTAGACCTCAGGAAGAAGGTTTCCTGTAGCGCTGACTTCTTGTCAATGTAGTGCGTACAACTCCCTAAAATGATCTCCTGCGCCGAGGGGAACGCACATGAGCATGCTAGCTCCACATTGTCAATGTCATGAAGCTAAACCTCGGTGTGGCGTCTGATATTCACATATAGCCTAATGAACACTAGCGAGAGGCGTGAAGAGGGGGTTGACAGCACACATTTAACTTCAGCCAGTTAACCTGCTCTCCGTGAATGTGTCTGTGTGTTAGCTCTTCACAGATATGTCAGTGTTTGCTAACTCAGTTTAGTGCACTTAACAGTGAAGCTGGACATAGTTCAGCACACTTACATATTAACATTTACACTGGTAGACAGGTACTGGTAGACTTAACATATTTTTGCCAGACATAACTAATCACAGTCTTAGCTGGTTTAAGCAGGTCTCCCAGCCTGACCAGCTAAAGAAGTAGTCAAACCGCCCAAAATGCATGCAAAAAGTATTAATGGGGTTCTATATTGAACCCTATGGTTCTTAACTTATTTTTATGGAACCATTTATGTTAAAAAGGTTCTATATAAGGAGTCTTAAATGATTGCATAAAACTTGTGTTTAACGGGTTATTTCTAGTGATAAAGTATGTTTACAAGCTTAAAGTATGTTTACAAGTGAAATTAATTCATTAAACTAAATCCATGATATATGAAGTGCTCGACAGAACCCTTTCTATCTTTTCTTCTAAGAGTGGCAGTCTGCTAAACCAGTTATAACCAGGCTTGAAGACAAGCTAAAGCATATTACAGTTTAAAATTGATAAGCAGACTTGTAATATTAGCTGAATGTTGTTTGGCACACTCACATGCTAATATTTACAGTTTAAATTGATTAGCATACTTCTAAATGCACCTTGAGTTTCGAGAACATTTAGAGAATTTCAGTAAGGCGATGGTCTTTTCATTCATATCTCAAATTGTGAAATCGATGATTTTAACAGTCTGGGAGAGGCTTCGTTTGTCTTGTGTGTTTAGAGTCTATTTCTCTGATACAGCACATAATTGATTTGACTGGGTGCAGTTCTTTAAGCTGCTGTTCTAGACCTGCTTGCTGTTGTTGAGCAGCTTGGCAAGAGAAGATGAATAGAGTAAAAAGTATCAGTTTGACAGAGAGACTCCGGTAATTAATCCTCTCTCGCTCACTCTCTCTCTCACTCTATTCTCCAAGTCATCTTATCCCCATCCTCCTTCCCACATCAATCAGTATTTAATTTCAGAAACACTTTTCATTACAGTTATCAACAGAACTGACTAAAATAGCAGTAACAAAAACTAGCCTATGTGTTGTGCTAGCTGCCGGTCACATAGGGAGAATGTGTATGCAATCATAAAGCATAAATTGCTGCATAAGCATGATAAACTCTGACCGGCAAATTTGCATATTGAAAAGACATTTTACCAACATCACCAGATGGCTCATTTTGACAGCTTTGCCGGTTACAATATTCAAATTGTGTACTACTTTTGTAGTCTAAAAGTCTCCAAACATCAAATGAGAAACTGCTTGAGTGATGTTGTGAGAAACTGAAGTAGATGAAGAGAAGTAGATAAATAGAATAATATGAATTTAAGTATTATATATATATATATATATATATATATATATATATATATATATATATATTATTTAATGGACCAGAGCAAACATGAATTAACAGCGAACAGTTGTATTTTCTATTAATTAATGTTAACAAAGATTTATAAATACTGTAACAAGTGTATTGCTCATTGTTAATGCATTAACTAGAGTTTTACCAAGTTATTATTATTTGTTATATTAGCGCATGCAAGATCTTGTTGCTCATATTCGTTGGTGGGACAGAATTAACTTTGCATTCTTAAAATCTAGCGTGGACACCAGTTTAAATACAATATATATTATTTATAAGTAGATTTACATATTCAATTACACTGTAACATTGAGCATAATATAAAACATGACCTCTCATTTAATGGCATGTGCTCATTGTTTTTTAATATTACACTGAGCTGTAAATTGCAATTTAGTACTCAAGTGAATCAAGTGCTTAAGCAATTATTTTTTACTTTGAAACACACAATGAGAAACAAATGTGACTGTTTAAATTAAAAGCAAATATGAGCGGTAAAATACGAAAACATGATGTAATATATGAGCAGCACTGGAGTGTGTTGACAACCTCTATCCTCTAGATGGCAGTACTAGACTCAATACTACAAATTACTGACTCCACTGAGTCAGGATAACTGTCTGGCGATGCTCTGTCTCAGGTTAGCCTTGAACTACTGATCATCAAAATGCCCATATATTAATTAATCATGCATGATATGTATACATTACCTGTATGAGGTAAAGTTGTCGTAGGAGCCCACAGTGTAATGTCTGAACAGCCTCTTAGTTCGATCCTCTCTCGTCTCTGAAAGACAAACATGACACATATTAACATGCATTATCAACCGTATTTATCATTTTCAATGCCATTTATCATATTTGCATTGCATTTCAGAGCCGACCAAATGTCTCTAATCAGACTTGTGTGAAAATGTGGGTGTTTGTTTGTGTGCGAAAATGTAGACAAGCTTAATTAAATGCATAGGCAAGGTCAACTGTATGTGTGTGTGTGTGTGTGTGTGTGTGTGTGTGTGTGTGTGTGTGTGTGTGAGAGAGAGAGAGAGCGAGAGCGGTCTCGTTAATCCAGTCAGAGGGTCTGGCTAATAGGGATGGTGTCTCAAGCCAGACTAGATTTATGTGATTGGACTTTGGGCTGGAAATCAATGCACGGCTCCCCTACAGAAGGCCAATCTGCTGACACACATATACACATATTCACATTCACAAACTAACATACACAAACACACCCAGAGAATCTTATAAACAAGAATCTTACAAACATTTTCTGGCAAGAACAGACAGTCAAGCACATGCATTTCTTTCCTAGATACAATAGAAATTGTTACAGCGGTTATTGAATTACACTTTGCTCTCTGTGTTATTGAATTCAACATGTCTTCCCTCTCTCTCTCCCTTTTCTTAATAAACTCAGTGACCCACTTGCTCTGGTCTGATTACTAATGCATATTTCCTCTGTCTTTTCTTCCGTCCCCTGTCTCCACTTCTTCCTGTGTCACACTGTAGTATTCCCTGTGTACATGTCTCTTCTTCTCCATTTGACAGTCTGCGATGTGTCTTGCAGACTGTGCCAACATGAGTGTGTTTAAAGGAGCCATATTATGATAAATCAAATTTTCCTTGTTTTGAAATTGAATTCAGTATACTATGAAACTCAACATTTTCTCCCATATATATATAACATGCTTTAAAAAATACTGACCTCAGTTTTTCAATGTTGTGTCTTTTGTATAATTCCTTAACTAAATCTAAAAATCTGCCTATGCTTACACTTCAGTCACTTCACTGAGACTAATGTGAATTATATTTATATACTATTGACAACTGATTACACTTACAAGAGAAATTATTAGAGCAACAGAAAAGAGAGTGAGAGAGAGAGAGAGAGAAAGGAAAAGCAAGAGTTACTTCTACTGACTCTGTGTCCTATTCTGTCACCACAAAATTGAGAAGTTAAAGCATGCATTAGCATTTTAATGACTTGAAGGCAAGAAAGGACACACAGATCAAATTCACAGGAGAGAGAAAGAGAGAAAGAGAGTGCAAGAGAAGGAGAGAGAAAGAGGGTGATAAATAAGCATCACTATTACTAATGCATATAGGAATTTGAACAAACACCAAACAAAAGCATTCAAATTTGGCACTGAGCTTGTGCTGCACAGTTTGTATCACAGACTTAAAGGATTCGTTCACTTCAGAATTAAAATTTCCTGATAATTTACTCATCCCCATGTCATCCGAGATGTTTATGTCTTTCTTTCTTCAGTCGAAAAGAAATTAAGGTTTTTGAGGAAAACATTCCAGGATTTTTCTCCATATAGTGGACTTCAACAGTTACCAACGGGTTTGAAGGTCCAAGCTGCAGTTTCAATGCAGCTTCAAAGGGCTCTACACGATCCCAGCCAAGGAATAAGGCTCTTATCTAGTGAACTGATGGATCATTTTCTAAAAAAAAATAAAAATTACATACTTTTTAACCACAGATGCTCGTCTTGAAGTCACTGTATGGAGAAAATCCTGGAACGTTTCCTCAAAAACCACAATTTCATTTTGACTGAAGAAAGAAAGACATAAATATCTAAGATGACACGGAGGTAAGTAAATTATCAGGAAATTTTAATTCTGAAGTGAACTAATCCTTTAAGAATGGGCTAGTGTGACTCAGACCCGTATGAAACCACCCACCACTCAGTACATCCTAGCATTGCTACCACTTACTTTTATTCAGAAAATGTAAACACATTAAACACTGTAAGAGGTTATATTACATGCTTTATACCATACCATATTAATAAATATATATCAATATAATATAAAAATATTAATAAATTACAAATAAATTAATTTTAAATTAAAATTCGTAAATTAAAAAATGATAGATTATACGTCGGTCCTGGAGTGTCGCTCTCCTGCAGAGTAGGGGTGTGATTGACAAAAAATTATATCTCAATATTTCCTGGACTTTCGTCAAAGATTGTGCTGGTACCTTGGGAGGTTTAGGAATGCCATGGACAGCTGACTCCTAAAGTTTTTGTTATTCTTCATATTCTGTGTGGTGGTTAGTTCGCAGCAGTGACAGAAATTAAATTTTCAAATACGTTTATATTTATTTTTACCTTGTATCTGCATTTTTACCTTTATAAGGGCATTTTTCTTACATAATTAAATGATGTCTACGCATAATTTATTATTGATTCAATTAGAATAATAAGACACTATAGGGCTGTTACAAATGAAATCAGTATCAACTAAATCCATCTTTGCAATGCAGAGGAAACCCAGAAGCTGCATCTGAAGTGGCATTTAGATGTATTTACACAGACTGTTTAATGTAGCTCAGAGGTGACATAAATGCATTTAACCTGCAGTTAGAAATGCATAAATAAAATAAAAATAATTTTGATGTTTTAAAAATAAAACGTTGATATATTAAATGATTTTAAAATTGAAAGATACTTTAAATGTGAAACTAAAACCACCAGTAGGTGGTGCAAGTCACTGTTAATGAGTGAATCATTGAGTCATTAATTCAACTGATTCGTTCAAATGGCTGATCATTCCAGGAACAAAGCCTTTGGCCCTGTCCCAAATGGCACCCTAAACACTCACGGCCTTCCTACGAGCCCGCACTTTCGTGACGTAACGTCGCTTTGACTGTCGGGAAGAAGTCTGCCGTGGAGCTCGCACCAGTGCGGGCTCAGCAAAAGTGCGCATCGAGGGCGCATATCGGCCGCAAAGGGGGCGCTCGCGAGCACCCTTCTGAAGCCTAAAACTGACAAATGGGACACCCTACGGTCTCGTGGACTTAACGGACACGCGCACGCGGCAGCCATTGTAAGTCCACAAGACCGAGTCACTGAATCATTCATTCAACCGATTCGTTCAAATAGAAACATCGCTGTGTGTTACTCAGAGATGCAAAACAGTTCTGCTGTGGTGAAATAAAGCAAAACAGGCAATATTGTGTCTAAAATGTAAGACACTTAATATTTACTTCTTGTTTATTAAACTGTTGTATAAAATCAATATCACATTTGCAATCGTGCTGTATAAATAACTTACTTGATAAGTTCACAAAAAATCTGCAACTCTGTACTCAAGGACTGTGCAAAAATGAAATCAACATATGGACATGCATGTGTGTGTGAGTGCATTTGTTATGTAGTTGATTACAAGGGTCCTCGCCATCTGTGTCCAGAGTAAGAATAATGCAATCATTTATCATTCTCACAGGAAGGAGGGAGAGAGAGAGCGAAAGAGAGAGAGAGAGATCTGAGGGCTATATGCTACAATCATCTGTCAAATGACAAATAACATGAACACACTGTATATGAATCAATATATTATCTGTTCAACAATGGAATATGTTGATACAGTCATTCATGTCATGTGAACGACCATACAGGCAGGATCCGGAAATAGGATTCAAAGATCGTGAAGCACAGCTGAGTCACATCTATTCCAGATGGCTAAACGAACAACTAGACCATTTATTCCAATATAGCGGCCAAATAAATGCAATCCCACACACACATACACCAGCACTGCCTCACTGAACTCGTAGTGAGATAAAAAGGCTGCCAGAAAAATTAAGAGTAACCTGAAAAACACTCTTGCATGAGGTAAAATTATACACATCCATACAGGACAAGGAGAAATAATCAATCAGCAGACAATGACTTTTCATCATATTTTGGAAGTAAAAAAAGGCTTCCTGTAAGTGGAGTGACAGTATACAAAGGCCTTCAGAGTCTCAAAGCTTCATCATGGCAATTTGATGACATGATTAAATGATTGAAGCTGGTCAAAACCCCTCAACCAATCACCACGCTTCTGTAAAATATGCTCCTACTTTAAACTAACAGTGCCATGAATGGCAGGGCCTCAGCGCCAGCAAGGGATTATGGGAACCGTCCATATGCCACAGATGGGATGTGGATGGCCAGAACTCAAACAGATGCTGCAATGAAAGCACACTTAAAGCCAAAAAGTCTAAAATGCAGATTTTTTTCTAATCAAAACAAATGGCAGAATAGATCAACATATGAGAAGCTGTGAACTGTTTTACATCTTCTATGTGAAAGAGGCATCGTGCCATCTTGAAGAGTTTCCCCCCAATCAAAACAGGAAATGACACTAACATTAAAACAGGAAAAAATAAAAAGATGATTTTGACCTTGTTGCATTATAATTGTCTTCATAGATGAATACAATTTGACTTTTATCACTAAATATATAAATAAATAACCAAACAGTTGACGGGCCCCATTGACTTCCATAGTATGTATTTTGTATTTATGTATTAGTATTTAAAAGGGTTAGTTCACCCAAAAATGATTTTTTTTGTCATTAAGTACTCACCCTTGTATCGTTCCAAACTCGTAAGACCTTCTTTCATCTTCGGAACACAAATTAAGATATTTTTGATTAAATCCGAGAGGTTTTTTTTATTTTTTATCTCCCATAGAAAGCAATGTAATTACAGTCATTCAAGGTCCAGAAAGGTATTAAAGATGTTGTTAAAATTGTCCATGTGTCTACAGTGGCTCAACATTAATGTTATGAAGCAACAAGAATATTTTTTGTGCGCAAAAACAAAACAAAAAAATAAAGATTTTATTCAACAATTTCTTCTCTACCCTATTAGACTCCAGTTGACGCAGTGAATGCAGTTCAGCGCTTCCGTGTTTACATCCAAACGCTGGCTCAGTATTGGCCGGCTCCTGTGTCATCATCACACGTATGCGTCACGGTGCACACATGAACAGTGTTGGCCAATACTGAGCGGGCTTTCGGACGTAAACACGGGCGCTGCACTGTGTTCACTATGTCAACTGCATAAGAGACTGACAGGGGAGAGAAGAAATTGTTGAATAAAGTTGTTATTTTTGTTTTGTTTTTGCACACAAAAAGTATTCTTGACGCTTCATAACCACTGTAGTCACGTGGACTATTTTAACGATGTCTTTACTACTTGAATGATGTTAATTACATTGCTTTCAATGGGGGATAAAAAAAACCATATCAAAAATATATTTTTTGTTCCGAATTTGTGTTCTGAAGATGAACGAAGGTCTTACAGGTTTGGAACGACATGAGGGTGAGTACTTAATGACAGAAATTTCATTTTTGGGTGAACTAACCCTTTAAGTGTACAACTGTTAATTGACCAAGTGAACATGATTATCAGCTGATAATCTCAAAATGGCCAAATACCTGCCGATTAATCATCTTGGCTGATAACTGGTCCCTTAAAAGTTGTGCTGTTGTCATATTTGTGTTGTAGTTGTACCTCTAACTTTCTTCTGCTGTGGATATCTGGTGCTGAAAGCGCTCTAAAGAGAGGCCGGACAACAGCATCCAAGTTCAACACACTACTGATAGATACATCATCTCTCTCTTTACCTTTCACTGCAATCTTTCTCTGCCACTCTGAACAGACATGTGTGATTTATTCTGCATGTGTCTGCCCTGTTCCCATCTCCACAGCTTACTGATACACTCTGAGTTTGCTTTCAGAGCTTCCTTTTTTTGCCAAAGGGGTCCTCCATCCAAACACACATCAGAGAGACTCACAAGGTTTAGAAAGCCATTCAAAACAGCAGAACAGAACAGACCAGGGATGGGCAGCTTTGGTCCTGGAGGGCCACTGTCCTGCAGAGTTTAGCTCCTAACCCAATCAAACATACCTGAACACGCTAATCAAGGTCTTCAGAGTAAAAAGAAAGCTACAGGCAAGTGAATTTTTATCAGGGTTGGAGCTAAACTCTGCAGGACAATGGCCCTCCAGGACCGAAGTTGCCCATCCTTCATGCAGACCAAGCAATTCATTTCAAATATATTAAATTAAGAGACTTTGATTTCTCAGTAGTGCTGAATAAAACTATACATATCTCTACTAACACACTCTTTCTTTGTCTGCTGCACACACACACTCATATGGTGCAGTAAATAGGTCAGATCAATGGGGCGGCAGGTCTCTTTCCACGCTTGATCAGAGTGTTCAGAAGTAGAATATCCGTTGATGCGATTTCGACATTACCTCACGCTTACACTCTCTCCCTCAATCCTCAACTCTTTTTTTTTTTTTTAATCTCTCATGCTTTTTTTCTTTTCTTTTCCCAGACATCTCTCTGTCTCTCCATGGCCTCTGGCTGCCCTGCACGGAGCCGACCCACTTCTTAGCGCCGAGATGAGAGAAAGGGTTCGCTGCATTTGACTGTCTCTCTCATGGCAAGCAGCCCATTTTTTGTAAGTCATAAGATGAGGATTATGAATGGTGAGACCTGAGAGAGATGAATCTGGGAGACTCAGAGGGAAGTAATCTTTTCTTTTCCTAAAACATACAACAGTGTTCATGAGCAGTAAGTAGCATTTCAGTAAAAGCTGTCCTATGTGAAGAAACTTACAGTACATTCATAAGGATAGTCCTACAATTTAGAGTCTTTCTCAGTGAAAAAATGCTGTTTTGAAACATTCTGCATCTGAAATGACTTTTCTGCTGATGTAACCAAGGTCATATGAGCAGAGAAAAAAAATCAATCAATCAATCAATCAATCAATCAATACCACATAAATCATAATAAAGAGACTTTAATGCCTACAGTGCCTAATCAGGCATAAAGCTTGCCACAGCGCATCGGCAGAAGTAATGATTATGAATGCATCGTGGAAAAACAGCAAGGAGATTGCTTTAACATTTTAGTTATTATTCGATAAACTAGTGTTTTTTATGTTTTCAGCATTCAATGATGCTGACTCGTCATCTCCGCAGTAGTGCACGCGCCTATTTGCAAGTTTCATACGGATTACATAACCTTATGTATTTTTTGTTTTCCATTTGAATTGGTTCATTTAAAAGTAGACATTTTGCTTTCTATATATATTTTTCATGTCTGTGAGGCAAGTTTACATGGAGTTTTAGTTCTTTCCTTTTCTTTTCAAAAAGAAAAGAAAAGAACTGTCTATCTCTGTGAACTTTTCAAGTTCACAGAGATAGACAGAGATAGACAGCAGAAGGTGCACCCTGTTTGCTTTCATTCTTTCACAAAAGCACAACGTTTTGTTGTTATTGTAAGTGCACACACATAAAAGTAGACTCTTTACAGATTCAAAAGATGTATTACTCTTATCTATATGACCAAAAATGACAAAGTATTTTAAGTGCATGTGATCGCACCGGCGCCTCCATGTTAGCTGTCATGCAGTAAGCGCACTACTATTCAGCTTCACACTCTGCACAAACAGTTGAATAGCGCACAATTTTCTAGGTTAACGCTAAAGTGAGCGGCCATGTAAAGTTGCTCCTACTTACATGTTTGAGATGATGAGCCATATTTGAGGTCGATTAATGATATGGGAGCGTTTGGATGTCCAGTCGTTAAAGGTGGCGTAAGTCATATTTTAAAAACACTGTTTGGAAGTTAGTCGGGCCGACACCAACAACAAACGCGTAGCCAATCAGCATTAGGGCTGTATAACGGTCGAGGAGACGGAATGAGCAAGAGGGAGATTTGATGAAAAACTGCAGAAAGAGAGATGAGACACAATACAAAAGAGCTCAAAAGAATATCACTTGAATGAAGGTTTATGACTGGGCAAGCGCTTTAGGACCCGCGTTAATATTAGAAAAGCTTTCCAGCGCTGAAGAGAGCTAAGCGGGAGGGCCTGAAAACAGACGTGGAGGCTGCTTTGATTCTGCTTCACATGTGAGTAACACTGGGTTTGAGTGTCATTGATTGTCTGGAGCTGCTGTGCTGTTGGAGACTAACAACGAACTCGTTTGTATTTACTCTTGTGTACTGTATTTTAATTTTTTGTGCTTCCTTGTCGTTCGTTCATCATCTGCGCTTTATTTTTCGTAAAGCATTTTGTTGCACGTCAGCTGTAATAAACAGACATCCACTCTCTCATTGCGTGTGTTGGAGGCAGAGCAATAAAGAGAGGGGTGTGTTTGTTTGGGTTGATTTCAAATATCAACAATGTCCAACAGTGTTTTTGAAAAATGGCTTACCCCACCTTTAATGATCTGTCCGTCACAGACTGCGTGACTTCGCCACTTCCTGTGGATTTTTTTTCCTGCGACTAATAAAATTTTGGTTGACTAAGCCTCTTCTCGTCGACTAACGGTTAGTCAACTATTAGGGGGCAGCCCTATAAGTTATATTAAAGGGTTAGTTCACCCCAAAATTAAAATTCTGTCATTTATTACTCGCCCTCATGTTGTTCCAACCCCGTAAGACTTTCATTCATCTTTGGAAGACAAATAAAGACCTTTTTTGATGAAATCGAAATGATTTCTGTCCCTCCATAGACATCTACGCAAACTGACACTTTGACGCTTCAAAAAGTTCATAAAGAGATCTTAAACTAATCCATATGAATTGAGTGGTTTAGTCCAAATCTTCTGAAGTGACTCAATCGCTGTATATGATGACAGATTGAATTTAAGCTTTACTTTAGGTATATTATTACTAGTGTATATAATACTACTACTAAACTCAACTTATTATTATTATTATATAAACTAAAAATTATTATTATTGGTATTATTAACACTAATAAAAATAAATTATGGAATTATGGAAATGAAATCCACTGTAATGCTGTTTCATATTGTCTTTAAAAGCCTGTCCTCAACACTGTATATACAGTATGCATGGTTTTGAGTGTGTGTATGTGTGCGCATATATAGAAGTGTAACCCTGCCAAAAACCAGGACTGTTATCTTATCAGATATATTGTCATGGTAACTCTGGAGGCATGGCAACACAATAATACACAATCACCAACAGCGGCACCGTGAGCCCTGGGAATGAATTCTAACCTCCCGAAAATGCATTAGAGCAGATTACAGGGCTTCATTTGATTCCACGCTCTCACCTTCGCCTGCTCAACAGTCACACTGAGCCAAACCTGTCTAACCTTCAACACATCTGATCATGTGATATATCTCATTCAGTTCACTTCAGATTGTGATTTTACAGCACAGGCATACAGACACAAACTCATTAGTGGTGAGTATCACTATTACGATTGCTCATAGGGATTTGTACAAAACCCCTAAACTTATTCAACTACAACGCACAACTCATCCTGCATCCTCTTTGCTACAGATGTGAATGAGATCTCAAATCATTTGGCTTAATGGGAACCAGTGTGCTATTACTTTTGGAAGCAACTTGGCTCACAATATTGTTTACCTTACGAATGTCAATCCCAGAAAACTCTTGGACTTAAGCCATATCTATAGCTCTTTTGACTTTGCAACCATGCAGAACACCCTACAAACTACCTTGCAATGCCTTAGCAATCACTCAAAACACCCTAGCAACCAATATATTAAAAAACATGGTTAGCTTTGAACAGTCATGCATTTTGTACAAATAGTTGGCTCTGTTACAAAACTTTTCTTACAGGATGAAGCAAGGTTAAACATATGCATACATATTCACACTATCCTATGTTTACCATGGTAACTATCTCTGGGTAGTATGCAAAACAGCCACCGTACGTACAGTGAAATCACATTTAACCTGCAGAAAAGAAATGAATACCATGAAGGTTAATTTAATGGAATACATTCATGCTGTTTTCTCACTAACTTCCCTCTTACTTACTGTACTGATATCTCTCACTCTTTTATTCTCCTTCGCTTTTGAAATGCACATTTATTCATTTGGCAGAGGGTTTTATCTAAAGTGACTTAATGTACATTAAAGGGTCATGAACCCCCCCCTGTTTTAGCTTGGTCGTTCACACCTCTGAGCTGGAAAACTCTGTGAAAATGGGCGTGTAAAGCTCTGGAAAAGTGGGAGTGTAGAGGGGGGGAAGCGAGGAGAGAACAACCAATGAAACAGACCTACAACACACTCATTATACAGAATAATAAATATTAATATACGAGCACGGAGAAAATGACAACAAACTCCCAAGCACAAGGGAGAAATGTGAAAGAATATTTAAAAGGGCTAAAAATATTTTCATTACATTTACGAGCACTACAGTCTCATGATAAACGACGCATAGTTTAACACAGAAAGAATAAAGACAATAGTTACTTTTTTCGATCTAAATCAGTCTTTTGTCTATCAGAATAATCATGTCATCGCGTTCAGACACCACTGTATCAGTGTCCAGTTTGCAAATATATTTCATTTGAAGATGACATGATGAAATATGTGTTCATACACCGTGCTGGTTCATGTTTGGTGCAGGAGAGTGTGTGAAATACATCTATAAAAACTTTAAACATGGATACTTTATGCTGTATATTAGATCTATGATCCACATGGCTAGTGTTGTTAAACTCATAACTCATAACAATAGTATTTTTTCATGTGTTCGTATTCAAACTCCATTTCAGACTGCATCGCGGGCAAAATACAAACAACACTCATGTGCTACTGTGCTGAGGGAAACATACACACGGCTCGCGTGTCCAAACGCAGAGGTGAATGAACAGCACTTTTGTGACATTTGAATTCTCCGCTGTAATGCGATCTCATGCGAACATATTTTCCATTTGTGCTGGTGGACAACAGCAAAACAAACCACCTGCACCAAAACTTCAGCTCTGGTCGCGTCGCCAGAAAACGCATTTTTGTGTTGTAGCACTGAGGAAAAGAAGCACCTACGACCCATGTCTCTGAATGACAAGAGACAGAGGCAAGAGAAGTGATACTTCCTCATGCATAATACTGCAATTATAATCTTATGCATACTACAGCGCGGTGATTGCATTGAATGTGCTTTTTGTCATGAATAAATGCAGAACGCTCAAAACTGTTGCCCTTAATGGAGCCAATCAGCACTCCGGATCTTGCCGGTAGTACACGATGACGTCAGATTTTGTGACGTTGCTCCAACGTTTGTGACGTTGCACCGGAAGACAGAAAATGCTCTGAAAAATGTAAAAATAACTAATTTCAACTTATTAATAAAATTAATGAGTACCTTTGTACTCATACTTTGTATGAGTGTTTTCTCAATGATGTGCAACCTATACATATCTGTTCACAGCTCAAAAAATGGGTTCTGGGGTTTCATGACCCTTTAAGGACATACATTTTATTAGTATGCATGTTCCCTGAATCAAACACATGACCGTTATAATAGCTTGGGGTCAGTAAGATTTATTTTTCCTAAAGAAATTAATTCAAGCATCCATTAAATGAATCAAAAGTAAGAGTAAAATATTTATAATGTTACAAAATATTTCTATTTCAAATAAGCACTGCTCTTTTGAAAGAATCCTAAAAATGCATCATGGTTTCCATAAAAATATTAAGCAGCACAACTCTTTTCAACATTGATAATAATAAGAAATGTTTCTTGAGCAGCAAATCAGCTTATTAGAATGATTTCTGAAGGATCATGTGACACTGAAGACTGGAGTAATGATGCTGAAAATTAAGCTTTGCCATCACAGGATTAAATAACATTTGTAATTATATTATATAAATTTATCCTGTTGTCATGAACTGCTGGGAGATTGCTGTTGAGGATCCAAATGCAGTAGTTTATCGAAAGTGTAATCCACAATAATGTAATCAAAAACAGGCAAAAGGTCATAAACACAGGGTAAACAATTCAAACCAGAACAGGGCACAGGAACAGGGTAAAAACCAAAGGACGAGAAACCAAAGGACGAGAAACCAAAGGACGAGAAACCAAAGGACGAGAAACCAAAGGACGAGAAACCAAAGGACGAGAAACCAAAGGACGAGAAACCAAAGGAACGCTCAGAAATGCAGTATGACACTTACAAGACTTCGCAATGAATGACAGAATGAACCAGGCTTATATAGGCAGGGGTAATGAGCTAATGAGACACAGCTGAAGACAATCATGGATGATGAGACCGGGCAGTGAGTTATGAGAAATGTAGTCCTTGACTGAGTGGCAATAGTCTGGGGTAGAGTGCCCTCTGGTGGCTATCAAGGGCACTCTAGCTGGCAATCATGGCACCTATATTATATTTGATCAAATAAATTAATTATAGCTTTGGTGAGCATACAAAGCTTTAAAAATAAAATACAGACCGCTTTTAAACGATACGTATATTGCACGCAAACACACACACTGTACAAAATAATATTTTATTATGACACTTTTTTTGATACTTTTTATATTTTACATAAATTTATGTGTATTTATTAAGGCTGCCCCCAAATAATGATTTCCTTAGTGGACTGTTAGTTGTTCATAATGCATTCTGGGATTGCCTTTTCTGCAAAGAATACATTCGACTTTGTCTAAAGCAAGATATCTAGTATTGTTAGTTTTCCTACTTTTCAGAACAGCCTTCACATCAGGAGTGCACACATTACTAATGTCTTAGCATGCTGCCTCCGTAGGTAGCTCACTTGGTTTTGGAAGAGAGAAATTGCCTCTTTTCCCCTCTCTTCCTCTGTCACTGTCTGTACTCTTTAGTCACAGAGTCAAACACTTCTCACCATGTGACTGGCAATCCATTTGACAGCCCCGACTGGGTCTGACATATTTTCACTGAGTGACAGTGATACCAAAGACAATTTAACCCCCTGGACTGTTTTTAGCCTCAATGAAGGAGAAAAGAATGCACTTTAAAGCATCTTTTCTATGCCAAACAATTAACTTAAAAATAACTGTGACTGGTGATTATAAATACACTTATATATGATTTATAATATCTCATTCAATACCAAAACCATATTTAAAAACTGTTAAATCTGTACTTGTTAGAATAACATGTTGTTAGCTAAGCAACATACTAATGCCACACTCAATTGGAATCAACTGAGATTGATGTGCAGAGTGTTCCAATCAGATGCTTATGAGGTTCTATTTCGGTTAAAATACTCCCTAAGAAGACAGCTGAAGTAGACAGCAATGTACCGCAACTGGGTTTGGAACAGAGCTAATGTGTAAGAAGCTGAGATAAGCAACATACATGCTAATCGATACCTCTGACACAGCACACACCAGAAACCTACAACCCTCAACATAGTCACATACAGTACTGAACACTAGCCATGATCCCATTGGGGACATGCAGGAATAAATACTTACACTGGAAATTTTAATACTAGATTGACGTCTGGGGCTGTATTCACAAAACATCTTATGGATAAAAGTAGCTCCTAACTTGCCAATTTAGGAGAAACTCTTTTTTTTTTTTGCTCTAAGAGTATTTCACAAAACATTTTAGCGCTAAAACTAGCTCCTAAATCTGTGAAAAGTTAGGAGTAGTCAAGAGGACTCCTAAGTCACAAAGACCAAATCACAAACAATCCTAAAACGGTAACACTAAGCGTGTTCTGGGTGGTTGCTGGGTGGTGCTATGGTCTTCTGGGTGGGTACCTTACTGGCCCAAGTCAAAATAGTCCACCCCCAAGTCTCTATGATATTTAGTCTTTAGTCTATGACAGTGATTTTCAACCGGTTTGGCCATGGGACTGACATTTTCCCATGGTCATTAAGCCGTGACCAAGCTTTTTAGGAATTTTAGTACATTTATTTCTTGAAAATGGTTGACACACACACAAGTACCATCCCACTGTACTTAACATGCACATGTGTATGTATACACCGATCAGGCATAACATTATGACCACCTTCCTAATATTGTGCTGGTCCCCCTTTTGCTGCCAAAACAGCCCTGACCCATCAAGGCATGGACTCCACTAGACCCCTGAAGGTGTGCTGTGGTATCTGGCACCAAGATGTTAGCAGCAGAATCTTTAAGTCCTGTAAGTTGCGAGGTGGGGCCTCCATGAATCGGACTTGTTTGTTCAGCACATCCCACAGATGCTCGATTGGATTGAGATCTGGGGAATTTGGAGGCCAAGTCAACAGCTTAAACTCATTGTTGTGCTCCACAAACCATTCCTGAATCATTTTTGCTTCATTTTGGCAGGGTGCATTATCCTGCTAAAAGAGGCCACAGCCACCAGTAAATACCGTTTCCATGAAAGGGTGTACATGGTCTGCAACAATGCTTAGGTAGGTGGTACGTGTCAAAGTAACATCCACATGGATGGCAGGACCCAAGGTTTCCCAGCAGAACATTGCCCAAAGCATCACAATGTCTCCACTGGCTTGCCTTCTTCCCATAGTGCATCCTGGTGCCATGTGTTCCCCCTAGGTAAGCAGGTAATTTCCTTACACATGCACCCGGCCATCCATGTGATGTAAAAGAAAACGTGATTCATCAGACCAGACCACCTTCTTCCATTGCTCCGTGGTGATGCTCACGTGCCCACTGTTGGCACTTTCGACGGTGGACAGGGGTCAGCATGGGACCCTGACTGGTCTGCGGCTATGCAGCCCCATACGCAACAAACTGCGATGCACTGTGTGTTCTGACACCTTTCTATCAGAACCAGCATTAACTTCTTGAGCAGTTTGAGCTACAGTAGCTCGTCTGTTGGATTGGACCACATGGGCCAGCCTTCGCTCCCCACATGCATCAATGTGTCTTGGCCGCTCATGACCCTGTCACCAGTTCATCACTTCCTTGGATCACTTTTGATAGATACTGACCACTGCAGACCGGGAGCACCCCACAAGAGCTGCACTTTTGGAGATGCTCTAACCCAGTCGTCAAGCCATCACAATTTGGCCCTTGTCAAACTCGTTCAAATCCTTACGCTTGCCCATTTTTCCTGCTTCTAACACATCAACTTTGAAGACAAAATGTTCACTTGCTGCCTAATATATCCCACCCACTAACAGGTGCTGTGATGAAGAGATAATCAGTGTTATTCACTTCACCTGTCAGTGATTATAATGTTATGCCTGATCGGTGTAAATTGTAAGAATAGCACTAACACTGATGAATAAGGTTAAATAGCAGTCCCAAAATCATTTTTGTTAATACAATAAAGTTAGTATGTTGGTATGAGTCATCACAGTCACCAAAAACAGAGAAAATAACACATTGAAAATAAAGTTCTATTTTGGGTTATGGAGGATTATGGAAACAGTTACCATGGTAAATACACAATACTCAAATGAACTATTAATAAAACATATGGACACTGATCCTGATGAATAGAATGAACATAATACCTACATGCAAATCCTTCTCAGCTGACACATAATATACCAGTTACTCAATTTATTGGCACATTTTGGCATTTTTTTATGACTTACTAATTGACAACGCAACTTCAACATTGCATGCTCGTAATTTCTTTTGTTCTTTACACTAGTTTTTGTGGGTCCCTCCTTTAATCAAAATCTATGGGATTGTTGCCCATTTTGTTGTCCTCAGGTGAATTGTAGGTCTGATCACTTAGATATAGCACACCTTAAGTGTCATCATTTGAGGCATCATCTAAGTTTGTAGCCCAAACATGGCAGGATGTAAAATGCTACTTATAGTTAAATTATGGATTTCAAATGACTAACCTAAACTATGATCAATAGTAATAGTGATGCTTACCTTAGAAAACACCACTAATAATTCTGGGAATGATGCAAAAGTTACCATGACAAATATTTGAATAAAAAAAAAAAAGTCATTTATGTAAGAGAGAGAGAGAGACAGACAGAGGGATCTTGTGAGTATAAAACAACATCAAACAAGAGAAAGAAGAAAAAAATGAGGGAGTTTCTGCACCCAAACCCATAAATGAGACTAAAAATAGCAATGGAACTATTTGGGTGATTCAGAAGGATGAGTCATCGACTGAGGCAGGGGCGGAGAGAGAGAGACGAAGATCGAGAGAGAGAAAGTTTGCAGGTATATGCTGGTCTGTGTGGGTCTGTAGGTATTTACTGATTCCAGACATGCCCCCCAGATCCCGCTGCACACTGCAGCACCACTGATGGAAATTCCAGTGTGTTGGTGAGTGTGTATAAATGCGATCTACACTAGCTGAATAGCATACCAAGTAGGGTGCGGGCATTCCGAACCATATCAGAACTGTAGGACAGGAATAACTCCTGGTGTAGAGCAGTGCACTGTCTTAGTTAGAAGTCCTTTAATAAGAATATATTCCTAGGTGACTTGCAGAGTTTAATAAATATTACATCAAGTGTTCATTTGAAACTAAATGTTGTATATAGTTCTACAGTATTTAGGTTTACAATATATATTTATATCAAGCGTGCCACACGAGTCCTGAAAAGTGAAAGCGTCTCGATCACTCCAGGTGGCTGGATGCAGTATAGGTCATAAACCCCGCCCTCTCCATGTAATGTAATGGGACGTGAGACAAACTGAGACAATCAAAGTACACATCAAATATTTTTTCCAAAAATGGAAATTTTAGGCAGTTTGTATCACGCTGATGTTAGCTCAAGTGTTCGTTCTTTAAATAAGTTTGGTTTTAGTTAGTTATTTGATGCTACAATAACGCATGTTTTGACGGCATTATTGACAGCTGAGATTGACAGCTTTTCTGTGCAAAGTAGTCACTGAAACACCAACTGACTGTCTTTGGGAGGAGATTGGAGCTTTAACTTTAATTTATACATATCCAGAACTGTTTATTTCACATCAACATAATGAGTTGTTCTGCAGTAAACTGTATTAACTGATTTTGCAGGAAAGTGGGCGGGACCTTGATATCGTGGCTCCACTTCGCGGTCACTACTGCACAGACTCGAGACTCAAGATGTCAGCGCCATATTGGCACATTGGCGGCTTCACTTACTACAATGGAAGAGAGTGAAGGTGCGTGGTCCATCATTTTTTTTACAGTCTATGATATATATATATATATATATTAGACGTGCCGATATTCGGTAATGCGATATATCACGATAATGAATATGCATGACATTGTTATCGTGGGCACTTCAAAATACCGTAAATAATAATTTATTACCTATTATTAAAATTTTTATAATGCATTTAAGAATACTTTCCCCATTAAACGTATAAAATGCACAACATCGCTGTATTCTGCGTCAAAGGGACATGCGCTCAGATGTAAACGCGGTGAATAAAAGTGCACGTTCACTCTCTGACAGCAGAGGGCGCTGATGGAACAGCAGAATGCAGCGGTTACCCCGGAAACCCCGCAAACAAAGCAACTGCGCTAGTGCTTCAAACAGCCATTCGTTTTTTGTAATCTCAATGTTGTTCATCACAGCACAAAATACTTAATACTTAAAGACTTAAATAGGCTATTTATTTTCAAACTTAAACATTTTTAAATTTTAATCAGGATTACAACATGCCCTAATGATTAGAAATGTTCTGATTATTTGTTATTGTTCAGTAAAACTTTGAGACATACGGCTTCATTAGTTAACATGTTAATTCATTATTACCAAACTGACAATGAAAAATACTTATAAAGCATTAATTATTCTTAGTTAATGTTAATTTCTTAGTTACTGTTTAATAACATTACTAAAATCAAAAGAACTTATTTAATAGACCTGAGATAAAGCTAACAATGATCAGTTGTATTTCTTAACTAACATTAACAAAAAAATAATACTTTCTGTAACAAATGTAGCTATTGCTCAATCTTAGTTAATGCATTAAATAATGAGACCTTATTGTAAAGTGTTACCTGTTGTTCTTTATAGCCTAATTCTTTTGCACTTTAATCTGTTTGAAAATTTTCTTTATATATTTTTGGTGTATTGTATTTAAACATTCAGAGTTCTTTTTGTTATTACAAAAAGAGTTCTTAAACCTGTTATATTATGGCAACACTTTTTTTTTGCAACTTATTTCAATATCGTGATAATACCATATACCGTGATAAAAGCTTCAGCAATTAATCGCAACATGAAAATTTGATACTGTCACATGCCTAATATATATATATATATATATATATATATAGGTTAAATTTATATTTATTTCAGTTTTTATTTTTTTAAACATTTATAAAAATGTCCAAAAATCAAGACATTTAAATGAAAACTGAACATATAAAAATAAAAGTTTGACTTTAAAATATTAATAAAAACTTATAATAATATTATTATATAATTAATACAAAAATAACACTGAGGAGCGATACATAATGAACAGCCCCTCCCCTTTTTAAATAGTGTTTAGTTTCTGTAACAGTCATGAATAATAATTTGCCACTTGCTACTCGTATAGGAGAGGGAGGGACTTTGAGATTTAATTGACATTAATTTCACTGGGGCTTATTCTACTCTACTGAATGTTAAAGGGTACATAACACACACAGTTTCCACCAATCTCATGTTAATCTTGAGTACCTATAGAGTAATATTGCATCCTTCATATCTCTGAAAAGTCTTTAGTTTTATCATATTTATAAAAGATAGATACGCTGTACCGACTCTCTCCGAAAAAAGCTGAGCTCCTGGAGGCGTGCCGTGGGCAGAGCTGAAGAGTCACGAGCGTGCGCAGCTTTTGCGTAGCGATTGTCTGCAAGCTGCGACATCATTATAAATAAAAAGGGAACAAAAACATTTGTGTTGTTTACATTATACACTTGCGCGCCGATTGCCAACATTACACAGACATTTGATGCAGTTTTACTCACCTCCCGCGATCTGCAAATCCAGCGTCAAACTGGAAACTTGTTTACAAAACATTTATCACCAAAATTCTGGGAACAAACAACGTGCACAACTCCGTTACTGCCCCGGAAAAACAAACTGCATCCACTGTTCCCTTAACACTGAGTTCTTTGAGAAGCTGAAAAAGGTTATTTTTCCCTCACAACCAAAAACACACTTCTTTGGTGACATTGTTGAAAAATCTCTTGGCTTCTGTAACCCGAAAGAAGCGCATCGATGGGCGTGCTCTTGCTCTCGCTCTGGGTGATGTTTACGCATGCTTATCATGGAGAAGTGCCCATACAAGGAATTCCACCCTTTATGACATGATACAGGGCCATACTCGAAAAAAAACTTTCTGAAACTTTCCGAATCTGGAAGGAGTGTATTTGGCACAGAAATACTCATACGTCCAACTCATGTTTTGAAACTTTGTCCATGTTTAGCATGAGAATGCAACTCTTTAACAGTGTAAATAAGTCAGAATGCATGAAATAGCATTATACCCCCCCTTTAAATAAAGATTAAGGTCAAATAAATAGAAATGTTAAATACATATATTGTTAAATCATTGCCTAAACTTCTAGCTAATTCTATTGCCTTCTAACCTACAGCACAACCTAAGTACAGAGGTCAACTACAGAGAACGAGGGATGAAAAGATGGAAAGAAGAAAGAGAGAGAGAGGGGGAAGCTCAAGAGAATGAGATTGATGTCACTCGAGTCACGACACAGCAGTGAGCTCAGAGAGAAATCTGAATGAACATTAGTTCAGGCTTCAGAATCTGACATGCATGACTGAAATCGCTTCAGTAATCGATGTTAAATCACATACACACACACACACACACACACACACACACACACACACACACACACACACACACACACACACACAAACAAAACAATTCCAAGCTCAAAAATCAAACACATTTATGGACATGCACAACTAAGCACGCACACACACACACACACACACACACACACACACACACACACACACACACACACACACACACACAGCACATAAAGGGATTTGTTTGGGTAAGTTAATTGTACACAGGGTTGTCTTCATCGCTTCAGTGAGGCGAAACATATTGCCTCTACTGTCAAAGAGCTTTCATCTGTTATTGCTGGATAAACGCTAACACAAAAGACACACACACACACATGCTCATTTTCACTCTTCCGGGTCTTGATAGAGATGGACAGATGACAGGTCTGTCTTCACACATTGTTTAATTGACCGATAGCTTGTGACGAGTGTCTGGACAATGACACAGCAACACACACTCTCTCTCCCTCTCATATGCAGCATTATGCAATCCTATTACAGACCGCCTAGTGTTACCAGCTTTAGAGCGGAGATACTAGAGATTAGAGTGTGGAGATGTAGACACACACACATTTCACAGTGCATCTGTCATACAGCAAAGTGCTGCAGTTCTGAACTAGTCTACAGTTTCTGGGTGTTTTGACATGCAGGAGCTGTCCACTGAAATCAGGGAGCTGTCCGCCACAGCTGGTGCTGAAACCAGAACAAAGGCTCCTACATTTACTGTACATTTATGCATCTGGCAGAAGCTTTTATCAAAGCGACTTACATTGGATCCAAGTTACACATTTACATTTTATCAGTTCTTTCTTTCCCTGCGAATCGAACGCATTGCCCATGATCATGGTGTTGTTAGTGTCATGCTCTGCTTCTACTCAAAGAGCATTGTTATACTGTGCAGAAAGCTAGCTGTTAGCATGGTAATTTCATCTCAATGGAAGTTGCTAATCTGGCACAGGACATGCTGGAAGTATGCGATTTGACACTCAGAGTCGGCTAAAAAGTGAACAAATTAAAACACGTTGGCATTCACACAGGTCAACTATATGAGAACATTCTCAAGATAAGGGTATTTTCATGATAAATCGCAATTAACATGAAATCGCGCTTAAACCAATTTGGCCGAGTGCGATTATGAAATCGTAAAGGCTGCGATTATTTTTTATGCACAGCTTGTCAATGAAGCACAGCTCTGTGATCAGTAGTAATCTGAAAGCACTGCTAGTTTGAGTCGCTTATAACGTGTATTTGAAAAAGCAACATGCGTCAAACATATTTACAAACATGAGAAGCATTTATGAACCTCTTGTCTAACAAAAGACAAAATGTAATATATCCAGGAAGACTTGAAGAACTCAGATAAAGGATATACGCTGCATTCACACAGGGTGTCGGCATCAATGCTTGACGGAGGGCGTGTCTGAAGCTTGGTCATAGTAACAACAGCCAATCACATTACTTTCCAGTGTGCATGAATGCAATTGGCTAGCAACTGCTCTAGGGTATTTGCATAAGGCGATCAGACTGGCTGACACCTGCAGTGGCTCTTGAAAAGTTAAGAAATTTTCAACTTCTGCTGCGAACTGCGAGTGAAGCAACACGACGAAACCCAAAATTCAGTTCAGCAACACGTGACGTCACCCATTCAAAATAAATGAGAAGCGTTAACGCCGACGCCCCATGTGAATGCAATGATATTGTCGTAGTCGTGTTTATTAGTCATGTTTAATCAATCAAAGGGTTTCAATCTTCTGTTTACTCAGCTACAGTGATAGTATGATGATTTCCTGGAATGGTGTATGTTATATCGTCCTTCTGCGGGGTGTATTTGGAGTTTCTGCACGAGAGCGCCCTCTGGCTTTCAGAAGAAGCAGCATTTACTACTGATTACAGAGCCCTGCTTCACTGAGAAGTTGCGCATAAAAAAAAAATAAAAAAAAATCGCAGCCTTTGCCAAAACATGTGCAGTTTAATTTCAATGCAGCAAGCGGTCACATTTTTATTGAGGCTAAATTACAATATTTGTTAGCCCAATGGTTTGATATTTTGTAAGTTACCTTTTACATTTCTGCTATTAAATTTTTTTTTTTCATAATTGTTTTACTGGTTAAATTTCATATACAATTATTATTATTTTTATTTGCCCTGTGCACTCTGAAATTCACTATGTCCGCATATACTTCAAAGTTATATGCACACAGACGCCCATAAAAGCGGATGAAGGAGGCAAAAACAAACATGATTCCTCCATTAGAAAGATGTTATAAATTGGAAAATGCAATGGTAGCATTGGTTATGTTAGCATTATGTTAGCAAATGTGCATGTGTGTGTGTGTGTGTCTATACATGTGATCTGAAGCAAAAAGGAGAGAAACTGTTAATTTTACTCTAATGGGAAGAATGAGACCAATTACAAATTAAGTGTGGTCTCAAGGGATCTTCCTGGTTGTAACATTCTTTGTTCTCAGGAGAGTCGATGTTCTTTTCTAATGAAACTAAAGGAAATGAGAGGAGAGAAACTATTAGCTTTAAAGACTCTTACACACATAAAGAAATTCAACTAGTTATCATAGCCTTTTTCACTACCATTTGGGGTTGGTAAATATTTATGTTCTTTTATACATACAAAGGTTGCATTTATTTGATCAAAATAAAAACATCTGGTAAAACTGTAATATTGTGAAATATTATTACAATTTAAAATAACTGTTTTCTATTTTATTATATTTTAAAATGTAATGTATCTCTGTGGTGGCAGAGCTGAATTTTCAGCATCATTGCTCCAGTCTTCAGTGTCACATGATCCTTCAGAAATCATTAGAATATGTAAATTTGATACTCAAGAAACATTTCTTATAATTATAAATATTAAAACAGTTGTGTTGCTTAATATTTTCAAGGAAAGTGATACATTTTTCAAATCAAAAGAAATAGAAATCTTGGTAACACTTTACAATAAGGTTCATTAGTTAACATTAACTACATTAGTTAACATGAACTAATAATGAACTGCACTTATACAGCATTTATTAATCTTTGTTAGTGTTAATTTCAACATTTACTAATACATTATTAAAATCTTGTTAACATTAGTTAATGCACTGTGAACTAACATGAAAACAAACTGTATTTTCATTAACTAACGTTAACGAAGATTAGTAAATACAGTAACAAATGTATTACTCATGGTTAGTTCATGTTAGTTAATACATTAACTAATGTTTAACTACTGAACCTTATTGTAAAGTGTTACCGAAATCTTTTATAACACTATAAATGTATTTACTTCCACTTTTCATCATTTTAATGCATCCTTGCTGATGTATTACAAAAAAAAAAAAAAAAAAACGAACAACTTACTGACACCAAACTTTTGAATGGTAGGGTATACACACAAATATATATAAGTCATAATATATTGTGTCACCAGCAAACATAAAATGGACACTCAAAGCCTCTCAATTGAATGCGATCATCATATCCGATACATCAACCCTTAACATACAAGTTTCTAAACTCAGCATACATACAGCAAATTTGTTTTAAAGATGGCTGACATCTCGAGACATTTGCATTTCCACTTTTCTTTTCCGTATTAGGCTGGCAAGCTAACATTCACCAAAACAACAGGTCCATGGTTATATATCTGTGGTTTTTAAATGGTAATCATAAGCACACCCTCCTTCAGCATATCAGAACAGAAACCAACTCATGTTGAAAGGATTCTTCTATAAAACATATTCCAGCTGATGGGGAAACACCCTGGTGCATCTATAGGGGTTTGCCTGTGGTTTCCTGGCATCATTAGATCTTTCATTTCTAGAAAGCCCTCAAAGGATGCAGGCAATACATCACTCTGAGCTCCCCTTTAACCTGTGTCTCTGTGAGCGTGTTTGAATTATTGGACACGTGCCACACTTCTCGTCGGAAAAGGTGTGTGGGAATTTTTCATCTCTCTTTCTCACACTCTCACACTCTCACAATGCATTTAAATGTGATGTTTAGTACAGACACCGGCCTGCCTGCCTGATCTCAATACACAGCCCTAAAAATGACAAACACCTCCAAAACCAGCATTTATGAAAGAGAGAGAGCGAACAGACAGCAGAGAGTAAAGCACAGGGAGAGAGGTGTATGTGTGTGGATCTGAACACATTATGAGTTTTCACCTACAGACATATTGCAGTGTTGAAAATCATTTATGTGAGACAACAGCTGTGGGCATTTAGATATTCTAGAGTTATATGTAAAGCTGGACAATGTAAAAAATATCTTAATTTTTTTTATTTTAGAAAATTCATAAATAGTAAAAAAATTATAGCTTGAATGCAACAGCCTGTAAGGTCTGCTGAAAGCATCTGTACAAAATTAAAAGGGGTGAATGAGCCATAATTTTGACATTTAGCCAAGTAGACTCAACATTTTTGGAGCAACTGCAATATATGCAGTAAAACACAATATAAATATAGTAAAAACATAGGGAACATTATTGAGTGTGAATCGTATTTTGAAGTGATTTGATGAAATGGACATTTCAAAGAAAGGTGCGGGTGCAAAACTGGTATACTGGCACAGTTATAACAACCACAAACATGTGGTTAGTTCACACAAAAATGAAATTTTTGTCATTAATTACTCACCCTAATGTCGTTGCAAACCTGTAAGACCTTCGTTCATCTTCGGAACACAAATTAAGATATTTTTTGATGACATCTGAAGGTGTGAACCACACATAGGCAGCAATGTCATTGCACCTTTTGAGGTCCAGAAAAGTAGTAAAGACATCGTTAAAATAGTCCACATGACCACAGTGGTTCAACCTTAATGTTATGTAGTGACAAGAATACTTTTTGTGCACAAAAACAAAACAAAAATAACAACTTTATTCAACAAATTCTCCTCTCCCGTCAGTCTCCTATGCAGTTGACGTAGTGAACGCAGTGCAGCGCTTCCATGTTTACGTCCGAACGCCGACTAAATATTGGATGACGCTGTTCAACAGCGTAAGAGAATGACAGGGGAGAGAAGAAATTGTTGAATAAAGTCATTATTTTTGTTTTGTTTTTGCACAGAAAAAGTATTCTTGTCGCTTCATAACATTAAGGTTGAACCACTATAGTCATATGGACTATTTTAACAATGTCTTTACTACTTTTGTGGAGCTTGAATGTGGTAATTGCATTGCTTTCTCTTGGGGATCAGAAAGCTCTCGGATTTCATCAAATATATCTTAATTTGTGTTCCAAAGATGAACAAAGGTTTTGGAACGACATGAGGGCAAGTAATTGACAGAAATTTCATTTTTGGGTGAACTAACCCTTTAAAATCATCACACTACAATAGCGTCAGTTACATTTATATTGTCAACAGAATAATATAAAATATATTATAAATATTTAATATATTGTCCAGCCCTAGTTTTATGCATATGTGTATTTGTGCATCACTTCTTACCAAGTCGAGGATCAAACTGTCTCATCTGTACCTCCTCCACGCAGTCTGCAGGAAACCAACCAGTTCTTCCTTTTACAGTGCCCTCCCAGAATCCCCCTTCTCCTATACTTAACACTGAGAGAGAGAGAGAGAGAGAGAGAGAAAGAATGAACACAAATCATTTGATTGTTATTTAGATATAGATCCCCAGAGAAGTTAGCTAACATCCTTGATCATAATACCTGGATAAAAAAAAAATAAAAAGTTGTCTTTTGGGGTTAAGTTAATCTAACTGATCATTGATGGAATTTCCATCAATTGGAAAACGAATGATATATAAAGCAAACATTTTTTTTTATTCTGAAAATGTAAAAAGGGTACATTTATGGGTATACTTATAATTAAGTTATATTATATATATATATATTGCCTAAGTCTATGGCACATTCCCATTCAGATGCGTTATGTGTGCATATGAATATGATCTCAGCACACATTCAAAGATCTTTTTCCTTTTCGGAAATGAGCTTGAAGAGGGAGAACAGATAGATGAAATATTCTGTGATGTGAGGTGAATGACCAGTGGAAACTGAGAGCAGAACATTGTGTTCAACAGGAAACTGATTCATCATGTGATATTCTACAAAAACTGAAATAACACAATGTATTACATGTGGTGACCACACCAGACACACCAAAAACATATAAAATCACATGCATCAAGTCCTTCAGCATTGTAGTTGCTAGGATACTGCAGTTTAAAAGCATTGGGTGTACAAGTGTATGTTCATCATAAGAGCAAGGTGTGCAAAAAGGGCAGGTAGGCAATTTTGTGGTACTCCATGAATTCCATGAATCAATAACCAACAATGTAACTGTCTGCTGTGTACTGTACACACACACACACACACACACACACACACACACACACACACACACACACACAGGGTTTCATTCATGCTGAAGTAGATCTTTAACTATAGATGGCATATTAGTGAAATCTCACTTACAGAGTACATAAATGCAAACCACTAATTTTTGTTCCAGTGTGTCTTTCAGCCTCTTAGTGAAGTACTTGTTCCCCCTGCTCTTGTAGTGTAATCCATAACGAAAGTGCTGCTTGATGGTCTACAAGGCCAACTGACCCTTCACTAAGTTTTGCTTCTTTATCGCCATCTCTGTTTGAAACCTGCAATTGCAGTTATTTGCGGAATTATCATCTTTACGTGGGTTGTGCATCGGCACGGCTCCTCAGCATGGATGAATCTAACGTTTGCTGTCAGTCACCGCACTGGTGGATACTGTACTTCAGAATCACAGATTGTAGTCTTGGAAGTATGACCAAAATAAGAATTTTCACCAGAAAATGTCATCTGAACAAGTAAGTAACAAATCTGCCACTTTTGTTCTGACCAACTGAGAAAAAAAAACAAAAAAACACTACAATAAGTCACGCTAAAATGGTGATTAAATCTAACGATCGCTTAGATCATATCACATCAAACCGTGCAAATTATTATTATTGTTATACTTTGTTCTCAAATTGTTAATGTTAATGTTAACAACATCAGCTTTGCGTGACTATGTGTATTTAGTGTATATTAGCATTACCTGTAGATTTCAATTTCTGTACAGTCTAATCTCTAAAGTTAATTTGTCATACCATACAATCCGCCATCAAAATTATAAGTTTAATTATTGCAGCTGCTGTGAGAAAAGGCTATAAATTAGGGATGCACCGATACCAATACCAGTATCGGTATCGGGCCCGATACCAAGCTCATGTACTTGTACTTGTACTTGTACTCGTAAAAATACTCCCGATACCAAAGACCGATACCTCACATGAGGAAATACTTCAAAATTAATGTTAAATAAATGTATACATGGTAAATAAACCTACTGTATCTGAAAAACAAGTTTATTTAATTTGTATCTCTAAAGTATTTGTTGTATTGTTTGTAATTTGTTTGTACATTTCTTTTTATATAACAACAATTATATATATTGGTAATTATGCCCTTTGAAGGTTATTGGACACTGTGAATGTTTTTTGTTCTTTAAGTTTGTGACAAGCACATAAAAATTATTACTTTTTTCATTAGAGTAATAATAAAGAAGCTGTCCTACATTCATTAGTCTCACTGTGTTGTGCTTGGAAAACTGCAACATCAAAAAAAAAAAAAAAAAAAAAAAAAGAGAGAGAGAAATTAATAAATGTATAGGCATCGGTATCGGCGAGTACTAGGAAAAAAAAGTATCGGTACTCGTACTCGGTCCTTAAAAAATGGTATCGGTGCATCCCTACTATAAGTGATCCGCCACCTGCAGCATCCTCACATGCGATATAGCCTACTATCTGGGACTCCTTTATGTAAACAGACGTGATGTAATTATGCAAAGACGAACACCGGCATGCTCGAATTTCCTGCAGAAACCTACCAGTACCACTCAAATTAGAAAATATTATTACAAGCTTATTGTTGTGAATCGGGCTAAGGTAAGGAGATAGTTTTGAACTCTGGCTGGTTATGTACTTGCTCAAAAATTGTTTTTGGATCATTTTTAATCAAAAAAGTTACAGACTGCAGCTTTAATTAAACTTACATGGTATAAAATTAAATTAAAATATAATGTTGTTAACTTAGTAACATTAATTCACCTTGAAGTTTAACCATATTATTGGACCATTTCAGTACAATGGCGAATGGCAACAGTTGCCTAGGAATGACTGGTCAGAAACATTTTTAAGGTGGGGCTTAGTTAAAGGTCAATTGATCTGTATAAACCTTCCATCGACACATCACTCCTCACACACACACAAACACACTTTTCTCCCGAGAAAGACTCAAAACCTAATCATCTAAATACAACCAATTATACTGCATTTTTAATCAGTAAATTTGAAATTCTGTGAGTGGTTTTAAGTGTTGATCAAGCCGGAAGCACAGCCATTAGAATATTATCACCTCAGTGCTACTGACTGAGGTTACGCACACACACACACACACACACACACACACACACACACACACCCACACACACACACACACACACACACACACACACACATACATACAAATGCCTCCAGCTTCCAGACACATACAAATGGATGCCTCTGCTGCCTATGCCACAATTAAGCACTTGTGTAAATGGGGCTCGTCGTGTAATAAATTCTGGAGAAGAGATGCACATCAGTGATGCTTCTCATTTTAATGTTTTCGATATTTGAGTCCAGAGAAATCTCAGTGTAATGAGTGTTTGTGGACTATATGTATTGCATAGAGGGGACATTTCATGGAAAACAGGATTTTATGGATATTAGATGGAAAAATTGGTCATACTGCATGAAAAGAGGCAAATTTGAAAATATAAGGGCTCACAGAAAATGTCGTATTTGCCAGATGTGTGTGGAAGCAACTGACCCAAGTAACACACAACAGTAAATTAGGGGACGAAGCCAGAATCCTTCACATAAGAAGATAAAAAGATGAAATGTAAAACTGAATTCAAAACGTACCCACTATAATGTCAGAACTATAAGTACATTAACATGCACATTTACATATCAATGAATATTCAATACTAGACAGTACTGTTACAAATTAAAAAAAAAAAAAAAGCCAATCATAACAGAGACCCTTGGAAACATTACAAGTTTCTTATGCTCACCAAGGCTGCATTTATTTAATCAAAAATACAGTAAAACGGTGATATTGTGAAATATTATTACAAATTAAAAGAACTGTTTTCTATTTGAATATATTTTAAAATGTAATTTATTCCTGTGATGGCAAAGCTTCAGTGTCACATGATCTTTCAGAAATCATTCTAATATGCTGTTTATACCAGAAAAATATTTTTTTCATCAATACAGATGTCATATTGTGGTCTGTGGCAGCTATATTCATAAACTAAATATCACACGATGCAAAAATACTGATGGATTTGTAATTTCTAACCCAGCCTTTCATTTAAGTTTAGTTAAATTTTAAGCCTGAGAGGGAAGACAGAAATTGTCACATAAAACTAAACTGCCGTTTTTGGTGGTTACAAAAAAGAAATACCACAAATATATTTAGATATATTAAAATACTACATAAAAATGCTTAAAATATATTTGAGCATAAGTGACATCTGTGCAAACCCTTTGACGCATCCTAAAGGATCAACTCATCCTCTTTTAACCACAATGACTACAAAGAACAGCATGTCTGTACGGCCTTTTTTTTTTTTTTTTTTTTTTTTTTTTAGGTCCGCGCGTGTCTTACATAATGAATCACTCAACAGACTCGCACAAGTGTGCTTACAAAGTACCGGGAGTGGGCTCGCCGGACCTCTCCAACCCTGCCGCATGCCCGGACTTCTTTGGCATATTGGAAACAGGCCTTTGCACATACTGGCAAATGGCATCATGGGAGAAACACTCGCCAAGCTCTCAGTGTCAGTCCCTGACCATCAACCGGCAGCCGACTGAGGCAAACTGCCATGGCAAGCTCTTGACAGAAGGACCATTGTTACCACGGAGAAGGGCCTGAAGTATGTGTGTATATGTGTGTAAGCATGCAGGAGTGTGTGTTGCTTCTCGGATGCTGAGATACTATCACAAAGCTCCATTCTTATCAGCTTCAAAGCTCCTTTGACTCTTAAAAAGGCTGAAAGGAGGATGGGTAATTCACCCAGCATGTAACTTTTCAACTGTGCACAATAAGAGCTTAGCAAATACAGACACAATGTAATGAGCGTGATTCTTTAATTTCTGTTCAATATAAATCAGATGTGAATGAATATAGCTGGATATTGTGAAAAAGGACTTTTTCATTCACAGGTAAATGACACAACTGGGCCAAATCACACACCCAGACGGGAGAGACAAACACTCAAAAAGACATGTTAGAAAAAGATCGATAAAGACACAAAGAGAGTTTTAAAGTGCCATGAAATTGTCATGTTTTTTGACAACTTTTTAAAATAACAAACACTACCATTCAATAGTTTGGAGAAATTAATACATTTATTCAGCAAGGAAGCATTACATTTATCAAAAGTGACAGTAAAGACATTTATAATGTTACAAAAGATTTCTATAAATGCTGTACTTTTGAAAAAGTATAGCTGTTTCCACAAAAACATCATTCAGCACAAGTGTTTTCAATATTGATTATAATAAGAAATGTTTCTTCATGGGACACTGAAGACTGGAGTAATATATACTAGAGTAATATATATAATAAACACACAAATCTGTTAGAATTTGTGTGTGTGCATATTTCTGTAATATGATTAAAACAATTTTTTTTTGAAAGAATTTAGGGCGGTGCAAAAAATATCACCAAAATAAATAATATATATATATATATATGTGTGTGTGTGTAATGCAATAATCACACACACACTTACACTTACTGTACTTCGTAATAATATGCTAATGCGTTCAGAAAATACAGCATCTTATGACATTATTATTTAAAATGGCTGATATGGAAAAAATGGCAAACTGCTGAGGAGTTATAAGTAAAAATATCTATTTTTTATATCTCTTGACCAGTAGGTGGCGCTGTGCCTAAATGCTGCAAGTAGCCACAGGTCATGCTTGTGATGAAATGTACCAAGATTCATCTCAATGTGCTAAAGCTTTATGGAGATAAAGCCTCGCATCCATTTTGACATGCTCTTCGTTGAATTTGTTCAGTCGTTTTTTGAGAACGTTCTGGTTTATTAAAAATATTTAAATAACTTTTTGCCGTCATGGTCTGAAGAAAATGTGAGGTAATTTTTAAAATCAGACTAACCATCTAGGACAAGTTCAAAAAAGTATGTTTTTCAAAAAGTTCAAAATGTAAAAAAAAAAAAAAAAAAATAATTGTGTTTTCACTCCACTGTATGGATGTAGTGTGTGTGTTTGTGTGTGTGTGTGTGTGTGTGTGTGTGTGTGTGTGTGTCTGCATTCATGAGTATTAGTATGAAGTAGATTCAAGCCCTCTTCTACACTGCCAGTGAAATTATCACAGTTGCCTGCTCCTGCATTAAGTGTGTGTGTGTCAGTCTAGGAGAGCATGTGTGCATGTTCCGATCTGTTAACCATCTTATTAACTTGATATGTAATAAACTTTAATCTAAGTGAAAGAACCGCTGGTTGACTTGAGATGCACGTCAATCACATGCTAATCAACTGGGTTCAATTCTGCGCTCTCTCTCGCTCTATAAATAGAATGATAGCCGCAGCTCTAAATTTCCAGGCCACTTAACTGCGATAAGCCTCTCCTTCTGAGAGAGAGACAGGGTGTATCAAATCTAATCATTTGTCTCTAATGAATCCCACTGCTCAATAACTTTCATTAAAGCAACCAAACGCTAAATGGCAAATGCTAAATTGCAAAAACTACCAGCTCCAGGAAGGACGGTTTCCATGAATATGTCTACTCCAATATCTGGTTTGTTTAATACGTTAAATAGCTTGAAGGGTATAAGCAAGGTCACATTAAGTACTTTGTCACACTAATTATATTACAGTGTCCATGTTAGGGTATGATTTCATAACTAAGTACTATGTATATGTAATAAACAAAATGTACTTGAGAAATTATGTTGTTTAACATGATGTGATTACGTATACTTATTGCTATTGTAATTATATTCATGCGAAATATGTGCAAGGTGACATACAGTAATGTTGTTCGATGAACCAATGAAATCGTACGCCTGGATTAAAGGGTACAGCATACAGCATGGCTAGAGTTAACACTAAAATAAGCAGAAAAAATGCCAAACCCAGACAAACTGACAAAGTGTAAACAGGGATGGTAAAAACAAGAAATGTTCTTATGAATTAATGTAATTACAGGCCTGGAGGAAAAGAGGTGGGCTGGAATGTTTCTGCGCTTTTCATTCACAGGATTGCTAACAAGAGGCTGCTTGTTGTAAATGTGCAAAGTGGAAATGGAGAGTTAAAAGTCTACAGTCACTCAAAGTCACGTGAATGTGATATTAAAGTGACATAAATAAATAAACAAATGGTATTTTGATTTAATCAAAAATAAGATGAAATTATGCTGATAATCAAACAATTAGCTGCAAGCAGCAATTAACTGTGCCAAGCACAAAAAAAGCATGATGAGTTATGCAAGCATGGCTGGGAGCATCAGACCAAGTACAACAATGAGTAATTAAAGACATTTTTTCTATGATTTTAGTCTGAAGTGGTATGATTTTAGTCCAGTAGAAGATTTAACTTTACTTTAAATCATAAACTTTACTTTAAATCAATTGAAATTGCTTGTGATTTAATTGCTTATGGCATTTGACCAATAGTTTTACCATATTGAGGTGCTGTAGTCAGTGTGAGGTAACAAATAAACATGCAATGTATGCCAAAGCTTTGCAGAGATACAGCGTCACAGTCAGTTTAGCATCATGCCATCTAATTTGCCAGTTAAATGAGAATGGTGTGGCCTATCAAAAAGCTTTTAATAAATTTTTGCCGGCATAGTCTGAAGATGATCTGATTCGAATTTGGTAAAAATCGGACCAATGGTCTGGAAGGAGTTTGAAAAAGTATGTTTTCAAAGAAAATAAAAATAGCGGACAGGAAGTTCGGCTGATTATTGCATAATTGGTATCCACGTTCTCTGCATGTTCCAGGAATATACCAAGACCAGTATCATAACAATAGGCAAAACTTAAAAGCTATTAGCATTTTTTTTAAATTTTATTATAATTTTTGACCACAAGACAGCACTGTCTCAAAACTTTGTGTGTACCTTCAGGGCAAGGTGCTGATGATACATACCAAGTTTCGTAATAATATGCTAATGTGTTCATAAAATACAGCATTTTATGTCATTATTCAAAATGACTGATATGGAAAAATTGGATATCATTTGACACTTTAGGTTGCACTGAATCAAAAGGGGCCAGTTTTATGATTTTTGGGCAAACTGTTAAGGAGTTATAAGTGAAAATGTCTATTTTTTATATCTCTTGACCAGTAGGTGGCGCTTTGCCTAAACGCCGCAAGTAGCCTCAGGTGATGCTTGTGATGAAATGTACCAAGAATTTGTCTCAATGTGCTAAAGCTTTATGGAGATATAGCCTCACATCCATTTTGACGTGCTCTTCGTCGAATTTGTTTGGTCGTTTTTTGAGAACGTTCTGGTTTATTAAAAATATTTGAATAGCTTTTTGCCGTCATGGTCTGAAGAAAATGTGAGGCAATTTTGGTGTAATTCAGACTAACCGCCTAGGACAAGTTCGAAAAAGTAGGTTTTTTTAAAAAGTTCAAAATGGCGGAAAATGACATCATTGGCATAGGCATAATTTAATTTTACAATTTTGTTAACTGAATTGTTATCTTTACCAATATTAGATGCCATTTTAGTCAAAAATGAATGAATGACTATTGACAATTTAAATCATGCATTAAAGTCACCAAGAAACGGAAATTGCGATAGTCTTTTCTTTCCTAGTCTGAAGTGAAATGAACGAGAAAATATGTAGGGCGGGACTTGATTCTGTCAATCAGGAATTGATTGGATCATTCTGGTTTGCTATTGGCCGATCTCTGTGAGTGACATGTTGTCCCACCCTCGTGCCAGTAAACACGTTATCAGGGAAGAGATGTCACTGTAAGTGGGAGGTTAAGTTATTTTGATTAAAGATTAAGGGCACATGAATTAAAAAATGATGATGATGAGAAAATGAAAAATGATGTGCATGGATAATCAATTATAATAAACACTGCAAAAAATAAGAATTGTCTATTTTGATTTCATGGTGATTTTATAAAAATTATGTAAAAACTATGACTAAAACAAAAAACAGTGCAAAAATTAGCACTGGGTAAATGTAAATGGAGATGAGATCAGTATGAATATGAAGTGAGATCTGTGTTAATGTAAAATGTAGTAAACTTGCATGTAAAAATCTTAGAAAAAGCCTAGTAGCTGGCATCACGCAGTCCCTCAAGTCCCATTACCGGTGCGTGTTTGTGTTTGAGAGTGCCATTTCCAAACGGAAACACTTAAAGAAAGCAATAAGCTGAAAACATGACTCTATAAAAGCCTCGTGATGCTCTGAGCCACTGAAATATCAGATGACTTGTGCTCACTTCAGTCACATCAGAATCATCAAAGGAGTCTTTTATAGAGATGCTTCTGTCATTACGATCATCCTCATATCACATCTTCATCCGTGTGTAGTTATCTGAAAGATAACTTAAATACAGGTAAAACTTTCTCTCTTTTACACAGACACAAAACGGGTTGCTATATTGCACATTTAGTGTGATCACATCTGATCAGACAGTCAGTCAGAACAGGCAGTCAGAACTCACACACCTGCTGGGAGAGCCGCTGAATGATCAGAGATTTTTTATATTTGATATTCAGCGGAAGGCTTTCCGGCTGAATGTCCGTCAGGTTAATAAAAGGAAAATGCCTGAAGTGTTCTATTGCAACACACACAACACACACTCGCTTTAGACAGATAAGAGTGCTCGCTGATGGTCTCTCTTCCAATTTAAGAGTGTTTTATAGGTATATTACTAAAGCAAAATAGTTTTGCTCAACAGAACCTTTTTTTAACTTTTGATTCAATGATTGGAAGTTCTGACTTTAAAATTTGATTGAATGAGCTGCTTTCAAAGATGTTAAATCAACTGAATTCAATATTAAAGAAATAAAATTAAATTCTGCCATTATTTACTCGTGTCATTCCATTACATCCTGTACAAATTACTTTCTTCTTTTTGAAAATATAAGAAAAACAAGGGTTTTTTTGGTCTATAAAATGAAAATGAATGGGGTCCAAGGTTTATATACAGTCAAACCAAAAATTATTCAGACATTTTTTATATTTTTTGATATATTTTTACTACCGGGTACAGGACACTATAGTTCATTTATGTAAGTGAGGATAGCAAAATAAAGTAAACTGTGACATATTATACCCAAAAATTCTTCATACAGTGGACTACCAGTAAAATTGATAAAAATTTGGAACCAAAAATTATTCAGACACTTTGACCTGACCATGTTTTGCTTCAGTGTTATCTGACATAATTAGGATTAATTTTTTCTGACACAGTTTAACTCTGAGATCTTGTCATATTTTGGTTTGACTATATATATATATATATATATTTGAAGAGTTTGCAAAAACCGATAAACGCCACTTAAAAAAAAAAAAAAAGAACTGCTGTGCGTTATTCTCCACATATAGCACGTTCTGAACCATAAATCCGTTTTGTCAGAAAAGCCAGTATTGTCCACTGTCAAGGCATCACGAGTTCACGTTTTACAGTAGAAGCCGACAAGCACCCTTGTTTTTTGCGTACAGAAACCGATATGTCCGTTTTAGCGAATCAGCACGCAGTATTCAGGTCAGGTGACAAGGCTTCTAGTCACTTCAAAAAGACACGCTAGCTGAGGGAAGTTTCGTCAAAGCTGACTAAAATCATAGAGGATGATCGAGCATTTATAATTTCGACTCCTGCAAGTCCTTGTACACCATACATGTCTTACATGCTGAACCCTTGTTTGTCCTTTTGCGTTTGTGTGTGTGTGTGCACGTGCTTGCTTGCCTGTGTGTGTGTGTGTGTTTGTGTGCCGATCTGTTAGTGTGTGTGTGTGCGTTTGTGTGTACACGTGTGTTTGAGTGTGTTTTAAATGCAATTACAAAGCAATTACTTGGTTTTGTTTAACTTTGAAACATGAAATGTGGCGTTATTTGCTTTTGCCAAAAAACGACTGTTGGAGTTATCTGCTTTTGCTAAGAAACAAACTTTTAATAAATATAAAAAACATACTTTCAATGAACTTTAATTTTGTAAGTTACCTGTATTTTTTGGAGTTATTATTACTTAATCAAAACAACCCAACTGCAGTTTGATTGATATTACTTGGAATGCACAATAAAAAAAACATGATTTGTGAGAATTAATAAAAACGGAGTTATCTGTTTTTGCAAATGAACTCTTCACATATATATATATATATATATATATATATATATATATATATATATATATATATATAATTTTTCACTGTAAAAAGAAAGTCATACAGGTTTGGAACAACATGAGGTTGAGTAAATGATGAAAATTTTTATTCAGTAGACAAATTTTCATTTTAATGGTTTAATGCTTTTTAAAATGAATGATACAATTAATTTTATAATTTAAAGGTACAACCATGTAAATATTTTGTTCAAAATTAACAAAATTAAAAAACTGAGTCAATTCTCATCATCAATCCTTCTTCCAAATTGTTTTATCATACCCTGATTCACTATGGTAAGCATATTATGTGTTTAAGTGTTTATATTTTAAACCAGGCGGGATGGTTTTCACTGGAAATTGTGTACATACGTCACTATGCTTTATGTCTCGTCATATCCGTGAAATAGAGAAAAGTTGCTCCTGCTACTTTGACGTGTGTATGGTGTGGTACTGGCATAGGTTAGTTGTCTCAAAGAGTGAGAAAAGTTGACATGGAGCACACCAAATCTCAAACCTCTGGGTAATCACCCATTTTAAAAAAGAACAGAGGAGAGTCTGCTGACAAAAAGAGAACATGACAGAGCTGGTAATTAGGGATGCTCCGATCCGCCTTTTTCACTTCCGATACCGATTCCGATACCTGGGATTCAGTATCGGCCGATACCGATCCAATATTCAAGTAATAATAACAAAAGTGCTAAATTACCTAATAAACTGTATGCCTCACTGTGTGGAAGAAACTGGGATCATTCTTTTGTGCAAGGCATCAGGCTTGACTTAAACATTACTTTCCTAACTTTGTAAAACAAAATAACAAACAGATACAAAAGTAGTGAATTATTTATTAAATAATTGTGCATCAGTGCAACAACTGTAAATAAACCAATAGCTTCACTAGCTTGGTAGACATTCAAAATAAACAGGAGTTCAGCTGACTCCTTCATCCATGACTCATGACTTGTTTTTTTTATGAATTTTTGAGTCATACATGACTTAAGCTAAATATATTTATATATAAATATGTACTATAAAATTAAAAGACATTTCTTTTAAATTTATAGCGGAGTTTTTTTAATGAGGCAGCAACATATGATACATAGGACAGAACAAAAAATGCTATTAACAATCTTTCATTGCAAGTATTATAATATGAAAGGCTCCCATACAGAGCGGCACACAGATGCGCATCCCGTGTGCAAAATGATGCGCTTGAAGCATCATGGAGTCACAGCGCGCGGCGGCAGCGCTCCGCATTGAAAAGTTCAAAGCACAAAGTGAAGATATATTGATGCGTATTGTATTACCGGTATCTTTGTCTACAGATGAAGTATAATAATAGAAACATTGAATCATCTTGGAGAGAGTTTCATTGTGTTGACTTTCATTGTGTTGAATAGAGAATGACTGACAGCCGCAGCGGAGGGAGGCATTTACGTGAACTTTAATTTAGCGACTTAAATATTTATCTGTACCTCAAATTTAACTATGGAATGGCTTCAGAACACTTGGAATATAGTGCATGGGAATTTTATGGTGCTTTTTAATGTTTTTGTGCCTTTTGTGGTGCTTAACAATAACACAGAATAGTACAAGCACAATATCGGATTTGGAACGGTCCTATCCGGACTATACCCGATCCGGCAAAAATGGCAGTATTGGAGCCAATACCCGATCTGAGTATCGGATCGGCGCATCCGTACTGGTAATACATGAGAAATAACACTGGCTTGGCTTTTCAGAGACAGTGAGAACTGAAGGATTTGAAATGTTGTAAAAGTGGACATGGTCTTAAACAGATTAATTGCCATATGTAGCTTTCTAACAGAGTTTATTGTAAAGCATTATCTATAGTGAAGTGTCATATTCATCTGCAGAGTCACGCAGAGCTGAAGCACAACCAAAACAATGCTCTTCCACAAAATGCATGCAGTTTTGCTTTTTATCCACTAGAGGGCCAAAAGTTACATAGTGTACCTTTAAAAAATTGTCAAACTGTAATTTGTCAGTTGGAAACAACATAATAAATAAAAAAGCAAAAAATAGTCAATTAATTAAACTGGCTCAGAGACAAAAGAATAATTAAGACAGACAGAGAGAGACAGAGAGATAGATAAATAGGTCCGTTCAGCTCTGAATACTACCTTAGACCACATCTTTTTACAAATGCAAAGCTGAGTCTCTATGCTGTCCTTGCTGCCAAATTGTTTATGGCAATTTTGAGCATGCATCTCAATTTAGTGTTCTTGGCCATATCTTTTCCATATGTGATTATCTTTTCAGTGATTATCATATCTAGCGCTGTATGCTACTGGGAATCTGTTTGTGGTTGATTGATTGTTTATAATATTTGCGTTACACCACCAACCCTGAGGACAGACAGTCTAAACACACTTCCTCACATATTCAGCCAGTTGTTTGATCATTAACACTAGAATATCTGTTTTCCAGATTGTGATAATTAAAGACTATTGGCCTCATTTGGCTGTGAATGCAGTGGTGGGCATTTTCCAGCATTGCCTGAGGACACTTTGTTTAGGGAAAGTTTCCTGCTGATTTAATGGTTTGCCAGAGATAATTGGATTTGCTCTGTCAATATTGGAACTGATACTTGTCGTAATTTTTTTTTTCCCCTTTTCAAATGTATCTGGCAGTACATCGGACTGCAATCCACAGGGTTATTGATTGGTCATGTCTGTACAGCACATATGAACTGTGATCTAGCAGATCTGCAGCCTCTGGCAGTGAGAGTACTGGTGTATGTAATAATCTTATTTGCATACAATCATAATTAAAACATAACAGGAAGTGGGCCGGATGGAAAGTGTGTGTGTTGTATAGTTTCAGTGGTGGGCAGCAGAATGCTGACTCTGGTGGTATGTGTGCAGTGCATTACAAGAAGCTCAGTGCTTTATTCAATAACCATGACAGCCCGTCTCACATACACCACTGCTGGGCTCTTATGAAATTAATCTGCAGATTCACAATCCCACATGCCATATACAGCCTAATGATAACTCTCTATGATATCAGAGCCCCGTCTCAGAGGGAATTGTGGGAAATGGAGTTCAGAAAAATTTGAAAAAAGCAGAATAGAAAGAAGAAATCAAACTCATTGAGAAGAGATAAGCTAAGACGAGAAGAGAAGAAAGAAGATGAGGTGGAAAAGAAGAGACAAAAGAGATGATAAAAGAGGTGAAGAGTGAAGAAACAAGGAGAAAAAAAGCCAAAAAGATTCTCTATGATTGTTTAAAAAGAAGAAAGGATGGAGTTTAAGCAGAAGGCTGAGAAGCAAGTGTCACTGAGGTAAAAAGTGAACAGCAGAGATGAGAGAGAGTCATGACTCCACAGAGGAGAAGTGCAGTGGTGCAGTTCTGTGCTCATTGGTATGCTGAACCCTCAATGACAAGAGAGAGAAAGAGAGAGAGAATGTGAATGATAGCATTTCTCAATGATAGCATCAACAGTCTAAAGGCACTAGGACTAAAATAGCAATTTGGATGCCCAGGAATCCCTCTTCTTTTAATTTCTTTCATTCTGTCTTTTATTCTATTTTTACAGCGTTCACCTTTTCCCTCCATCTCTCTCAGAGCCTCAGGGGTGCAGCCTGAAATAGCCTGGCTTGGAAGTTTTACGACTCCAACCTCAGAGACTCACTGCATGCCCAAACTTCACGTCACCACCTTAATCTCTCCTCCACGCACGCACACACACAACTCAACAAAGGGAATGATGGGATGTGTAAGCAGAGGTGTGAATGGCAGCTGCTTTGCTATTGGGAGACATTAGCCGCTTTTCCACTGTCTGGGCAGCGCGAGCCAAGGCTAACAACGTGCCGGGCGGGGCCAATAGCCTTGAATCTCGAGCAGCGAGGACAAAGTCAAGCTGTGTTTCCCCTGTTGGGCCAGTAGACCCACAGCGCGACCCTAAAACCTGCCCTTAACACACCTCCACAGAACAACGTCACACAACCCCATCATTTCACCAGGATGGGGAAGGTAGCTGACTGAAAACTAGCTAGATCGAAAAATTAACATGATGTTTGGTCTTTACTTAAAGCCTTAAGTCTCCAGCATCGATATTGACCAATGATTTACAATAAAAAATATTACAGTGACAGTAATTTTTTTATTTTGTTTAATATCGATCATGCTGAATCAAAAAGAGAACACATGCTTGTTCAGTCGTGCCTTCTTGCATTTATTTGTGATCACAGGAATGCACAAAACAACTCCATTAAAGGGTTAGTTCATCCAAAAAAGAAAATTCTGTCATTAATTACTCAACCTCATGTCGTTCCACAGCTGTAAGACCTTCGTTCATCTTCAGAACACAAATGAAGATATTTTTGATAAAATCCGATGGCTCAGTGAGGCCTCCATTGACAGCAAGTTAATTTCAATGCCCAGAAAGGAACTAAAAACATATTAAAAACAGTTCATGTGACTACAGTGGTTCAACCGTAATATTATAAAGCGACGAGAATACTTTTTGTGCACCAAAAAACAAAATAATTAATATCTAGTGCTGGCCGATTTCAAAACACTGCTTCATGAAGCTTCAAAGCTTTACGAATCTTTTGTTTCGAATCAGTGGTTTGGAGCGTGTATCAAACTGCCAAAGTCACGTTGAACCACTGAAGTTTTGAAACACTTATGACGTAACAAAGCCTCGTTTACTGAAATCACGTGACTCTGGTGCTCTGAACCACTGATTCGAAACAAAAGATTCGTAAAGCTTCGAAGCTTCATGAAGCAGTGTTTTGAAATCGGCCATCACTAGATATTCTTGAATAATTCGTTATTTTGTTTTTTTGCCGCACAAAAAGTATTCTAGTCGCTTTATAATATTAAGGTTGAACCACTGTACTCACATGAACTGTTTTTAATATGTTTTTAGTACCTTTCTCGGCATTGAAAAAGGAAATTAACTTGCTGGCAATGTTGGCCTCACTGAGCCATCGAATTTTATAAAAAATATCTTAATTTGTGTTCCGAAGATGAACGAAGGTCTTACAGGTGTGGAACATAATGAGGGTGAGCAATAAATGATAAAATTTTCATTTTTGGGTGAACTAACCCTTTAAGGATTTTAAGTCCGAAGGCTTAAAAATATTGATAAAATATGTTTCCGTCTCATTTCTTTAGAAATAATGAGCATTTGTATTAATTTTCCACGGAACTACGTGATCTGATGAGGCTTGAGCGACCTCTCTTGTCTCACTATACTGTTATCCTTTCAGCCAGAACAACAGAGGGAGCTCACGGACAGAAAACAGGAGTTATATGAGTTAACCGGTGTATACGTAATATATAACATATGCAGATCATATCTGTCAACACTCCCGTTTTTGTTAGGAGTCTCCTGTATTTCACACCCATCTCCCGCCCCCCTCCCGTTTTGCTATTTCTTCTGGGAAACTCCTGTAATTTGTATGGCCCAAACCTCGTTATATGAATAATCACATAAATATATTCCAAGGTTATTCCAATCAAGGCAAGCATCACAATAAACCTCACAAGAATCGAAAATGGGCTACTTTCCCATAAACTGGAGTGAGATCATAGACATCACGTCTCTGTCGCGATCTTTCCTGGTGTTCTGTAGCGCGTGACAGTGCCATCAGTTCATGCAGAGCGCACGAACCGATCATCTCTTCCACTTTACTAGTTACAACATGAAATAAACATGAATGAACCTCTGAAGGTATGTTGAAAGATACAGGACAACTTAATAAATCCGTATCATGTCTCATGTAATCGCTCAATGAGTGTTTCAACCGCGGAAAGACGTCAATAAAACAGATTGTGAAAAATGTCACATTTACCGTCCCATTTACCTCAGAAAATCCGTACAGTGTCCGAAAACTTGTTAGTCAGCTACAAAAATGAACTTAGAGAGGAGCATTTTGCTAAATATATGCACTATAGGCTATTATTAACCTTTAATAATATAATGATGTACCAACTGTTGCTCCTGTATAGTTTACAGCATTAGTTGAGAGATATTTTTTACTTTGAGGAAATTTGCCATGTACTTAACCTTATAGGCCACAAATTAATCAATATTGAATCGAAGGTAATCAAATCGCAAGCTCCTGAATCAAAATCGAATCCAGTTGTGAAATTTGTGTCAATGCCCAGCCCTAGTGTCAATATATATATATATATATATATTTTAACTTGAATCAAATGTTGTTTTTCCCATTTATTTTCTTGTCAGAGTGCACCAAAATGCTTAGTTTACAAGTTAAAATCACAAAAATGTTCTCATGGGGGACAATTTCCCCAGATCCCCCTACAATTATTTAGTTTGTCACCTTTTTCACCCCTTCTGAGTTTTACCTAGGAAAGTTGTATTTACGATAATTCCGAGAGCACGTGAAGGCAGCATAAATCACAAACGGCACGGAGAGGCACACCAGCCATTTCGACCTTAAGTGTAATGTTAATGTATGTGTAATGTATTTACCCAACCAGAAATCATTCTAATATGCTAATTTGGTACTAAAGATATATTTTGTATTTCAATGTTGAAAGTAGTTTTGTGATATGTTTGTGGAAACCAAGATAACGGTGAAGTCTTTATTGTGACTTTTGATCAATTCAATGGATATTACTGAAAAAAAAGTATAAATTAATCAATTAAAAAGAGGTGTATTTCTCTGCCAATAAAATGATAATGAGGAAATCACTTAAGCCATAGCAGCAACTTGTAAATATATACTAATGCACATAAATTCATACCAAACACTAAACACCACATTAATTCATATAACTGAATCAAACAATGTTAAATTGCTCTATTTAACTAAACATTTATTTTGGTACAAAAAAAAAAAAAAAATCACATGGGGGTTCCGGGTCAGTTAATGAAAATCGCCAATGTAACATCTCTACTTTTAGTTCTAATGATGAACGGTCTTAAACCTTGCCCATGCTTTTTACGTATGGAGGAATGTGTGTGTTTGCTTAGAAATGAATTCTCTGATAAGAGCTAATGATTGCCTCCTTAGTTTCACAGTCAACCTCCATTATGTGGAAGGAGAGAGCACACGGATGCACACACACATGCTAATAAGACCTAAGGTCTTTATTCCTGCATCGAAGAAACCCTCTGCGTGTGTCCACTTGATCTCTGTTTACATGTGTGATCAGACAGGCCATGAACATACAGCTTAAAAAATAATCACACACAGCATGTCATTTCTATTGTACACCAATAGTCCGCTTTAAACTAGAGTTTGATATTTTCTGAAGAAAGTGCTACTTGCCATGTAAAACTAGCCACAATGATGCTAGGGTGTTGCTATGCAGTTGCTAGGGTGTTCTGATTGGTTTCATGCTTATAGTTAGAGGTTTTAAAAACCTCTTAAAGGGATAGTTCACCCAAAAATGCAAATTCTGTCATCATTTACTCACCCTCAAGTTGTTTCAAACCTGTATAAATTTCTTTGTTTTGCTGTACATAAAGGAATATATTTGGAAGAATGTTTGTAATCAAGCAGATCTCGCCCCCCATTGGGAAAAAAACACTATGGTAGTCAACTGGGGGCGAAATCTGCTTGGTTACAAACATTCTTATACAAATTACAAATTTATACAGATTTGAACAACTTGAGGGAGAGTAAATGATGACAGAATTTGCATTTTTGGGTGAACTGTCCCTTTAAATCCTATTGTAAAAGCAATAGACTTTTGCCAGGGTATATGCCATATTTCATTTTATGCAAATGAAAACAAGGATGTGAGGGATAGACATTCTGTACAGTCCGCTCAAAGGTTGTACTGTCTTTCCCCCCTAGAATTCTCTATGCATTAGAAATTGTAATGATTGACACAAGGTAAAGAACAGTACACTGAATGCTGAGCTTCTATCCCTCATCTTGTTTTTAGTTAAATATGTATTAAATATAAAAGCAAGCACCACAAATACTGTCTCTGTGTACTGTATCTAGTCCAGGAAAATAAGCAATCGAAGTCAACCTAACTGCATGAAGAAACCATAAATGTAGTTTTTAAAAATGGTTTGGAGAAACGGACAGTGTCCCCATCAGGGAAGAGGCTCTGGTAATAATTACGAGTCTCCTTGCAGTGTCTCTAAGCACTCTGATTTTTTCCACAGCCTGTGTCTCCACCAGATTCACTCCAGAGCAATTACTGTATGTTTAGATGCTGGGTAGACGTAGATTGTGAGAAAACAGAAAGAGAGGGAGGGAGAAGGTGAGAGAAGATTGTGAGAAAAACGAGAGAGACGCAACCCTTAAAAAGCAAACACATGAGCTGCATATCAAAGCAATGGATTTGCTGGAGCCTGAGGGAGGCCGCATAACACATGGAACGTGAGAGGAAAAAGCATGTAAGAAAGAGCGAAGAGCAGCTGGGAAAGTTCTTTTGTGAAGCAGTCTCTAATGGACATGCAGCGAGAAAGCTGTTTTGAGGGCAGTTCTACTGTTCAAGATGAAGCACGAAGCCCATGAGCCTCAAAAAAGCAACCCAGGACAACAGCATGTCCCAAAGCCACCCTTAAAACACATTTACAATTGTTCCTCTTTAATGTACTACCTCCATTGTTCTCATTTTAAAGAATGTAAAAGGTTCAGTGCTAAAGGCACATCGCCTCTGGGCGGTCATGATTATTAATGCTACCAATGATCATGTCCTACAGAAAATTGTGAAGTCAGAGCATAGTGCTGGAGTGTTATGAGGTTACAGAAAGGTTTTACATTCCTTTTGACCAATGAATTTCCGTGACAATCCCACTACTGAACAGTTTATTTTCATCTCTGTACAGACTTCAGAAGTATCCCATGCAGTGGGATAGGTAAGGATTTTTAAATATACTTTTAGGTCACATCCACACGAAGCCAGAGCTTTCCCTATCCAATCTTTTTTTTTTCCTTGTCTCAAAAAATATCTGAGTACACACGGAACCCCTGAACCGACAAAAAACAATGCCAGATCAGTATGTGGCACTGTAATTCTGCCACAGAGATACACTAAAAACGGAGAAGAAGACTTGGAGCATGCACATAAACCTTGTGCGCTGTATACAAACTTTAGTAAAGCTTAGAAATAAAGCCTTACTTTGGTAAAGCTAATATGCTCAGTAGCTTCTGCAGCATGAACACAAGCATGTAGTCCGCTATTGTTGCTGTTGTTGCTGTTACGTGACGTAGCGGTGTCTGACTAGGGTCGAGACGTGAGGTGATGACATCATCGTTTCACAAAATATACAGATTGGCTGTACACACGAAAACGCAAGGGTGTCGTTTTCAGATTTATCCACTCTGGGACCCAGTTTCAAAAAATAGCAGTTTCAGGTTCCCAAAACGGCGGATACGTCTGGACAAAATGCCAATACGATAAAAAAAAATTTACGTATACATCTAAACGTGTCTCCGTGTGGACGGACTCTTAAGGCCTGTACACATCGGGACGAACATCGCGCGTGATTATCACCGACGTTTAACGCCTCGTGACTAAACAAAGGGCGCCAATGTGAGTGTGCACACCGACGCGAAAAACGGCAGGCGTAAAAGTGTTCTTTTTTAAAAAACGCCTTGGGTTCGTTTTTTTGGTTTGACGTGATGCGTTAAAAACTGGCCGACCAATGAGATTGGCGCTTTTGTTCACGTGCCTGGAGCTGCTGAAGTTACAGTAAAACACGACTTGGTGGCGCTCAAGGACAAAACGGTCTTGCCGAGCACACATCGATACCAAGACGACAAAGAGAAAGTAAGTAGATGAGGAAACCCCTACAAACTATGGGTGCTCTGCCAGTTCTTGGCCACACCAATAGATGTGTATTATATGCCATTTTATTTCTGTATTTTTACTGTTTTTTTTTTTTCTTAAACATTCAAGAAATGTAGTTGAGAATGTCTGTTTCACAAATATCTTTATTTGCACTACCGTTCACTTGCACTACTGTCATTGTGACTTATTTGCACTACCGTTTCTGACTACCATCTCCTCATGTCATGTATATGCCAGGGAGTCTGTCAGGGAGTGAATTTGCACGTTCGCTCGGTGCATCGCCAGTGAAAATCGCTTGGGTATGAACACGAAAAACGTCTCGAAAAACGCTGGCAATAAGTGTGCGCGATATTCGTTCCGGTGTGTACAGGCCTTTACACTTATAGAGATTGTACTCACAAAGAACAGCTTCTAGCCAATGAAATATTAAGTACAACTAGAGAAATTATATTCACTATAGAAACAATTAATTAATTAATTAATTATATTTAATAATAAAATTTAAATGTAAATTATTTTTTAAATTATTTTAATAATTTGTATTATTATATAACATATATAATCATGTAATATATTATTATAATTATATAATGTAATAAAATGAAAATATATGCAATAATGATTAAATATATTGTAAAAAAAGATTTTATTATTTTACTTTACATCTTGGAAAGGTCAACTGGAGGACCTGTTTGAATGGAAGTCAAAGATGTTGTTGTTTTTGTGTGGAATCAATTTATCACATTCTTCAACATGTTGATGCACACAGTTTAAAAACTGCTATAAAAGAAATCATCTGAAGCAATATGACTATATCTGATCTCATCAGAAACAATCAGGCTGGCAAACCCACTGTAAAAGATAAACACAACACTGTAATTATTTAATAGGTCTGTTTAACAGCTCAATTTATAGTAAAAAAATAGCAGATGAAAAATATTTAGCACAGTGATTATTGCCTTCATCTAATTTATCTAATTTAAAACCAGCCTTGATTATGGTTTATATTTACTGAAATAAATAATATGCAAATAATTGCTTCTAAATACTATGATTTAATCACAAATGATTGATTGTAAAGAACAAACATGATTTTTTGATTGCTAGATTCATTTATGCTTCATTTACAATCACTGCTTTAATTAGTAGCTTAAAGCATTCAGGCTGATCTCCGTGATGATCAATACCATTTGCAGGAACGTTTTACCAATAATCTGTTTCATTTTGAATCTTCAATCACATTTGAATCACATGCGAAACAGTCCGATGTTTATGACAAATCAAACTTGTGAACATCTTCTGGAAAAGACTGTTGCTGCCTGCTACAAACAGCATATGTTCTCATTCACTAGTTTACAGGTGACTCTTGACCTTTCAAATATGGATGATGCAAAGATGTACTACAGTAATAAGTAAAAAAACTGTAATATTGTGAAATATTTATATTACAAGCATCAATACAGTCTTCAGTGTCACATGATCATTCAGAAATCATTCTAATATGCAGATTTGCTGCTCAAGAAACATTTCTTATTATTGGCAAAGTTCAAAGTTGTGTTGCTTATTAATTTTGTGGAAACCGTGATACATTTTCTTCCAGAGCGATTTGATGAAAGTTTAAAAGAACAGCATTTATTTGAAATAGAAATTTTTGTGATGTTAACCAATCATAACAGTAGACATTTACTTTAATCTTTTCAAGGTTGAAAATTATTGTTTTTCCGCATATATACTTTTGTTTGTTATTTCTGCGCAAAAAACTTGATTAATATTATAAGTGACCTCAAGGAAGATATTAAAATGTCCCCTTTAAATAGACTTCATAAGGTTACACAACATCCATATTATTTTGTAAGACACGCAGGTCCGTTTTCCGTTTCTTCAGTATGTTTGCAATGCATAGGTGTCCTATAATACACAAAGCTGATGCAGTGATTATTTGGCTCATATAAAAGATGCCCTTCATCAGGTCTGCAGGTACACTACATGCCCAGAGAGCTGCTAATGAACTAACACAGCCAGGAACAAACAAACCCCCCTTTTGTTTTTTTCTCTTCCTCCCTCCCTTTACTAGTTTCTCTATATTGGGTCGATCTTGTTGTGTGTAATTCGTCCTCTCACTAATCCTGGGCAGCTTTCTTCATTGATGAGTCAGGCACTGCTCTGTTCCATGGTGAGGCCTATCAAAGCATTTCTGCACTGTGTTCAGTCCACGCTTTGTTTTAATCACAGTAGGACCTGTCACCTGTGTGCGAGTCCACTCTTTTCCAATATAAGCCATATGGACACACTCCGGGAATTCTGAGCTTACTATTCTCAGCCTCTGATTCAACCACACACACACTGGCTGGGCATCAGCTCTGTTTACAATCTACAGCTCCGTAAGAATCCGACCTTGTTGGTCACCTGAACAATGAATCACGGCATCTCGTACTTATATGCCTAAACTGTCATGATGGCCGCACAGTTGGACACGCAAATGTAAATATACAGACATGTAACAGCATGTTTCACTTAAACCTAATTGCCATCTCGGAAAGGTCTGGAAGGGGAGCGGACAGCATGTGCACCGGCAGACGGAGCGACAGGCTTTCTTCTCCGAGTTAATGACAGAAATCCCGTGGAGGGGATTTAGGCGATCTGCTTTTTGTTTCCAGCCTTTAGAGCAAATAGCAGTGTGTCAGAAGCAAGACAGTTTTCCGAACAGCTCTGGGTTGGCTGGAAAAGAGAGCGACATGCTGCGCAGGGCAGTATCAGATCCTGATGGACATGTTTTGGACAATCTGCTTGTGTCTGCAATCATCATAGTGATGTCCTAATGAAGAAAAAGCTACTGTGTCTCAACTGCTCGCTGTAGTGCGATATTCATATCTGGTCAAAGACACAGGGTAAAACTAATGAGTGAACATGTACCGTAAATCCTATTGGTGATCATTACAATGACTACGTTTACATGTGCACCAATAATGCGATTATTTCTCATAATCAGCATAAGGTCTTAATCGCAGTAAGATGTTTACATGACACGAGTAGAACTCTTCACTCCAGTTTGCATGCAATTTTCATTACTCTGATTATTCGCTAATAATATGGTTATACCACACTCAGATAGGCATACAGTATGGATGTTACCGGCCATTGTTTTAATCTACTCACATCAAATTCAAAATACATTTTTATGGATGTACTGGATATTATTCGGCACTGTGATGAACATTGTAATGCCAGGTTTGCCTATATGCTGCCATCTGGATGAAGATACGGAGCAGAGACCACACAGCGAGTTGTGTTGACAGAGTTTCGCGATTTTATTCATGAAGTTGTATGAACAACACACGGCATCCGTGTACGTCCGAGCACATGCACACTTTGGTCAGAGCGGTAATAATGCGATTAAGGTGTTTATATGCCTGTTTATTGCAATTAAAATCAGCGTACACCACCTAGTTTAATGCAATTATGGTTAGTACGATTATGAGCTTAATGGCATTCATTTGATCTAAGTATTGTGTTTACATGAAGTAAAGTTTAATCACAATATTGCCAAAATCCCATTATAATCACATTATGAGGGTGCATGTAAATGCACTCATTGTTAAAATCACGTTTAATAAAGCAATAAGCCATGCAAGGTCATAAATGACATGATTTTACAGCTATTTTGGAACTATAGCTTGCCAAGCTACAAACTACTCATTATTTAAAGTAGTAACAGAATGTATTGATGTTAAAGGGATAGTTCACCTAAAATGAAAATTATCCCATGATTTACTCACCCTCAAGCCCTCTTTCCATCTTCTTTCAGACGAACACAATCAGAGATATATTTAAAAATATCCTGGCTCTACCAAGCTTTAAAATGGTAGTGAATGGGGGCCTGTTTTGAAGCCCAAAAAAATGCATTCATACATCACAAATATAATCCATACGGCTCCTGGGGGTTAATAAAGGCTTTTTGAAGTGAAGCGAACTAGATTCCGTCAGACGACCGGACACATACTGCACAAGCCGACTTGCACCAAAAGAGTAACCCGTGACGCGATGTATGACGCAGGATGTAGGAGTATTGTAAGCTTAGACGCCTCTCGCGGTTCAAACAAATAGGGCTGTGCAACAAACTCTTCTCTTATATCAAAATCCTCCTACATTTCTCTTTAAAATTTCTCGTTTTGGTCAGGGGTTACTCTTCCGCCGCAAATCTATGCGTACAGCCATCTGCCGGAAGCTAGTTATTATACTTAATAAAGTTTTTAAATATGGATATTTTTCTTACAAAAACCCATCGCTTTGCTTCAGAAGGCCTTTATTAACCCCCTTGAGCCGTAAAGATTATATTTATGATGGATGGATGCATATTTTCTGGGCTTCAAAACATGCTCCCTGTTCACTAATATTATAAAGCTTGGTAGAGCCAGGATATTTTTAAATGTATCTCAGATTGCGTTCGTCTGAAAGAAGATAGATATATACACTTAGGATAGCTTGAGGGTGAGTAAATCATGGGATGATTTTCATTTTCGGGTGAACTATCCCTTTAACCAACCCAGATAGCATGTAGTAATCGGCCCGAGCTCGGCACCGGCGTGTGTTAACCGGGCCGATTGTGGCCCGCAGCTCGCTCTGGCACATGTATATTTGTTACGGCTGTAAAGCACTGAGCCGATTCCTGTTCACCGTAACTGGCCGAACTCTGGCTATAGAGATCTGGCCACTTCTGGCAATGACTCAGATTATCACTCACAGATGATTACATGATATAGCAATAATTATCATAAAATTGTTTTAAAATTGACTTAGTTTCCTGGTAGTATCTGATATGAAATAACTAACGCTACACATTTAATGTAGCGAATTTGTCAAAAACAACATATCTGCGGTAAAACCTAATATAATAAAAGTGCCATATAAGACAGAACATTCTCTAATATGTATAATATCAAATCTATTTATAAGTAATGTAGCAATTCATTCTTTTATACGCTTTTATGTATTTTAAACGCGCTTCACTGCGCTCTCTGGTGATTCATTCATCTTAACGCGCGCAGCGGTGGGAGGGGTCTCATACCTGTGGTAGTGGGTGATATCCGCCATGTTTGTGCGGTTTGGAGCGGACGCGAGCAAAACAATTGATTATTTACTAAGAGATATTAATGTATGGGGTCATTTCGACAAAACAGTTCTGGTAAGCATCGACGCACATTTACATTTGTAGTATTTTTACTTAGCAGACGCTTATAAAGGAACTTGCTAAAAGTTAACTCCACGTGACTGCCGCGAACGCGGCTTTCTTGGCTTGTCTGCAAAGTTTCGTTATGCCACCTACAGCTAATAAATGGACGAAATCTTTTTCATCTTTGATCTAAGCATTGTTATGTGGATCTCGATTGTTTACGCTGCACTAAACTTTGACGAGCAACACTCCAATCTGCAAACAAAGAGCTGAGGAAGAGGATGATGACGGTCCTGCATACACGAGGAGAAAGCGCAGGTTTGTTTGTTTGTTTGTTTTTAGTTTCCACGCTCATACAGGTTTTATAAATGCAATTGTAATAAGCAAAAGTTGTTTTATTCCATGTTTCTTCAAGATGAAGAGGATTTGTCTATACTATCATAGAAGATCATTGTTTTCAAATAACCTCAATTAACCAAATACATAAGCTAGTTACATAAGCTAGTTTCACTGATTTTTTGTTATGATAAGAATGTACTGCAATCCTATGCATTAGTATGTCTAAGATCATCTTCAGTTCCTAAATGTAAGCAGATTTTACATTTGCAGATGCTCATGACTGCTAAAACATGGACAACACAAACACAGCATCACAGCTTTTGTTGCTACTAGTTGCTTCTTCACTCAGTATGTTAAGACGCACAGGAATAAGTGATTATTTCTCATAACATGCCTTAAATTGCTTTTAATATTTCTCTGTTTTGTAGTAATCAAGAGAAGTGTTATCATCGCTGAAGAAATGGCAGATTTTAATCCCCAGACACCGAGCAGTGGAAGCCCTGAAGAAATAAGACCATGGACATCATCTTTATTATACTTCTCTGACTGAACTGGCAAGGAGCATCTGTAGCCAATGAGAAAGCTGGTAAGTTCAAGTAAAGTTTGGCACATTCAGTTAGACCATGTTACCTTTATTAATAGATACTTGTATACTGTTTGCTCTTTACCGGTGTAAACCTGAGTAAACACCGCTACTTTAATGATTATTTCTAAGTTTACTGAGCGATGTAAACTGCTGTCATCCACATCACATCATTGCCTCTAACCAACGTTACCAGAAGAATCCTTTCAGCGTGGCAGATATTCGCAAGCGTCTGGAGCGAACTTATGAAAGTAAAGCAAAACATTTCTGATTTTTTTTTTCTTATTGGCTTTTGTAAGGATATTTTAATTAAGAAAATGTAGGGCAACAATGTTAACGTTAGCTACCATTTTTTCCCCCTGTCATCGCAGTTCTACATTATATAAGTGTGTTGCTGCTTTTTGTTAAACACACTGATCTGAGATATGTGATTTTATTCCTACATTCATGTAAATAAACTAGCAGTAGCTTTATCTACGATTAGTAAACCTTTACAATCTTTCTTTACTTGCAGGCTGAACTGGATGCTTACTGAAGAGTGAGCTTCAACACTTAAGGTAACTTCAATTGAGTTGAAATGCAAGTTGCGTGATGTCTCCTCAGATAACTGGACACAGACTTGACATTCTCTTTTCGACATCCATTGTTGGTTATACACTTGTGTGTTTTTGGTTTTCTAGGTATGTACAAAGTTACACCATATCACTGAAAACGGCACACATCAACGAGATTTCAGAGACTCTGCGTAACATTTTAAATGTTTATGATCTTCAGGTGAGTTGAAATTTGTCAACACTAACTACCTTCATCACTGTCTTCACTGTATATAAAATTAAGTTGGCTTGCTTGTTTAACATGTTAATTTTTACTTGACTTTGAAGGGTGTGCATGATGTCAACATGAAACGCACTGTAGCCCTCCATGCTCCTCAGTGTACCTGTGTGAGGAGGACCCACAATTCTTCAAGACTTGAAATGTATGTATTCAATGCATTAACAGAATTGCTAGTATCGGTGAATGTAACTGTCTACTTTTAGTCTACTAAGTGAAACTTAGATTTGGGCCCTCTATGCTTATTTCAGGAGGCATTGGGAGAGCCAGACATCACTGATTTTGTCATTGTGGTCAACGAAAGAACAAGTCCTTCAAGCACTGCAGTTGTTATAGAAGATGATCTTCAGTTTTGGCATGTTCAGAAGCACTTGTTCACACAGTCACAGGGTTTTAAAAATAAAAGACTAATCTTCAAAAAAATCTTCAACTGTAAAGCTTGAGGTTTATTTTGCTATCTGGGAATGCAATCAAACTGTCTAAGTTCACAAAGTATAGAAATAATAATCTAATCAGTACCATTTCTCTAGTACAATTTTTTTTCTTTTAATGAATAATTATGAAGAAAATTAGAATGACATAATTAAACTTGAACAAATGCACACTAAATACATCAGAAAAACCCTACAGGTAGATATAATATGAATAGCTATTGAAAAATCTATAGTAAAAGTAGATTCAGTTTACCAATGTGAAACTGTATCCAAGATATGTCAATGTAAATCTACATCATTTACCATAACTGTAGAGCACAATCAGTCCATCTGGCTGAACAACTACCACTGATTGAACTGATTGAACATTTCCCTTCCCCCAACAATATACTACAGACAACACCAATCTTATTTAAAGTGCCAATGTTCAAAACAATTAGACCCAGAACACCATTAGCGACCATTAACCCAGCCTCTTTTTCTCCTGCTTCACTCTCTTACCTTACTCAGTCTCTTTCAAAGCAACAGATCAAAGAAGTTAGAGAAGATTAAAAGCAGAGTTAAAGCATTTCTCTCTGACAGCAAGCCGACAGGTACAATAGTCCCACGGAAATGCTCTCAGTCCATCACCCCTCCCCCGGTATTCTCCTGCACTAGTGATTTTGTTAACACTGCGTGACTGCTTAATGAATTTAATCAGAGAGAAAGATTTCAAAGTTCACCTTTGATGAGCGATGTGAGGTGAAAAACACTTATTCGCTGGGAGAATTATGTGTGAGACTGTCACTGACGCTTTTTAATGACTGTTGTTGCATTAACAAGTATTGGCTGTAGGTGTGGGAGTTTTTGGGTTTGGATCCAAATTAAATTGGATCCAATGCTATCCCAGTTTAAAAGAGTAATTCACCCAAGAACATTAAAAATCATTATATATACACCCTTGTGTTTTTCCAAACCTGTATGCTGGTATTTTTCCATCGAACACATTTTGCATTTTTTGGTGCATCTATGACAGTTAAAGACAAAGCAATGATGTCCAATTTATGAATTTATCAAATCTTTTTAATGAATCAGTTGATCCAGTTAACAAAAACAGTTCAACTCACTAATCCAATGATTACCAATGATTCAATGATCCAGTCACAGTGGTTAAGGTTTTCAGCAAATAATGGCAACATTTTCCCACAGTATTCCCCCCATAGTATTTTAAGGCTTCAGATGAATTAAAATGTAATGAATGAATCCTATGGGCTATTTTTACAATTCTTTTATGGTACTATTTCATCCTTTTTAAATCTTACAAGCCCCAGCATTGAATTTCATTAAAGATTGGTCAGGATATTCTTCAAAAAGTCACCTCTTGTGTTACACACAGAAGAATAAAACTCATACAGCTTTAGAACAACATGAGGGTGTGTAAATAATAACTGAATTTTCATTTTTGGGTGAACTATTGCTTGAACATTCAATAAGTTTCTCATTCACATTCACCGTCAGCACGCCTTCCCCAGGTTCAGATAAGCAAACAGCAGTTTGTTTATGGAGGAACTCCATCACCGTCACGACTGTTGCTCTGGAGGTGGAAGTCTGCAGTCAGCAGCAGGCAGTGACAGAGGAAGCCCCTCTCTGCCCATCACGCCCACATGCTGCTTCAGTCTATTGATTAGTCCAAAGCTATCAGAACATCAATCAAGTGCTGCTGATCGATGGCTTTTTGTTGTGTTCAGACTGCCCTTGGGAACAATGGGCCTTCACATGAAGCGGTGATGCTCGGGAGCTCTGACCATTTAGAAACAACAACACAACCTTGTACCAGAAGCCTTTTGCAATATCATGTCAAACACCATTAACGTGTCTGTTGATAAAGGGACGGAAGAAAGACCCGGCTCGTGTTGCCTGTTATACCATCACCATTATATTGGAATTTGTTTTGGATATAAACTGGATTTTAAAAGTAGTCATATTCTAAACTTCTGACATAAACCTACTTATAATGTTAGTAAATGTCTTGAATGAAACACACTTTTTAGTATTACTTGATGGTTTTCTCTCACACTAAACGCAACTGCATCTTTAAAAAGCCAACAAGTCACACTGTATCTTTAAAAAGTCAAAACCCTCATGTTATTCTAAAGCTGTATGAGTTTTATTCTTCTACTGTATGTAACACAAGAGGTGACTTTTTGAAGAATATCCTGACCATTCTTTAATGAAAGTCAATGCCGGGGCTCGTAAGATTCAAAAAGGATGAAATAGCACCATAAAAGTATTGTAAAAATAGCCCACAGGATTCATGCATTACGTTCCAATCCATCTGAATCCTTTCAGGGATTAGTATTATTTATAAAACTATTTATAAACTATAAATAGTTTATAATTTAACATTTCTGAATCAGCTGTTTTTGTTGATTTATGTTAAATGCTTGTATTCCTAAAAAGCGAGGAAAAACTGTTTTCCAAAATATGGCCTCTTTGAAATAAGTCACAAGATGGTTTTAACAAAAAACCTTTAAAGGGTTAGTTTACCCAAAAATGAAAATTCTGTCATTAATTACTCACCCTTGTGTCATTACACATCCGTAAGACCTTTGTTCATCTTCGGAACACAAATTAAGATCCTTTTGATGAAGTCTGAGAGCTTTCTGTCTCTCCATAGAGATCCAATGCAACTACCACTCCAAGGTCCAGAAAGGTAGGAAAGACATCATTAAAGTTCTCGGTAACACTTTACAATAAGGTTCATTAGTTAAGCATTAGTTAATTTATTATTTAACATGAACTAACCATGAGCAATATATTTGTTACTGTATTTACTAATCTTTGTTAACATTAGTCTGAAAACAACACATATGTGTCGTGAAGCTCTTGTGAATGCGTTGCAGATCAATATTTTTGTATGTGGTAAATTATGTTTTTTTATGCAAACCAAGCACTCGTGTCACTTCATAAAAGTGAGATTAAACCACTTGGGTCACATGGAGTACTTTAATGATGTCTTTCCTACCTTTCTGGACCTTGGAGTGGTAGTTGCGTTGGATCTCCATGGTGTCTACGGACACGAGGGTGAGTAATAAATGACAGAATTTTCATTTTTGGGTGAACTAACCCTTTAATTTCACACACACCCAAGTGTAAGTGAATCAGAGTAAAGAGAGAAGGAAAGAGTGCATATACAACAAGCCACAACCAGAAGGCTACTGTGTGTTAGCCAAGGTGTGTGTGTGTGTGTGTGAGTGTGTGTGTGTGTGTGACAGGTGGTGTGGATTGTAGGGGGGCAAAAGTTTGGGGCAAGGTCAGGAGAGAGATAAAGATTACAGGTGGTCAGCTGTGACAGAAAAGTCAAAATGCAGAGAGTGGTGCATTAACCTTGGGATCAAAGATATCACATACAAACAAGTACAAGCTGATGTAAGCGAAACTTTGACTCATTATAAGTAGGCACAACACGAGTACAAACACCTGTACTGATCAGTCTCTCAGATATAAAAAACTGACATTTGAAATGATTTTCAGAGATAACTTCCATGTAGTCACTTATAATAACTCTCAAAGCAAGACTATCAGCAATAAATGTAGTTCACAGTGCAGTTTATTTTGGACATTTCCAAGATGTAATCCAACCACAGTTTAAAGTGCAAAGCAGACCAGATGCACTTAAAAGATATCTTGCTTACTTGCTACTAAATGTCTAAAACAAAAATCAGATGTATAAAACTATGTACTACATAAAAACCAGCCAACCAGATTAGAGCTTGCTTTTTTGATAAAGTTGCAATAGTGATACTGAGCAAGTGACACAGACGTTCATACTGAGAAATCAATGAATAAACAAATCAGCTAAACAACAGATATTCCCACACTTTATTGGTTTTGGAGAATGTGTGTGTGTTTTCTTGTATACATGGTTTATGAGGACACAAATGTGTATAATGACATGGGTATTACAACGTAAACATGGTTTATGAGGACACTTCCTGTATCCTCCTAAACCTGTGATGGGTAGGTTTAGGGGTAGGGGTACTGTAGGGGGATAGAACATACCATTTGTACAGTATAAAATCCATTACATCTATGGAGAGTCCCTGTAAACCACATATACAAGTATATGTGTGTGTGTGTGTGTGTGTGTGTGTGTTTATTTTGTAGCTGCTTGTTTATCTACAATGTAATTGACTCAGAAGGTCTATCTATCTATCTATCTATACATCCATCCATTCATCCATCCATCCATCCTGTTTAGAATCTTAAGATGTCCTAATAGCCTGTGAATTTGCAGGCAATTGCTGGATAGGCTAAAGCTTTGAGTGAGTATGTAAGTGCAGATGTTCAGACTCAATATATCTACACCATAAAGTAACATATGTTCTAGTCTGTCACCTTAGTAAAAGTTGTGAGTGACTCAGCACAAACGCACAGACCTTATGATACACAGCCATGAGTCAGCAGAAAGCCTCTTATGGCCATAAGCGAGCTGATGAGATGGGCTCCCTACAGCTGCAATGGGACAATATGAACCTACATCAAAACCGCCATTCATTACACTGTCACACGCCATAAAACATCTACAAAAAACACACACAGACAGACATAAATCCGAAACCGCCACTTGATTTGAGCTTCATCTGCAACAGACTAGTTCTCTATGACCTTTCAAAACATAAATTAAGGCTATTCGAACTTACAAACATCTGTATTTATGCAGACAGACTTTTAATCACATTTCAACTCTCCAGACGGGGGAATCATTTCCTGTCTGGTTTTAGATGCAGAACTAGGTCATATTTTTAAGCATACATTGCATATGAAATAATATTCTATATATTTGGCACATTTGAGAGTGATTACACCATGTCGAACATGCATCACCCAGAGCATCAGTGCTATGTGGGTATTTATTTAGGTCACTGTGTCTACACCACACGACTTGGCAGAGTCTGACCAAACGCAAATATTTTTATATCACAGAGAGTTTAACTTTGACAGCGAAATGTCACATCATTTGGCAAGCGCACATACCATACTGAAGCACAGACACCTGTTGCTAAGAGACAGGCAGATGCTCTTGTTTTCCAAAAAAAACTCCAGCTGCCTTCAACATAGTTACATAGTGACTGCGAAAAGCGAGAAAGCTTTTGGCATAGAAAGCGCTAAACCCTGCCCGCGAGCCGCTAGGACAAATGGCTGTTTACAAGTGTTCACTCTAAAAACAGCAATGCAAACTTCTCAACAAATACTAGGAACTAGTGGCCTCTTCAAATACCAATTCTATTAAGTTCCTCTGAAAAGTAATAGGGCTCTGTCGGGAAAAACCTGCTACACAGTAAAACCGCCTCAAAACTTGTGGAGAAGCACAATTAAAGTTAATTGATTTCTTTTACTTTAAAAGAATTACGGTTTTACTGTTGGCCGATGGGAAATCTTTAATGAGGTGAACAAACATACCAGGAAATGTTAGAGGAGCTAATCAAACACTGGTAACTCTATAAAATGCTTTTTTATTTAATTTTTTGTTAAAAAAAAAGAAAAGAAAAAGGTTTTTGAGTAAAGGCAATCATTAAAGTCAGCATGAGATCATTTTTATGTTCATTATTATATGGTGCATGATTTATCAGTGAATTCTATTATAAAGAACAAATGTTTATCTTGGGGATTTTTCATTAATAATTAATAATTTCATCAAAATGAAAGCTTTTATAGAGCTTTTATAGAGAAAACTTCAGCAATCACCATACAATCTATTCCCAACAGATAAAAATCAAGTCCCATCCCACATTTAGGGTTGCAAAGAGGCTGAAAGTTTCCCTAAATTTCTGAATTTTGGAAATATTCCAATTTGGAAACCTAATAGGAATTTACGGGAATTTATGGCAATTAATTGGAAATTAATATAAATGTATGATATTTATATAAAATGTATCATATACAAACATAAATATAAACATTTTGTTTGATCATAACATGAAATAACAGTTATTACTTTTTCTCATTCAATTAATTCTAATTTAGTAAATATGTAAAATAAATATATTTTTATTGCAGCAATTGTTATGTGTAATTTATTTCAGTGTCACATGATCCTTTAGAAATCATTCCAATATGCTGATTTGATACTCAGTTATGATCAATGTTGGAAACAGCTGTGCTGCTTAATATGTTTTTGGAACCTGTAATACTTTTTTCAGGATTCATTGATGAATAAAAAGTTAAAAAAAAAACAGCATTTATTCAAAATAGAAATCTTTTCTAACAATATCACTTTAATATCACTTTTTATCAATTTCTCACATCCTTGCTGAATAAAAGTATTAATTTCTTTCAAAAAAAAAAAAAAAATTATGAAAAATGACTGTTTATTCCCATTAATTACCGTTAATTCCCATATATTCCCGTTAATTCCCATGGAAAGTTTCCAGCTTTGAAAATTCCTGGAATTTTGCAACCCTAATCCTGTTGCATTCATATTATATTATATTATATTATATTATATTATATTATATTATGGAAGTAAAATTGGTTATGAATTCCATGTTATGTTGGTTAATCATGCAGAAGTAGGAATGCATCAGGTGCATTCAAATCCAATGTTTGCATACCGCCCTGTCTACCGTACAATCTAAAACCAGTTTCCTTAAGAAAAACCTTCATACAAAAACGCTGCTTGTTAAGGCACCAACTTAGTGGGTATCAAGGAAGCAAATCAACTTATTTCAGGTTCAAACAGAATTATTGTTCTAGGACACAGTTCCTTCCATAAAGCCCATTTTCAAAACAGTTATGCTCCCATTAAGTTATGACATCGCTACTCAAACTGTTCTACAGACTTTGAACCCTAAAAATGATACTGTCACATGATCGTTGATTGGACCAGAAATTACTTTGTCACAGAGTAGATTATCAATGTGAGCTCATGTTTTCCCAGCATGCTCTAGTCTTGTACACCTCTACTTATTAATCTTTAAGACAGGCATGAAAATGGAATTGCTGCAAATAACAGCCAGATTAGACATTCACAAACATGATTAATGGCTGTGGGACACTCCCAATGCTTGTGGAATATTAACAACATCATGCATGCGACAGCCACGTTTCTGTTACGCTGTAAGACTATCGCATGCATCAATGCCCACTAATGTTAAACAACAACACCCGTAAGACCGGCGTTCGCATTTGTCTGCTTGCTCTCTTGAATGCCAACAAATTGATTCCAATCACTGATGACATTCTGATTGAGCTCAAAGGGATACAACTTTTAATATTACCTTGTTGTCGATGGAATGAGCAGGGAATTCAAGATCATGCAGGACAGCATTCAGAGATTTAGAAACATTAAAACTTATCACAGATATGAAAACAGACACAAATCTATCAGTCTACACATACAGAGTACTTCTCTACCAACTGTTTCTAACAGAATAGCTAAGCTACATGGGTAAGATTACCTTTATCGTCCACATAACCACGGCCATCCTCCTTCTTAATTTCATGCTCTACATAGGGAGATTCTGGTGATGACATTAAGGCAAAAAGGGAAAAATGAACTGAATATGACAGCATGGATATAAAAAGGAGGAATATTCTACATATAACACACACAGTTATAATACTTATATAACATCATAGTCAAAAAAAATGACCCTATTTACTTTCTTAATGCACATTCCTGGTGCAAAAAATGTTTCAGTCAAATCTTCAATCAAAAAGTAATGTAAGATGCCCTTCCTCTGAAATGATTTTCTGTTGTCATTAAAACAATCAGTAAAATCTCATTTATTTACAAACTAAGCGACTGATTTTGAATGATTCTGTGTAAAACTTTCAATACAAACTTCCCATTAGCTCTGGGGTTAATAACTGGTGGTCAGTTAATTTTATTTAATTATTAAATTCCAAATGAAGAACTACACAGCTTATGAATCCTGAAAAATATACATAAAATATGGGGTGTGACAAGATCTTGTGTAAAATGTGAGATTTCTCATCGAGGTGAAAAGCTGTCTTGCGATATTGCCATGACGAAGTGTGAGGGTGAAATTAGGATAGAATATGCTACTGCTACGTTTACATTACGCCTCCACTGTCGTTTTGCTTTTTATAGAAATAAAAACCATTTAATTCAGTTGGATAACGGTCACTTCAATACCATCCAGCTCATCCAGCATGAGCTGCAGCGTCGTACATAGTGCAGCAGGAATCAGAGTTCACCGATAACGTGACGAGAGTAAGTGATGAGATGACTGACAAGACCATGGCAGAGGATTCGTTACACAACAGAACCTAAGCGTCTGAAAAAAAGTCTTATCTTGTAGAATTCGCACTTAGCACTGCCGCTCCCTATTCACAGAGTACGCAGGATCGCGAAAGTAAAACGCGAGCGTGCATTAATACTTCGCATTTTGAAAGCGGCTCCCTGATGCATACAAATATCTCCCGATATGAACGCTATCTTAGGCTGGGCTGTGTAGTTGTAACCATCTCTTAGCTCTGTATCATGCTTGAAGAAAAAAATTGGTCTATTTGCACTTTAAATATTGAGAAAGTACTTTGATTATGGTTGCGCTTATTGTTTGCACTTAATAAGACTAAGAGAAAACTGTTATTCATTTTTGTTTATACTGTATCAATTTGTGGAAAGGGGTTCAGTTAGGAGGTCAAAAGTTGTAGAAGCTTATAAATCATGTACAGTTCTAAGGTCTGAAGAGACTCATATGAAATCATACAGGAGAGAAGCCAGTCAGTTGAGTTTTACAGTGCTTGAGTATTGTTCTTTTACTGCATATGATATTTCATAATCAGAATGTAGAACTAAAATGTCATTGATTACAAGATGATTAGTTAAAACATTTTTATGTGTAAAAATCTTGTCTCATCTCGTGAGTAACTGTCTCGTCACAACCCCTAATATGAATGGATATTTTATATATATATTTTTCAGGATTCATAAGTTGTGTTTATAAACATTGGTTCATAAATACATTTTTCAAAACTCCTGACCAGTACTATATATATTTATATAAAAAAAAAATAATAAAAAATAGATTGTTATTATACTTATAACCAATGACTATAAAGCCAAATATAACTACTATAAACTGACAGCCTGTCAATTAGTGCCTTTATTAATTTTTTTTATCCTTTATATAAGGGTAGGATTCCTACAATTTGGGTTACACTATCTTTGTAGGGACATTTGAACACACACACACACACACACACACACACACACACACACACACACACACACACACACACCAAACCTCATCCATCATTCCATTCTTTTCCCGCTAAAACCTAGTAACCTACTGCACTGGATCTACAGGGATCTTTAATCTATTGGTGGTCTGTGGTCTCACACTGGTTCTGTCTGACCTAAAGCAGCCTACAGAGAGTCCAGCAGGACCAGCGCAGTGCACAGAACTGTACATTAATGAATTCACCTTCCTCTTCACTTTCTTTGATGGACTCTGCCAGAGAGAGACAACACACATTCATCAGAGCACTAGGACAAGACAAAGTGTGCATATGTAAGCCTACAATGCTGATACTATGACTGTCCTATCAGTATCTACTGAATATCATATAAGAGTTATGAACAGCACAGAGAAATGGAGAGGTGGACATGAGTGGGCTTCATGTTTACCGAGCGTGATCTCCTCATAAACATTCTCCTCTGTCAGAAAATGGAATAAGAGAGAAGAGGAAAAAAAGTCAAGGTAAGGACGGAGATGAAGAGTGAAAGAAAAACAGATAAACCTCATCGTAAGAGAGCTAGAAAGAGATAAAGTGTCTTTGAACAATCCAACAGATAACAGCTTATTGTGAATGTCAGTTATACTCCTCAGACTTTATTTTGGAAATTCCTGGCTGGTGCTTCATCAAAATTTGATGTCTATGATTATGTTGATTTCTTAATTATAAACTGGTACTCAGCTTTGATATACTCAACTTGAGTATGGAGTACTAAGAAATAGGAACATCAAACATATTGGTACAAAGTTGATCAAAAAATATTAAAGTATATACCAAGAAATATTCTGTTACCCATTTTCATGTCTTTATGATGTGACCAAAAGTTGGGTAAAAAAATACAATCCAACCTTTGGCTTTCCCAAACATATCAATCACATATCAAGCTTGAGATGTGACTTCACCCTCAATCTGCCCTAAAAATGCTAGATTAAAAATACATTTTTTCAGTAGCCGATCTCAACCCTGAGAGGGGGGTAGATTTCCAGCCCTCATCCGTTTATCATCTGCGACCTCAAAGCAAGGCTGAAGTTAGTAAGCTCCAATGAACTGAAGCCACACAGTCAAAATGCATTTCACATCTGTACGAGGCACAGTGCCATCAAAACATTCCCACAAGAGCCCGCTAAAGGTTATCAACCTGAAGTCACAAGCAGGTTTATTCAGTCCTCAAGGTCTCATAGACAGTTGTGCACCCAAATGTGATTTTATCGGGAAGTGAGAGTCTCCAAAGGTAAACTAAAGTGATTGGGGCACAACCACAACACTCTCACTGGGTCTCACTCACTGGTAATTGTGGCCTATACAAGTTGCATACTTTGGTGTGCAGAAAAAGATTCTCACACAAAATCTATAGATTACTCAAGATGAGGGGAAATGTGCAATTATCTATATAAATGCATTTTTGCATAATTAATAGTATATTAAAATATTATAAAATATGAAATTAAATATGTATTATATCAAGTGCTGGGTGTAACTCATTACTAAGTAATTAATTACTGTAATTTAATTATTTTTTCCCTTGAAAAAGTAGAGTAAGGGATTACTCTTAATTTTTCTGTAATTTAATTAAGGTTACGTATGATGTAAGTGCATTAAATACTGCAGAGACTATATAGAACAATTCTAAATAAAACATTAGTGAATTTAACATCAAAATTTAACATCATGTTAAAATGTATGTTTTAAATTTAACCTTCTCCACTTTGGTAATTTCAAGAACAATTTATGCAATTTTATATTATTTATTTGAAAGAATTAAAAGAGCATTTTCATGTCTATCCTTCACTCTATAAAATGCTGGGTTAAAAACAACAAAAGTTGGGTTGAAAATGGACAAACCCAGCAGTTGGGTTAAATTCTTGCCCAGCAAAATTGTTTTAAAATTACTATATGGCTGTCTTAAAATGAACACAAACTAGGTTGGAAATTAAAAATCAGACATATAATTACTAGAGGCAACAATAATAATCAAAAGGTGAACATTTATTAATTAGCAATTTAATTATTCATTAAACTTATTAATAAATGTTCATTTATTAAACATATTATTAATGCTAATTTCCAACATATTTTGGGTTCATTTTAAACAAGCAATACAGTAATTTTTAAACAATAGTTGAGTTAAATAAAACTACCCAGCAGGTTGGGTAAACATTTAACCCAACTGCTGGGTTTGTCCATATTCAACCCAACTTGGGTTGTTTTTAACGCAGCATTTTTTAGAGTGTTGTATTGTTCAACTGGTTGATATGGGATTTAGAAAGTAATTACTAATTAGTATTGAATAATGCAATATTTTTTAGAGAGAATAATTAGTACAGTAATCTAATTACTCTGTTGAAGATGTAATTACTAGTTAGTAAATTACTTCTTTCGAGTAACTTACCCAACACTAATTATACCCTACCATTTTTAATCTTTCTTTTTTTTTTTTTAAAGAAATTAATACTTTTATTCACAAAGGATGCATTGATGGATGCAAAGGATACAAAAGTGACAGTAAATACATTTATAATGTTACAAAAGATTTCTTTTTTAAATAAATGCTGTTTTTGAACTTTCTATTCATCAGGTCCTGAAAAAAAGTACTGTATTTTTACTGTATATTTGGGGAAAAAAAAAAATAAAATGCAGCCTTGATGAGCACAATAGACTTCTTTCAAAAACTAAAAAAATCTGACAGACTATAAACTTCTGAACGCTACTGCATATAAATATTTAAACAATTTTATAATAGACAGACGTTGACCAAAGGCAACAGACAGGTTTGATGTGTTTTGTCGGATCAGTGTGTTACCCCTTTCATTGTCTGTTGGCGTTGGTCTGCTCTCGTTTTCGCTGATTGAACATGTCGAATCAGTGCTTGTCGGGTCATTGAATGTGATGTATTGTGATCTGGTGATTGTTCGTGTTGGTGGGCATCTGTCGCTGCTGTGTGAACTGGCCTTTAGTGTGAACAACATCTTAATAATCTAAAGAACCTTTTTTTTTTTTTACTATAAAAAACCTTTTGTAGAATGAAAAGGTTCCATAGATGTTAAAGGTTCTTCATGAAACCATCAATGCCAATAAAGAACCGTTATTTTTCTAAGTTTAGGATACATTTAACTTGAATAGTTAAAGAGATAGTTCACCCAAAAATGAAAATTACCCCATAATTTACTCACCCTCAAGCCATTCTAGGTGTATATGACTTTCACACAATTAAGAGTTATATTAAAAATATCCTGGCTCTTCCAAGCTTTATAATGGGAGTGATTGGTTGATGATAAGTCCAAAAAAGTGCATCCATCGTTCATATACGTACTCCATGTGGCTCCGGGGGGGTAATAAAGGCCTTATGAAGCAAATCGATGTTAAAAAGTTACCACTTTTTAGATGTAAGTCGAATGCGTATGGCTGTCACGCCGTAAGCTCGTTATTTTACTTTATGAAGTTGTAAATAAGGATATTTGTCTTATACAAATGCATCGATTTGCTTCAGAAGGCCTTTATTACGTTTATGATCGATGGATGCACTTTTTTGGACTTCAAAATCTCATCATCCAATCACTCCCATTATAAAGCTTGGACGGGCCAGCATATTTTTTAATATATAACTGTGATTGTGTTTGGCTGAAAAAAAAGTCGTATACACCTAGGATGGTTTGAGGGTGAGTAAATTATTAATTTTCATTTTTTGTGAACTATCCCTTTAAGAAATGAGACCCACTGTTTGCATACATAGCATTGCTGAGGCTGAAATTGAGATGCTGTTTTCTCAGCAGTGACTCTTACATTAATGAATGTCAGAGAGAGACGGCCATTGCTAACATATCAGGAGGTGGGAGCTAAAGAGAGACTGCTGGTTGCTCGCTTGGTCTCTTTGTAAGGTTACAGAGGTGCTACAAGAACAGAAAGGGCACAGGAAATGGAAACGTTTTTGACATATGGTGCCGTTACGTAAGAGATGTGTCGTGTGTCCAGCATATGGTTTGTCCTGGCAGTTTCTGAGCTGGCACAAGCAGCATGCTGTCATGGTGCCACCAGATTATAACGGCACCTCCATCTCCACCAGCATGGGCGTTCTGGCACTTCACGGGCACTAATGCACCTGGTGCCCAGCACAGGAATGTGAGTCAGGATGTGTTTTCAGTGTACGTGCAGCTGTTCTGGACTAAAGGATTACATACAAGATACCCATAGGACAGGAAAATTACAAATCTCTAAAACATATCAGAAGCTTCTCCCAGGTTAAATAGATGAGACCTTTGCTTAAATCTCCAACTAATTTTTCTCTCAATTAAAAGACCCTAGCAATGTCCCTTCTAAACTTTTGGAGAAAATATCAACAGTGTCAGAAACTGAGCTAATATATTTTCCAAGAAACCAAAGTGTGCAATCAAAAGCCAAATCTCAATTTGATTGCAAACAATTCTCATTAAAAAATTATCCAAGATCAAATTATCTGACTTATACTATCCACATGAAGTTTATAGCATTATACTGTTACTGTATGTGAACTGTCGACAAATTTGCTTCCATTTATTCCATAAATTGAGCATAAAAAGCAGCATCTGAGCAATAATAATAATAATTTTAGGAGAAACATCTGAGACAAAGCTTATGTTTTTACTTTATTTTAAGGTGTTGTAGATACACGTTACTACATGTACTTACTATAGTAATAACAGTGAATTATGCATAATTACAAGTAACCAACCCTAAACCAAAACCTAACCCTAAACGTAACTCTATAGTAAGTACAAGTAGGTAATTAATATTACTCAGTACTTATTTGAGCAAGTACAAAGTAACTATGTCACCTTAAAATAAAGTGTAACCTAATAATGAGAATAATAACAGTAATAACAACAGCTTCCATTCAAATTCTTTCAAGACCACATGATCTGAGCTCTGCCAGGTGCATAAATATATAACGCTTCACTCATACTGCACGCAAATATTAATACCAAAATTCTCCAAAAGAATTTTAGCAGAAAAATCTGAGACAAAGTTAACATTTAAATGAAGAGCTACACAGGAGCAATCTAAGAGCAATTACAGGATTCTCTCAGTGCAATTTGGAGGAAATTATAATCTATTAAAATGCTTTAAGCATCAAATGTGACAGAAATCAAATTGTGTGTTATAGTTTTCCGTACAGATTAAAAGGGGAGGAAGGAAACCAACTAACATTGCCGTGTATGTGTTTGGGGTGCTGGGTACAGATTGTGTGAGCACAGGTGAGCATGCAGGTAGGGAAGAGTGGAAAGAAAGAGTTACTGAAGGATAAAAACACCACTGTAAGGGGCTGTGCATGGGACACACTCATTCACACTGGAGGGCAGTGGGATGGATGCAAAGTTTTTTTTACCTTCCACTGCGTTTGAGTGGTAGTCTGGTTTGAGGCATGAATGGAGACAAGAACAGAACAACACATAAGCCATGAACCTGAGCCATGGACGCACACACGCACAAACCAGAGCAGCATTCATTTACACGCTCAACAGTGAGTATGAGTTACACCCACATCTTTTAATAACATCACATGTACACAGCAAAAATGAATACTGTCTGACTTGATTCTGAGTTGAATCACCTAAAGATCAAGATTCACTACCTAAAGCAAGTAAGCAAATGAGCACAGCCCTTACAGCTGAGCGTCAGTGTGTGTGTGTGTGTGTGTGTGAGATAAGAAAGACGGTCTCCAGAGAGCAGTGTTTGACAGACAACAACCCTTTGTCTCCCTGTTCTGAGACATACCATGACATGTTAAAGACATGTGCATCACGCAAAACAGACACTCTGTAGGTCACTCTGGATTACTACAGTCCTGTTCATAACTCACTCAGATGTAGTTCTACAGTCTATCCGAAATTACTTTCTGGCTATAGTAATGACAATATTTTACTATAGATCTATAGATTATATATAAGCATACTGGGTTCCTCAGCCTGCATTATCGTGTATTATGAACCTATTTGTACTGTATTCCAATTTACATTTTTTTTTTTTTTTTGCAAAAATATATTTTCAATGTATATTTATTTGCAGTATTTAGCAAATAATGATTTATAAATCTATATAATTTAGCATGTATGTATTTATATTTATTTAAAATATAAATATATTTAAATATAAATATATATATATTTATACACACAATTTAAAATTTTATAAATAAAATTCATAATATGTACAGTAATAAGTACAGTTACCTAACAAAGTGTGAACACAGGGCAAATATATATATATATATATATATATACAAACAAAGTATGCCATTTTGAGATTAACGACCGACAACAGCTTGGCTAATTAATCTAAGTGTTACTTTGTAATGTAAGTGTTTTTGTTCCTAAATAAACTAAATTGAACTAAAAAAAAAAAAAAAAAAAACTCAGTGGATAACAACCTTTTTTTTTTTATACCTTTATACCTTATGTGTGACCCTGGACCACAAAACCAGTCATAAGCATACATTTTTTGAAATTAAGATTTCTGAAAGCTGAAAAAAAAAAAAAAAAAAAGCTTTCCATTGATGTATGGTTTGTTATGATAGAAGAATATTTGGCTGTATATTTGAATATTTGAAAATCTGGAATCTGAGGGTGCAAAAAAAAAAAAAATCAAAATATTGAGAAAATTGCCTTTAAAGTTGTCCAAATAAAGTCCTCAGCAATGCATATCCACTCACAAAACCAAATTTTTTATATATTTACAGTAGAAAATTTACAAAATATCTTCATGGAACATGATTTTTACTTAATATCCTAATGATTTTTGGCATAAAAGAAAAATCAATAATTTTGACCCATACAATGTATTGTTGGCTACTGCTACAAATATATCCGTGCGACTTACGATTTTGTGGTCCAGGGTCACATATTACAGTGATTTTTTTTGACAATTGTGACACACTTTTTGAAGACTTCCTGTAGAGCCTAATAAATCAACTCAAAAATCACGAGAGACACATTGCAATGCACAAACCACGAGCCTCTGCTCCCAATTGATTTTTGCATCACAAATCTCACTCGGCCAAACCCCGCCTCTTTCCAGATGATTGACAGCTGACAAATGCAAAGTGATAAACAGGGAAAGGGCACTCACCTTTGACCCTCTCTCCGCGGTTCAGCTGGATCTCTCCCTCTCCCTGCGGTGTGTACGGTTTGACCACGATGAAGGTGCGCCCCGGCACGGCGCTGTAGAGTTTCCGTTTGGGGCCCCGGGCTCCTGAGAGTGTGTGCGAGGGCCCCGCGGGAGGAGGGCTGGGGTCCCGCTGGACCGTCCCCGGGCTGTAAACAAAAACATAGGTTACCGTGGTGATGCCCGGCAACTGGTAGCCAAATCCGGTGGTCACCGACATGGTCCCGTGAGAAGGTGGCAGCGTGCGTGCACGCGTGGGTCTCCTCCTCGATATTCCCGAACCGGCCAGGGCCGTCAGGTGCGAGCGGCTCACTCCCTCTCTTCCTATCACTCTCTCCTCCTCTGCTCCTCTCTCCTCCTTTCTTCCACCTCTCCTCTCCTCTCCTCCCTCTGAGCGCTCCCCGCCCTCCCCCTCGCTCCCGTTAACGGCTGCCTGTCGCGAACGGCGCCGAGCGCTCGGGCTGCACTCGCCGCGAGTGGGGCATGTTCACTCCCCGTGGCTCTCGCGCACACGCTCGCACACGCACACACGCTGTGACGAGGCTGCGCCGTTTCCCCGTGGCTGGGCTGGCGCGCTCCCGCCCTGAACATTCTATCCGTACGCGGACAGTCACCGACGACAACGCGCGGGCGCCAGGGGTCCGGATTGATTAGTGTGTGGAGGGGTGGAGCACGACTCACCTCACCCCCCCCTAAAACAGCACAAACACACACACATACACACACATTCTCCTAGTGCTGTAATCAACAGCCCCTCCTAACCCTCTCTCTCTCTCTCTCTCTCTCTGCCCTCCAAGTTCTCCCCTCCCCTCCCCTCCCCTGTCTTTCTGCCCTCCCCGTCTCCCTCTCTCTCTGTCAGTAAGACAGCTTCTGAATGTTAATGCAGCTGCAGGAAGAGTGGCTGTAGCCCTGTCTCTCTCATTCATCTCAAGTTGTTCACCCATTCATTCCATGGACACACACACACACACACACACACACACACACACACGCACACACACACACACACACAAGAATTCACAAGCATTACAGCAAAACACACACTCAGGTACAATGTTTAATGGGCTTTAATGTCCTAAGGATGTTAACTTCCCCTCTACTGGTATTCTGCTAAATGTTATTGTGTAAAATCACTAAGAATGAATCACACCTACTGATTGCATTGTTTTTTCTGCTGTTTTAGCACCTGATTCACTAAAGGTGTTATGCAAATGAGGTAAATGGAACAAACATGCCAAAAATGTGCTGAATGAAATCTGCAAAACATGTTTAATAAACAGACCACTCTGTTTTGATCCTCAAAAAAGCTGATATCTTCCAGCATGAACAAGGAAATTCTTAAACCTTTGCCTTTACTGTCAAAATCAGTCAGTCTGAACACACATGCACATTCACACACTCTTTCCGGCTATCCCTCGTTTCAAACATCGAGCTCAGTGACGGCTTTCCAATTACTGCAGCGGTACGAGGCTAGAGTGACTGCAGCATGTAAATGCAGAGTAACAAGAAAGAGAGAGGAATTTAAGGGTGGAGATATGATAAGAAACTGAAAGAGGGTTGGAAAGGAAAGAAGGATGGGAAACAGAAAGTAACACAGAAGAAATGATGGACAGAGGCTGTAAGAAGAGAGAGAATGGATGAGAGACAGAGAGGTATGGAGTCCTGTCGTCACGGTTTCCTCTGACTCAGTATTGATCAGTCAGAGCCGCCACAAGGCTGTAATAAACAGCACTGAAAATCATTGTCCGACTCTGCAGTAATACCATATTTCACACACATCAATCATCATAAAACAGACATACACAGCCTCTGACAAGTGTTCTTTTTATTTAGGACATTTGTAAGACGATAGATTTGAAGCAGTGCAGCGGCGCCTGAGGAACGGCAGCCTGTAGATGACATAAACGTCACACTCCTGCTCTGGCCAATCTGACTCGCATGCATGAGAAAGTTTCACATGCTGTGTGAAGCCACAAGGACATATGCTGCGTTTCAAAACTCATACTCTAGTCTACCTAGACAGTCCAAACATTCCATTCAAGATTTGAACGTGTATGATAACCCTGGCAACTGCCATCATGGAGAAATAAATTGAAAGCAACTGTCTTGATTCGCCAAGTGCCAGTGTCAACAATGAATCAGAGGCTTCTTTTCCACCATCTCTCATGGTTCTTTCTTTCTCTTTAGGTAATAAGGACTGGTGGCAGCAAAACACACACTCAGGAACAACATTTAATGAGCTTTAACAGGTTTATGTGTCCTAAGTATAACTCTCCTTTACTTAAAAAAAAAAAAAAAAACTTTCCCTCTACTGGTATTCTGCTCAAATGTTATGGGGTGAATTCACAAATGGCTCCTTTCCACCCAGCGGTACGGTACGGTACAGTACAGTACAGTACGATTCGGGAAAGTAAACCCTGATCCGGCTTGTGTTTCCACCGCCAACAGTACCCAACATGCGTGGTGTATGCCAGAAAGTAGCGATCGATGTCATTCTCGCTCAAAGAAGAAAGCGACACTGTAAACAACAATGGAGGACATACAGCAGATCATGTTCTTGCTTCTCGGCATGTGGCTGTTTGTGTTGCAATGGTATTGTGTTTCAACTGTATATTTAAAAAATGGCATCTTTTGTTTTGTCATTCCCCTTGTAGCACACACAAGTGACGATTCTCTGTCAACCAATCAACGTTCGGCAGTGAGTCTAGCTCCACCCTTTAGGTACCAGACTACTATGCTAGGTACCCCAATGGAAGGGTCCCAAAATGGTGTTACAGTACGGTTTGGTGTTTTGGTACCATTCACAACTTCTGACAATCAAAACGGAAATACTGTACTGTACTGTACCGTACGGCTCGGTGAAGCCATAAGTTTGAATCACACCTACTGATTGCATTGCTTATTTGTACTGGTTTAGAACCTGATTCACTAAAGGTGTCATGTAAATGGGGTAAATGGCACAAACATGCCAAAAATGTGATCCAAAGTTCCCATGTTGTCATCATGCTATGGACTAATCATCTTTTTTTATTTAATGTTTTTTTAAAAAATTTACTAATACATTATTAAAAATCTAAAGTTGTTAAGGGATGCACGTTTGAGCTTCCGTTTTTAGCATATTTGATGCGCACTTTTGTAACAAATCACTCGAAAGTAATTTATTTACTGTTTATTTTTATCCGCCAAAACAAATAAATAACATACAAAGTTTTGTTGTAATCTTTGGTTTTGTTCATTGCATTCTAATAAATAAGCCACCAAAATTTTAGATATCAGTGAAATTTCATAATTCTCGATTGATTCTAATTTAGATACAACAGCAGAAATTAATAGCCCAACTAATATAAAGTTCAAAAATTAATGAAGACAAGTTAGTCTTTAGTAATAAAATAAGAACAAATAAACAAATCACAAACAACTGCTCAAATAATTACAACAGAACAAAGATACATATTAAAATAAACAGTGCTTTAAATTTTTCAGGTAAGTCTAACAGTAGTTTTCAGGTACAGAAATTGAATAATCAAATGTAAAATAACACTGCACGCTCTTCACTGTACAGATTAAATATAGATTAATCCTTGTTAAAGCTACAAAAGTTGTTCAGTCAAGATCAGTGAGTGATTTTCTCTTTGTCTTTTATTGTTTGCTTAACATTAATGAGACAGCAGCAGGAACATTAAGCTGCTGTCACTTTAAGATCGAATGCACAGATCCAATATACTGTTACACATATGTTTTACTTCTCATCTGTTTATGTTCAGTAAGACATAACTGACAACGTTTACATGAATGCTTGCCAAGATGGGCATTTTGACATACTTTTGTTGTGTGTATTTTTCCGTTCAAGCGCAAGACGCGAAAGAGAACTCAATTCAGTACTCGCATGCTGTTTTCTTTGTGTGCGCACAGAAAACAGTGCACAAGTACTGAATTGAGTTCAGCTGTCCCCGGGCCATCAGACAGTCCTTATTGTCAAGCCCTGTAACCTTATCTCCATTTTTTTTGTTCTAATTATTTTCCTTATTGTACATATAAAATAGAAGAAGTTTATATCAGTAGTCCTATATTCATAATTGTGACCACACACACAGTCTGTTTACAATGTCTGTCTACCATTGTAACAGATATATATATGAAGAGTTTGGTTCCAAAACGCTATAACTCCATTTTGATTAATTTGAGTAAAAAGGTGTTTTCTTTACCAAGAAAGCGGCAAGATGAAACCCACTATTTTCTGTTTCAAACTTTTACATAGCATGGTTATAAAAACATAAAAAATTCAAATCTAGATTTTGATTTTCAAAGGTTTATAAAAAAAAAAACGGATTATTTTTTCCCCAAAATGCAATAAATCCATGACACATTTTTTTTTTTTCAAAATGCAATTAATCCATCAATATAAAAGTTATTTTTCATATTGAAAATACACAACAAAGTAAGTTGATTCACATATATGACAGCCTCTGAACTTTGTCAATACTAATCTTATATACAGGCATTTGACTAAAAATACATTCATTCGTCGCTCCCAAAATGAATTCAACGAGTCATCTTGTTAATGTTATAAATGAATTATGTCTCTGTTTGTCATAACTGATTAAAGAGTATCTGGCGCCAACGCACGGTTAAAATAAATACATTTACAGAGTACAATGGTATTAAAAACGGCTTTTAAAAACTGTTCATGATTCAGTTTTGGGGACCGTGACAGAAGTTTGATGCCGTCGTGGAACAAGCAACAGCCGGCATTTTCCTCCTCCCGACTCGAGTGCCTCATCTTCTTAATCTCCTCACGTAAATGATTACATTTCTTCCCCACCGCAGAAACCACCACAGGTTCATCAATGCCGTCAAAATTATTCATTTTTCTGTTTTTGTTGATCACAAAGTAGATAAGGAAAACTAGGATGCCGGGTGTATTCAGAGCGCCGCCATTACCGTTTACAGTGCATGTAATGGTGCGCTGTGATTGGTTGAGCGGATATATCGCATTCTGCAGAGAAAGGAGACTGGTGTTTGTCGCGGTTTGGAAAGAAAGGGAGAAAACATGACAGAATAACACGACGGATATCGCATTTTGCACCTAAAAATGTTTACTGAAATATCTAAATGCCTCAAAATGTTTGGTTTGAACATTCAGTGCTGTCTAGGTAGGAAGCTCCTCGGGTTTTGAAACACAGCTGCATTCTGTATGACCAGAGACTAATTTTAACTACCCCAGCTTGAATGTGCTCATAAGCTCTAACATGTGTTTCTCTGTAGAAAAGCACTGACCTCATTAAAACCTATTGACACACACCCCGACACACACCTTTAGGTATTAACTCACACATACAGACATTTGTAACCCCAAGAACCCCACACAATCTCACACATAACAACAACCTTCAGCTGATCGACCACTCTAAACCCCTCAGGCATACAGTGTCCTGTTGAAGGGTGTGACAAAGTGATATACTGGCTCTATACCTCTCCTGAGCATCCTCTCGGCTGCCTCCTTGGACACCAACCATACTTCGGTAACCCTGGCAACTGCCATCATGGAGAGATAAATTGAAAGCAACTGTCTTGATTCGCCAGGTGCCAGTGTCAACAATGAATCAGAGGGTTCTTTTCCGCCGTCTCTCACGGATCTTTCTCTCTTTAGGTAATAGCAGCTTGATAGAAAAAGGACTGACGCTTGATCCGAAGTCACAGACTAAGTCCCCATGCTGTCATCATGCTGTGAACAACTAATCCACAAACTCATACGTGTGATATCATCTCTACTTTACCCACAGGATGTACATAATGAAACATATCCTGTGAAATATATGCCAAAACTCTCTCACTCACGGTTGGTATTGTTAGCTAAATCTGTAAAAAATTGTTAAACGAAAATAAGCAGGGGTTTTAAAATGACTAAAACTTAAATAAAAATAAATTAAAGCTAAAAAGAAATATAAAACAAAACTAATATAAATGACAAAAGTCCTTCAAATTCTCAAATTAAACTAAAATTCAAATGAAAACTGAAAATATAAAAAACTAAAATAATTTAACTATATATATATATATATATATATATCAGTGTTATTTACATACTGTTATCGTATTTAATAATTAGAATTATCTTTAATAATTTACATCACAAAAATAGTTTCAATGTGACTTCATTTTTAGCTCAGCTTTGACATCAGCTTTACCGCACTGCTATTAAACTATGCTTTTCTTTAAAAATGCCAGCTAAAAATATCTTCGATTGACAATAGGAATAAAGCCAAAAAGACATTATCTGGAAGAAATGACCCTTTGAAAAAAAATTATGTTGAGACCGACCAGTCCTGCCTCAATGGAGAGATTCATACACTTTGTAATAACAGAATAAGGCATCAGAATCAGTCATTATCTTGCAAAAGGTTATTTGCATAAGTGCACAATCGTAAAATGGTCTCTGTGGACGGACTAAGATGAAAGAATGAAATGAGTTATGTCTCATTCTCTCTCATCATCTCTTCCGTTCTTCTGCTGGAATCTCTCTCTGTCTGTCTTGCCCCTTTTAGGGGTTAATTGAGTGTAATGGAGTCGGTGTGAAGCCTCTCCTCTGGCAGAGCATAAATGTGTGTGTGTTTGTGTTTATTGGGTCATCCTATCCTCCCAGCAATTTTGGAGACGCCGCTATCAACAAGAAATTACCTATCTCTCCTCCCCCTCTCTCTCTCTCTACATTCCTTCCTTTTATTTTTCCTTTTTATTCCTTTAGAATATTTTGCAATGAGAACTGTTCTATCAAAAGAGGACCTGGGTGAATCACATGAAACCTGTCAAGAAATGACATTATTTCAAACCAAAATCAAAAGAAAATTTTTGTGTGTAAATATATATATTTATATACGAGGTGTGTCCAGAATATAATGAGAATGAAGTTCCTATACTTGAGAAGGGCTCTATGAAGGGAGAAGCTGGCCAAGGTCACTTGGGGTGGGGTGCCAGATATACGTTAGAACATTGTTCAGTTGCATTCCATTCCAGAGTCGAGACTTCTTTTTCGTGACACGTGACTGGTATTAAGAAAAATGCAAGCGAGTTTGAAACAGCAATACGTGTTAAAATTTTGTGTGAAATTGGGTTGAAGTGCATCAGAAACCTTGGAAATGGTGAGGAAAGCTTATGGAGAAGCTGCGCTATCATCTGCACAAGTGAACCAATGGCACAAGGCCTTCAAGAAATGACAGGGTTTTGAAGACGAACAATGATCAGGACGCCCCTCTTCGTCAAAAATGGAACAGAATATGGATGCAGTGAGGTCTGTTGTCAACCGTGACCAATGGCTCACTATCAGAATGACTGCAGAGGAAACGGGAATGACCAAGTCAATTGTTCATGAAATCGTGACTTTTGAACATGACAAAAGTGTAGGCAAAACTTGTCACCTGATCAGAAGGTGACACCGTCAACTCGTTTGCTAAGACCTGTCGGCCTGTTTGGAAAGAGAGCCTGATTTTTTGAGTTTAGTGATCATGGAAGATGAATTCTGGGTGTTTGAGTACGATCCCGAGACGAAGAAACAAAGTTCAGACACACCCAAGTCACCTTGTCCCAAGAAAGCTCAAAAGTCAAATCAATGTAAAACTGCAAATAGTTTTTTTTTTTTTTTTTTGATTCACATGGAATTGTCACTACGCAGGCTCTGAATGCCATCTCACTTGAAGACTGTAGTCACATGGACTATTTTAACAATGTCTTTACTACCTTTCTGGACCTCAAAAGGTGCAATGACGTTGCTGCCTATGTGTGGTTCAGAAACCCTCGGATTTCATCAAAAATATCTTAATTTGTGTTCCAAAGATGAACAAAGGTCTTACGGGTGTGGGACGACATGATGGTGAGTACTTAATGACAGAAATTTCATTTTTGAGTGAACTAACCCTTTAAGATGTTCTGCATTATGACATTTTTTCAAGGCAATTATAATACTGCCACCTCCAATTCTCAGTTTTTTTTTTTACATATAACATATTTTATCATTTACAATTTTTAAACAATATCAAATATTTATTTATTTATTTAATTCTGGCGTGAAATGTGACCTGGACATGTTTTTGTGAGATTCACCCATAAAGAAATGTCTCTACTACCATTTCTTTGCTTCAACTATCTGTTAAAGCCAAGCTTAAACTGAGAATGACCATAAGTGTGGATAAGCAAGAGGTCAGTGGCAAGAATGAGCCAACAGGAATGCAAAAGATCATATTGAACTCAGCGCCACCTCTTAAATCTCCCAGCGGCCAATAGGAAATCAGCAGACTCATTCCTCCAATCCCAGCTCTTCCGTCTACGGGTGAGTGTTGAGGGAGTGGCAGGTCTGGATGTCCTGAGGGTGGAATCCATCACTGAAAGCTCCAGACTGAGAGAGTGCTCTTTCAGAGTGACACCTCATTTACCTGCCTTGCACAAACAAAATGGATTCCCTTTTGCCATCAATAAATCACTCAATTCTCCTTCCCTCTCTCTTTTTCCTCTCTAAACTGAGCTCATAAATCGGGAAAGTAATGAAACAGCAGAAATGAGGTAAGGTCTACATTTTAGCCTCTTAGCTGGTGGTAAAAAAGACATGTTAATGATGAGTTATGAGCTTTCGGCAGCTTTCAGTCAAACCAGCCCACTTGAAGGCTTTTATGATCATATTTTCACAGGAAAGTAAACTTACACTTAGTTTTCACTGTGCATTATTCATTAGGAACACTGCAACAGATTTTCAGGATTTTAATGAGTTATCTTTTTGTCACATGGGTGAAAAAAGCTAAACCAGCAACCGAGAACAATGTGGTTGTAGTCAGGTCCCAATATTCCAATTTGAACAGCTAATTCAGAGCTAAGCAAAAAAGAGTTGTGTGCATGACTTCTAAAACATCACAAAGAACGATCTCCCAGACTGTTCATTATTTCTGAACACTCTGTCTATGACAGATTTCATCAAGGTGCTGTATCATATATTATATAACTTGCTTAAAGGCAGTTTTTGGGATTGACAACAGCATTTAAATGTGGGAATGAATCCCATAAATTAGCATTCTGTGTACAGGAGGCAATGGCTGGCGAGTTTAAAAACGACCACTGACATACACTGTAAAAATGAATTGTTGGTTTAACTTAAAAAATAAGTTGCCTAAAAATTTTGAGTTCAATGAAATAAAAAATTTGAGTTAATACAATGAAGGCGATTGGTTAAACTCTAATTATTTAAGTTGATTTGACAAAAGAAAAAATGTTGCGATAACAAATCATGAAAATAATTTTTTACAGTGTAGTGTTTGGTTTCAGCTCACTTGGCTGCAAAGATGCATACACAATAATCTAAAAAAAAAAAAAAAGTATGCTTCTCGCTGGAAAAATTGACCATTACTGTAAAATTTTCAGTACAAATATCTAGACATTCTTAAATTAAGATAAATGTTAGTTTACGCTTAAAACAAGAAAAAATAATTGCCAATGAGGTAGGAAATTAAACTTAATTCAACAGGAAAAGTTTATTTTTTTCCCCAGTGATATTTAAAGAACCTGAGCCACTGCCAGACTAAATTTCTTGTAGCACATATTTAATATAAATATTTCCAATTCATCATTATATTATCTAATCTCATTAAAAACTAACGGTAACGCTTTATTTTACAGTGCCGTAGTTACACGTTACTACATGTACTTACTAACAGTAAATTATGCATAATTACAAGTAACTAACCCTAAACCAAACCCTAACCCTAACTGTAACTCTATAGTAAGTACATGTAGTTAATTAATAGTACTCAGTACTTATTTGAGTAATTACAATGTAACTACGGCACTGTAAAATAAAGTGTAACCAAACTAACAACTTGATGGTTTATATATTTGACAAGCATGGACAAACAGTTTGGGATATATATTCAGTGACACCATCACCTTGATCTGAAGCTTCATCTGCTCTTTTACTTTTTATAACTTATGGATTCATGGCAAGAGCTAAAGTTAACTCAATATAATACACTGCAAACCAATAACATTCGCACTTGACCTCTGACCTTTGTTTCCCCTGTGTTGTTGCCTTCTGTGCACCAAGCGACCTGTGATCTCTAAATCCAATTTGACAATGTTTAGAACAATGTGTCATGGCCTCGAATCTGACCCTGAACAGGAAGTGGGCGGCCAGTACTGACCGCACCGCTACAGCACTAATTACACACTCTCCTGGTCACCATGGTCACCTCAGGGAGTGACAGGTGGACACAGCTAGACAAAGGGCCAGAGAGAAAGAGTGGGGAATTTTATAGAAGACCGGACACCAAGGACAGACGCTTTGGCTTAATTCCTGTATGTATCATCACATTCTGTGTATTAAACAAACACACAAACCACACACACTGGTGCCGGGGGTTCTGATTATTAGCAGGCCAGGATGTCAGGAAATACTGACAGATGGACAACTAGGACAGAACACAGCAAACACCCCTCAGGACCAGACAAAGAAAGACAGTGAGCCCTAAATTGTTGTTCAGCAGCAGTACACTACACCTGCTGGTAAAATTAGAGTCCTTAGGTCTAAATTAGCACACAAAGCCACACTTTTTCTGAAGGAAGTTATGCAATGCAAAAGAATCACTTCAGAAAGTAGCCATCACTTTTCTAACCTACAAAACTGCAATATGTATCCTGTACAATAACAAATAACTTTGAAACATGGTTATAGTAAATACTATTCTAAAATCTGGTAAGCTCCCAATCTAGACAGCATTTTAAGGCATCACAGGCATGTAATGTTGCTGCCTCTGGGTTTTGCCAAAATGCAAAGAGAAAAGGTATATATATACATATATATATATATATATATATATATATATATATATATATATATATATATATATATATATATATACACACATATATATATATCCTTTGTGGATAGGCTAATCCCAGAATGCAGTGAGGTTTATAATCTGTACTAGATGGAGAGCTGAGAGAATGTATAAATGTACATTACTGTTCAAAAGCTTGGGGTTAGTAAGATCTTTTTTCCTTTTTTCCCAGCTTTGTCATCACAGGAATTAATTACATTTTAAATATGTTAAAATAGAAAATGGCTATTTTAAATTTTATTAATATTTCACAATATTATTGTTTTACTTTCAATTAAATTAAATTCAGCCTTCATAAACATAAGACTTCTCTCTCTCAAAAAAAGACAGACCCCATACTTTTGAATGAAAGTGTATTTATATTTCATTCAATACTAACAATTGTTGATAGAAAAACAGTTCATCATCTAATTGAATTTATTGTATGATTTGCTGATTAACAGCATTAATCCAACTGAATAAATAATATATTATTAATATTACTAATATAATATTTCCTGAAAAATGTCTCCAGATAATTCAAAAACATCAAATTATTGTTGCAGATGAAAGATTTGAATAGACAAAAAGTGGCTTAAGAAGTCAATATATTTTTTGGTTTATTTCAGTATCATTTCCAAATCAAGAGTATCATGTTGTTAGCTTAGCAAAATGCTAACGTCAAAGTCAATCCGAATCATGTGCGTTACACAGTTTTGTGTGGCATAGGTGTGATTTAGCACATTTCAGATGAGTTTTTCAGACAGTAGAACCATTACACCTGCTCTAAAAGGCAGTGCAGTGATAAACAGCCTTTGCTGTCTCTCCAGTGTCAGATTTGTGCTGATTAGTGCTACAACACAACCACCAAACACCCACTACCCACCAACCCTTGGAATAATTTAAAGTATTTCTTATTTACATTAGACACAAAACTAGAAGTTTGAATTTCAAATTAATCTATGTAAGTTTTACACTTTCTTCATCCATTTGGAAGCTACACAATTATAAAGTGCTATGTCTCACGGTCTCTAAAAACCTGTCAATCATCTCCCTGCAATAAATACACAATATGAGATTTAAAGCAATATTGCTGGGAAATTCAATAAGGCTTGTTGGAGTCCCAAAACACAGTCAATTCCAGCAATGTCCTGCAGCTCTGTAGGAGAGGAGAGTCTAATCTGAATATATATTAAACATTTGAATAGCACGATTTAAAAGCAGTAAATGTCGATCAAGCAAGGATGTGATAGATTACAACAGAGTTAGTATTTTAGATGGAGGCGAACGAGCAGAGAAATCTGAGTGACTTCATTCATTACAGGTCTCAGAGGCCATAAACAAAAGGGCATATGATAACTCATAAAACACTTGGCATGCATTTTAACAGTAACAGCATCAAAACCACATACATAACCTCTTAAAAAAAAAGACCATAAAACATCCACAAAGAAAACAATTTTTGATTTAATCGTAATTTCTTGAAGTACCTTACAGTAACATTTGTGTACCACGGTATGAAAATATAACCAAACGGTACCATGGAATTACCCTTACAAAAAATTACTATGGTGGTTCCGTGGTACACTAATGGTAATACTAAGGTATATTGTATACCATGGTACTTCCAAGAATAGGATGCCACTACCCTGAAACATGTTCAAGCACCACAATACCAAGGAATTCTTAACATGTACCATACTACTACTACCATGTTATTCTTTGAAATACCATGCAGTACCATGTAAATGCCATTCAACATGTATTTCAGTACCATGGTATACTTCAAAGTACCATAGTATTACCACTTCATACCACCTTTACAGAAATGTACTTTGCAGTGATGATAACAGATTTTAAGTGATATTGTACTTTGAAATATAAACAAAATACCATGGAACTTTCTTACATCCAAAATACCATGGTACTTTTTGTAAGTGCATCACCGAACCATGTGATAGTCACAGTACTTTTGTAAGTGAAGATATTAGAAACAGAATTATCAATGCACACTTTGTCATTGTTTGACCCCTCTTATTGGGGCCGATGTGTGACCGATATGTTGAGAGTTATAATTAAATCATTGATCATTTGGCAGTGCTGTTAATGGAGGAATTAATAATCACAGGCCCAGACAGAATCTGCTGACTTTTCTGTGCTTTTTTTTTTTTTTAGGTGAGGGATATAAACATGGAAAAATGTGGGTAAATTGATAAAAACTACACTCTAATACACAAAATTCTGGGTTATTTTTAAACCAAATGCTGGGTTGTGACTGCTGGATACAGAAGCTGATGACAATTGTAAAAGTGATTTTAAAGGTACACTATGGCTGCAAGTCTTAACGCACAGATCAGATCTTTTGACCATATCTGATTTTTTGGCCAGTCTGTTTACATTCACTTTAGACGTGACTGGTATCCGATATCTGTGTTTACATTAATTCCTGCCCAAAATGATTGTCATTGATAGCTTTACATGCACATGCATAGACCCTCAGGTTTTGAATGGCCGTGCTATTAAAATTATTTATATATTACACATCGGGTGGCCATGATTACCTGCCAGAATGGATAAGTTAACAGCTGTCAGTGGATGTTTTGCAGCATGAAATCTGACTGAACGGATATAGACCTGGAAAATAAAGGTAATTTGTGTTTGTTATTTTATCTACAGTCATTAGATCTAGAATTCTGAAGTGAAATAAAGTTGCAGGTAAGATTACATTTATTTAAATAAATTCAAATAGGAATGATAACGAGAGAGAGAGAGAGAGCGAGGGAGAGAGAGCACGTGAGAGAGAGAGAAAGAGTAGCCTTGTGGTGGCTTGGAATTCCTAGGGGAATCGGATATGCGTGTTTAGACATAGGTTGCATGTCCACATATCGGATATGTATCTGATTTAACACCACATTTGGAAGTAGCTCAGATCGGATGTGAAAAAATCAGATCTCGGTATCGGTAAGATTTTTAATGTTTTTAAAAGAAGTTTCATCTGCTCACCAAGACTGCATTTACTTAATTAAAAATACAGTAAAACAGTGATAGTGTGAAATATTATTACAATTTAAAATAACTGTTTTCTGTTTGAATATATTTTATAAAGTAATTTATTCCTGTGATGGCAAAGCTGAATTTTCAGCATCATTACTCCAGACTTCAGTGTCACATGATCCTTCAGAAATCATTCTAATATGCTGATTTCCTGCTCAAGAAACATTTATGATTATTATCAATGTTGAAAACAGTTGTGTACTTTTTTTTTCAGGATTCCTTGATGAATAGAAAGTTCAAAAGAACAGCATTTATCTGAAATACAAAGCTTTTGTAACATTATACACTACCGTTCAAAAGTTTGGGGTCAGTAAGAATTTTTATTTTTTATTTTTTGAAAAGAAATTAAAGAAATTAATACTTTTATTCAGCAAGGATGCATTAAATCGATCAAAAACGACAGTAAAGACATTTATAATGCTACAAAAGATTCTATTTCAAATAAATGCTGTTCTTTTGAACTTTCTATTCATCAAAGAATCCTGAAAAAATGTACAATTGTACACAATAAATGTTTCTTGAGCAGCAGATCAGCATATTAGAATGATTTCTGAAGGATCATGTGACACTGAAGTCTGAAGTAATGATGCTGAAAATTCAGCTTTGATCACACGAATAAATTACTTTATAAAATATATTCAAACAGAAAACAGTTATTTTAAATTGTAATAATATTTCACAATATTACTGTTTTTACTGTATTTTTAATTAAATAAATGCAACCTTGGTGAGCAGACAAAACTTCTTTTAAAAACATTAAAAATCTTACAGATTCCAAACTTTTGACCGGTAGTGTATCTGTTCAATAAAATACCCTACTCACTTGTTGAGTAATAAAAACGCCATCTCTGTGTCGCTTTTACAACATCAAATCCCTCAGATCTCGCCATCTTCAAAAAGCCAAGCTAATGTCGATTCTGGTTTTATTACGAGCCCTGTCATGTTCTCTTTTTGCCAGCAGACTCTGCTCTGTTCGCCGTTTTTTTTTTTTTTATTAAGATGTGATTACCTGGAGGTTCGAGATTTAACGTCAACCTTGTCAACCTTTCTCGCTCGTTCTCACTCCCACACCATACAAACGTCAAAGTAGCAGGAGCAACTTTTCTCTATTTACGGATATGACAAGACAAGCATAGGAAAGTGATGTATGCATGCAATTTCCCACAAAAACCATCCCGTAAAAACCATCCCGTCTGGTCTAAAATATAAACACTAATAATAGGCTTACCATAGTGAATCAGGGTAAGACAAAAACAAGTTTTGGAAGAAGGATTGATGGTGAGAATTGACTCACCATTAAATTTTATTAATTTTAAACAAAAAAGTCACAGTGTACCTTTAATTTACAACCAATTCTGGGTTAATTTTAACATTTTAATCCAGTAGTAAAGTAATTTTTAAACAATAGTTGAGTTAAAAAAAGAAAAAAAGAAAAAAGCCCAACATGTTGTTTTACACATTTTAACATTCACCCATTTTTGACCCAATGCTGGGTTACTAAAAAATGACCCAAATTGGGTTGTTTTTAACCCAGCATTTTTAATAATGCTATTGATATTAGAGTGTATAATAAAATTAACCAAAATATTTCATAAACGAACACCCAATTGACCATATTTACGAATGACGAGTAGAAATTTGCAGAACTTTGGGCGGAGATCTGTAGGTGCAAATAGGACCTGTGGATGTGCGATGCTTACCTGAGGCGTCCCCGGCTGTGGGAGTGCGTGAGGGGCGTGTGTCGGCGTACTGCGTGCGTGCCGGACTCCTCGGTGACGCGCTGGAGGGAGGGCGAGCGGGAGTGTGAGGAAAGTGAGCTGCCTGTGCTCTGCAGGCTGCCGTCGGCCGCCGTGTCGATCCCAGAGTGTGCCAAAGGGGGCAGGCTCCTCAGAGACGGCACGGGGGAGTGGGCGGGGCCGGAGTCAGCCACGTTGTTCAGATTGTTGTCGGAGGCGGAGCGAGGCAGCGAACGTGATGATGTCAGAGTGTCGCCTCCAGTCACGCGCCGGCGATTTGTGTAGGAAGGCGTTTCCCTGAAAGGCACTGGAAAACAGGAAAAGCAGGTGTCAAGAAAAGGGCACATTGAACAAGAGGGGGCCGTACCTGACAAAATGTCAGGTACAATTAGCATAATTTGTAAATGAAGGGTACAGAGACCTCATCAGGCATTCAAAGAGGTAAACAAAAGATGTACTCAAATTACAAAGTGCCTCATCTATAATTTATAACCAAAACACACTTTCTCCTGACCGCTACTACAGGGGTCATTTGCTTGGGGTGGTTTTTGGGTAAAGAACTGAATATTACACAACAAACTGTCTTGTTTTCCAATAACCAAGATATGAGGCTATTTTTTTTCCCAGTGAGGGAAGCAATTTATAAAGAGCATCAACACTAGATGGCAATATCTCACCTCTCCTAGATTCAGGTAAAACACTGTACTGTTGCTGTTTCAAAACTAATATATAGTTTAAAATGCAAGCTGCCGTGTATATCAGGGTCAAAAGAGCTCATATGGCTCAATGACAGCCATATTTAATGATAGAATGAGAGAGAGAGAAAGAGACAAGCAGGATAAAAGAGTGCACTGCGCTGTCATCCTGACATATGGTTTGCTGTCAGTCTCATAGCTGATTCTCTCTAATCTCTAATGTAAATTAAGTATTGATCAAACCGCTGTACTGAACATCCACCTGTCACCTGATCAGATATGAACAGCTCTCTGCCAATCAGAGCAGGGCGTGAAACAAGAAACAAGAACGCGCACAACACAATACATCCTATAACAGTGGACATGTGCGATGATTTAATTTATAATTCAAGACACTGCATTTTTATATATATATATATATATACACACATACACACACACATAATTTCTGAGAAACTAACCATAGATAGATAGATAGATAGATACAGTACATAGATAGATAAACAGACACTTATTTTCCACTTAAATAAGGAAAAACGAAAAAAAAAAAGTCTGATTTACAGATTGTTTAAAATTGAAAGATGGAGCGGTCACAGTGATAATGATCCCGGTCATGAGTCGGAACTGCAGGTGGTGAGTAAAACTGCTTCAAATGTCTGTTTTGTTGGCAATAGGCGCCTAAGTGCATATAATGTAAACAACACAAACGTAGTGAATTCATAAATTCATTATTCATCATTCACTACATGCTATATTCATTATAGTGATTTAAAAGTTATCCAGGGATAATGCGATGGTGTATTGTGTGTGTTTAAATAGAGTTGTTTAGCTGACCATTGATAGCTTGCAGACGATCTCTACACAAAAGCTGTGTATGCTCGTCACTCTTTCGCTTCGCCCACGGCACGCCTCCAGGTGCTCGGCTGTTTTCAGAAAGACTCGGTACAGCTTATCTATCTTTTATGAATATGATAGAACTAAAGACTCTTCGGAGATATGAAGGATGTTATACTACTCTATAGGTACTCAAGATTAACATAAGATTGGCAGAAACTGTGTGTGTTATGTACCCTTTAATGTTATGAAGTGCTTTATTCGTGCGTGTGATGCTGATGCAGAAGCTGGTCAATACTAAACCGGCATTCTGACGTAGAACCTGGACGCTATTTTTGTTTTGTTTTTGCGCACAAAAAGTATTCTCGTTGCTTTATAAAATTAAGGTTGAACCACCGTAGTCATGTGGACTATTATAACAATGTCTTTTCTACTTTACTGGGCCTTGAAATTGGTAATTAAATTGCTCAAGTTCATCAAAAATATCTTAATTTGTGTTCCAAAGATTAACGAAGGGTTTACGGGTTTGGAACGATATGAGGGTGAGTAATTAATGACAGAATGTTCATTTTTGGGTGAACTAACCCTTTAGGTAAATGTATCTTGTTTTAAAGGATGTTTAAATAAAACTTACTGGTAAACCAGTGGTAAAAATTAAGAAAATTAAGAAAATATTTTTCCCCCTGTGCAGCTGAATTCTGTTCAGTTTTTAATGCATTTTATTATGATTAATTTTACTAAATTAATGTCAAACTGACAGTACTAATAATTATCATATACATTATCTCACAGAAGTGAGTACTCTCTTCACATTTTTGTAAATATTTTATTATATCTTTTCATGTGACAACATGAAATAACACTTTGCTACAATGTAAAGTAGTGAGTGTACAGCTTGTATAACAGTGTAAATTTGCTGTCCTCTCAAAATAACTCAACACATAGCCTTTAATGTCTAAACCGCTGGCCACAAAAGTGAGTACACCCCTAAGTGAAAATGTCCAAATTAGGCCCAAAGTGTCAATATTTTGTGTGGCCACCATTATTTTCCAGCACTGCCTTAACTCTCTTGGGCATGGAGCTCACCAGAGCTTCACAGGTTGCCACTGGAGTCCTCTTCCACTCGTCCATGACAACATCACGGAGCTGGTGGATGTTAGAGACCTTGCGCTCCTCCACCTTCCGTTTGAGGATGCCCCACAGATGCTCAATAGGGTCTAGGTACCCTCAGCTTTTTTAGCAAGGCAGTGGTCGTCTTGGAGGTGAGTTTGGGGTCGTTATCATGTTGGAATACTGCCCTGCGGCCCAGTCTCTGAAGGGAGGGGACCATGCTCTGCTTCAGTATGTCAGAGTACATGTTGGCATTCATGGTTCCCTCAATGGACTGTAGCTCCCCAGTGCCGGCAGCACTCATGCAGCCCCAGACCATGATACTCCCACCACCATGCTTGACTGTAGCAAGACGCACTTGTCTTTGTACTCCTCACCTGGTTGCCGCCACACACGCTTGACACCATCTGAACCAAATAAGTTTATCTTGGTCTCATCAGACCACAGGACATGGTTCCAGTAATCCATGTCTTTAGTCTGCTTGTCTTCAGCAAACTGTTTGCGGGCTTTCTTGTGCATCATCTTTAGAAGAGGCTTCCTTCTGGGACGACAGCCATGCAGACCAATTTGATGCAGTGTGCGGCGTATGGTCTGAGCACTGACAGGCTGACCCCCCACCCCTTCAACCTCTGCAGCAATGCTGGCAGCACTCATACGTCTATTTCCCAAACACAACCTCTGGATATGACGCTGAGCACGTGCTCTCAACTTCTTTGGTCGACCGTGGCGAGGCTTGTTCTGAGTGGAACCTGTCCTGTTAAACCGCTGTATGGTCTTGGCCACCGTGCTGCAGCTCAGTTTCAGGGTCTTGGCAATCTTCTTATAGCCTACGCCATCTTTATGTAGAGCAACAATTCTTTTTTTCAGATCCTCAGAGTTCTTTGCCATGAGGTGCCATGTTAAACTTCCAGTGACCAGTATGAGAGAGTGAGAGTGATAACACCAAATTTAACACACCTGCTTCCCATTCACATCTGAGACCTTGTAACACTAACGAGTCACATGAGACCGGGGAGAGAAAATGGCTAATTGGGCCCAATTTGGACATTTTTACTTAGGGGTGCACTCACTTTTGTGGCCAGCGGTTTAGACATTAATGGCTATGTGTTGAGTTATTTTGAGGGGACAGCAAATTTACACTGTTATACAAGCTGTACACTCGCTACTTTACATTGTAGCAAAGTGTCATTTCTTCAGTGTTGTCACATGAAAAGATATAATAAAATATTTACAAAAATGTGAGGGGTGTACTCACTTCTGTGAAATACTGTATATTACTAAAGTATTTGAATATTCAGATCACTCTTCCTCCAATAGTTTCACCCTGAGAACATTTAAGACGGGCCACTATAGATGGGCCGCTTGTTTGACCAGTGTAAATACTGCGCTCTGTAGTCAAGCTGTCTGCTTGTTTAAATCCTCTACTCTTGTGCCCATCCATTCAGAGTGAAAAGGCCAACTGTCCAACCCACTCAGGACATACTCGCTCACTCTCTCTTTTCCTCTCTCTCAGTAACTGATGGGAAAGAAATAAGAGAAAGACAAAATGGACACATTCTGAGAGGCTTCAGCATTAGTGATGAAAACCAGCTTCTGTCCCATAAACGGTGTGTTTTAAGGCTGCTTCTGTGTGTTCTCTCTGTGTGTGAGAGCATACGTCCCATCCTTCATCGAGGTCACACACCGTTCTGATGAGATAGCGGAGCCTGCGGCTACACTCCCATTGGCTCAAATCAAACTCCCAACACCTGCTGAGCCTCGGGGATTAACCCCGGTCCGTCGCCATGACAATGGTACTCCACACTAATGGGTACGATCCATTACAGCGGCCCGACAACTGGCTGCCTGCTATTCCCCGCCAGAACTAACGTGTGGAATGAGCTAGCCTTGCCGTCGATGCTGGCGATTAGAGTGATGACTCTCATTCACACGAACGCCATGGACTCACAAACGCTTACAGAAACACAGGGGACCACTCTCATTTTCATGTTCGCCGGCTGTGGCGCTCTGTTGTGTTTGTAGGGATTCATTAACACGAGGGATCGTTTGCGCTTGCTCAAATTCGATAGCAGCGAATGATGGTAGAGGTATAAGATACACTTACCAACATCTGATGCTTTGTGAGTCTTTATAATTTCTGCCAGGTCAAAGTTCCCAGCTATAATAGCCACCTATAGAAAGAAAGAAAAATGGGTTATTTCCTTGCCACACAGTCTTGGGCAAACAAAAAGCCCCAGTTACTGTTTTATAACACTGCCTGCGATTCATAACAGGGTATTGTGTTACCCAAAAATCTAATCCAGCAATTCATAAGCGATAAACTACAGCCAGTTTTCAGTATCACAATATGATTCTGACAAGCTGTACATTATCCTGTCTACATACCAACATAATTTAAGTAAATGGACATAAAATATTGATATAAATATAAAGCTGCAATGATTTGTAATGTGAAGTGATAAAAGCTATGCAAAATGTACCTAGTACTAGGGCTGGGCTGACAATATCAATTAATATAAATCGATCTTCATTTTGATAAACCAATATCAAATCTTAAATCCTAATATCCATCTTTTAGTCTATGCTGTTTTATGTGCTAATCATTATTTGTAGCGCACCTATACAGTCCAAAAAAAGCTCTTTGATGTGTCGTGACAGATCGCTGTAGCCGCCTCAGTTCAGCGTGTTCAGGTTCATGTGCAGCGTGAAGTGCACATGAACCGATCATCTATTCCTCTGTACTGCTAGTTATAGCACTAAATATACATGAATGAACATCAGAATGGGTAACACTTTATTTTAGGGTCTTTTAACTAGTTGCTTATTAGCATGCATATTACTAGAATATTGGCTATTTATTAGTACTTAATAAGCACATATTAATGCCTTATTTTGCATGACCTTATTTTACATTCTTAATCCTACCCAATACCTAAACTTAACAACTACCTTACTAACTTTTAATAAGCGGTAAATTAGGAGTTTATTGAGGGAAAAGTCATAGTTAATAGTGAATATGTGTTCCCTATACTGAAGTGTTACCAAAAGAAGGTAGCCTGTGTTGAAAAATACAGTACAACTTATCGAAATGTATCGAGATGTCATACTGTTGTCAAATTTATTATATTATTCTAATGTAGGCTAACCTGCTAGATATCTCATTTACTGTATGTTTGAAAACAAGTTTTTCTTTATTACAGCAATTTCAAAGTTTATATTGCAACAATGAATGGGAGTAGAAATTATATCATTAAAGTTGATAAAAAACTTTTACTTTATATCTAAACATAAATGGAATGAATTAGGCCTTCTGTATATATATATATATATATATATATATATACACATATATGGGTCATTGACGAGTAAGGTTTTTAAAAGTGTAAAAAACATAATGGAGACAATTAATTTTTAAGTTTTATTAAGTGTTAACATTGAGATTGTGTTTTTTTTTTTAAATAAACAATTAACCCTGCTTTAATAATTTTTTACAAGATGGACAAATTTTGTCACCAAAAAAGTCATTCGGTTTAACCAAAATTTTGGTTTTACCGAATGACACTTTTGGTTATACTGAATGACAATATTTTCAAACAATGCTAACAGGCTGATATCTAGCTAAAGGACAATCAAACATTTTATATTTAGTACAAGTTTTTAAAATATTACAACATTTTCCATGTTTTATAGCGGTTGTTCCGAATGACCTGATGTTTCGGGACGTGTATAAGCAAGTGAAAACATGAATTTTTCAAATAGTTAAAAGAGAGTTAGTCACTTTGTTTCATGACCATGTGGTCCTTTGCAGATGTCTGAATGATGTCACATCCTGTCACATGATATTGATCGCATGACTTGATCCAAAATGGTCCCTTTATATTGGTTACTCTGAATGACATCAATAAAATTCATTTTTCCGGACACTCTTTCTCATAACAAAGCAACAACTTTTTCACATAATTTTAATACCACGTTAATATATGATGTTATAAAATCATGCCAGAATAAAAAATATATACATTTATTACATTTTAAGACATTTTAATCACAAATGAAATGGCTGTATTGGCCTTTGGACGGTTAAACCAAATGACCTTTTGACACTTCAAAATCTTTAAATTACCTTTATATGTAGCAAAATATAATTAAAACCTTTGGGATTCAATAAAAGAGATCTAGTTGTACTACCTTTGGATGTCATGTCTTTGTTTTTTATTATTATTAAGGCCTTTGGACAAAAAAAAAAAAAAAAAGACCCGTCATGTCATTGACCCATATATCGAATCAAGAGCTTGTAAATCAGAATCAAATAGATTTGTGAAATCTTTGTCAATACACAACCCTACGAAGTACCATAGTATATTGCCATCAGATTTACATGGTACATCATTGCACCTAGGTACTGTACTTTTCTGTACGCTAAGTGTATTGTGAGCAAACAGGTCTCATGGCACAAATAAGGAGAAACAGAATAAAAACTGATTCTGTCTAATATGATACATGAATGATCTACAAGTCTCTCTCTTATGAAGATGAGGGCTAATTAACTTTTCCTTACTAAAAGCTGAATCAAAGCAGCTGTCTAATGGTTTCCGTGTTGGTTTATGCAGCCGCACCAAGTCGGGTTCCCCCTCCCCTTTTACTAACAAATTAACTTTGATCTGCGCAGAAAATCTGTGTCAACATCAATTGTACTGTGAGTTCAAGCAGCGAGCATGATGGAAGATGCGAGACAAGCAGGGCTCAATGATAAGGATTTTTGGTCACACTTTACAATAAGGTTTGTTAGTTAAACATTAGTTAATGTATTAACTAACATGAACTAACCATGAGCAATACATTTGTTACTGTATTTACTAATCTTCGTTAACGCTAGTTAATGAAAATACAGTTGTTCATTGTTTGTTCATGTTAGTTCACAGTGCATTAACTAATGTTAACAAGATTTTAATAATGTATTAGTAAATGCTGAAATTAACATTAACAAAGATTAATAAATGGACCCTGGATTTTAGACACTAGCATGATGGTAACACCATGGTAAACCAACAAAAAAGTACAATGGTTTCTTATTAAATATCATGGGCTCTTTGATAGATCATATCTTGGAATATCATATATTATGCATAGTATAAAATTATATACAATCACCATAAACTGCAGTACTGCTGTATATATCAAATTTATAATTTCATGTACCATCACTTTACTATTGATTAAAATGTTTATATTTATAATCAGAATTTCTCTTGTGTGCTATCTTGAATCAAAATGTTCACTGAGGTAGTTGCATTCAGCGCTAACATAAATTTTGGCCAAATGTTGGCTAGGTAGATGGAGCTAATGTCTTCATGGCATCAGAAGCCCATTGTGAACTGCTCTTGGCCTTAAGTTAAATACAGTTAGGCTTCATGGGCTGTGAATGACAGCATCAGTTTAAATAAGATCCTGCTCCATTGACTCTTCCACAGTGTTTGATCTGCAGGTCCCAGAGGTCTTGCGCTCTCACCTGGAAGGCAGTTTGGCTGTTGTAGTTCTTAATCTCCTTATTCGCCCCTCTGAACAGCAGCACTCTTGCGCAGCTATCCTGGAGAGAGACAAACAGAGATTACAAGCGTCATGATAATTTGTCGGTAGTAAAACGTGTACATGGCATGTCCATGAAAATTTGCCCTGAGAAAGTTTTGGAACGGAATGAGTGTGTTTGTGTGCGCGTGTCGCTTTCACAACAACAGAAATGACAAAACTGATGTTCCACTGGGACCAATTAGCTCACCAGCTCATATGTATCAGAGTGAAAAACAGAGAGAGAGAGAGAGAGAGAGAGAGAGAGAGAGAGAGAGAGAGAGAGATGAGAGAACAGAGCTGCTCTAATAGCAGTGTTTCTCTATGGGCATCTGAGACAGGGTGTTTAGAAGGTCAGCATAGCATCTGGCTATCATCTCTCTCTCCCTCTCTCTCTCTATCTCCCTCTCTCTGTGTAGACAGTTTTGACAGTCCACACACACATTTAGAAGCTGTATCACACAGACATGACTCAGCTGGGACTAGTGTCCTAGTTTCCTAACAGTGGTGAGTAAACATCACTGTCTCTTGGCCCACTAACACACCTTCAGTGGAACCTGTGTGCTGACATTTAATTACACATCAAGTGCACTTGTATACGTCTATCTCAAACACACACAACTTAAAAGCATTTGCGGTAAAGACAGACAGTTGCTTATCTAATCATCATTTTTTACAGATATACACTACTGTTCAAACGTTTGGGGACAGTAGGTTTTTTTTTATTTGTTTAATACTTTTATTCAGTGAGGACGCATTATATTCATCAAAAATTATCTAAAAATGCGAACTTTTTATTCATTGAAGAATCATGAAAAAATTTGGTAACACTTTACAATAAGGTTCATTAGTTAACAGTTAACTACATTAGTTAACATCAACTAATAACAAACTGCACTTATACAGCATTTATTAATCTTTGTTAATGTTAATTTCAACATTTACTAATATATTATTTAAATCTTGTTAACATTACTTAATGCACTGTGAACTAACATGAACAAACAATGAACAACTGTATTTTCATTAACTAACATTAATGAAGATTAGTAAATACAGTAACAAATGTATTGCTCATGGTTAGTTCATGTTAGTTAATACATTAACTAATGTTAACAAATGAACCCTATTGTAAAGTGTTACCAAAAAATTTCCATGGATTCCCCTCAAAATTTTGAGAAGCACAACTGTTTTCAAGATTGATAATAAACTTTGTATATTGTATGTCTGAGGAGGTACGGTGGCCCAGTAGTGCACAACACAACGAAATTAAAAAAAAGCAAACATAAGTTCACAACATAACGAAATAAAGCCACAACACAACGGAAACAAGCCACAACACAACGAAATTAAAAAAGCAAACATAAGTTCACAACAAAACGAAATAAAGCCACAACACAACGGAAATGCTCCCGACCACTAGGGGGCTCTCAGAGCTCGGTAAAGTTAGTTTTCCTTGCCAGTGTTCTACAAAGTCGACAGTCTTACAAAGATATCAATACCATGATTAGTTTTAAGTATGTAAACATTGTATATCGACATGAAATATTAATTCAAAATCAACTACGTGCACAATAGCTTCATATTTATACCTGTGAATGATTTGACGCGCTACCACGGCTCATGATGAAGGGAACGTCTGCCAATTCCACCAAGTGGTTAAAACGTATAATTTGTATTCATAAAAATTACTTTGTTTAACATTTAAAAACAGACATGTTCAAATTCCAAAGCTTGTTAGTTCCTGTTGGTAAGACTGACAAGCTTTGAAATTTGAACATATCTGTTTTTGAATGTTAAAAGTAATTTTAATGAATACGAATTACACGTTTTAACCACTTGGTAGAATTGGCAGACGTTCCCTTCATCATGCGCCGTGGTAGCGGGAATAATTGTTCCCCTCATTGTGTCTATGGTGGTTACGGCCTTGCATAGAAGGACAAATCAAGTCTTTTACATCATCTGGGATACATCATCTTTTTCCATGAATTCTAAACAGTACATACTGCAAAAATAGCAGTATGTTAGTAGTATGATATTATGCTATTTGGAACACAGTCTGTGTGTCATACAGAAGACAGAGTGGACCGCTGCATGTGTTTAATGCTACGGCTCTGTGCAAAAATCAATATGTAATTTCGACTGCAGAGTGAATTAACAGAACGATGATTGAGCTTCCACATCACACAGACGTTTTCCTCTCTTTCTTTCTGTCTTTTGCCCTCTATCTCTGATACGCTCATCTGCACTATTGATCCATTTAAAGGACAGACACAAACTTTCAGAACTGAAAAATAATACGCTATTTACACTAATGCAAGACAATAAATCAAAAGTCATCAGAGCTGCAGCAGTCTGGAGAAACAGCAGTATGAATGAACTCGACTGGATGTGGCCTTTTATGCCAATGTGATGTTTCATCCGCCTAGCAAAATGCTGGACAACAGAGCAACATGTGACCTCTAGTGGTGAAACTTCATAAGAACACAACTAAGAGACTATAAAGGACATCACTAGACTAAACTTAGACACAGCTGTAATAAAGTCACCATAAAGTCTGTTTCACTTTGGGCAAAAGCTGTCCACTTAGACAGGACATGTCCAATGAAGGTCAACCACGTGTTTTTTTTTTTTTTTTTTAATGAAATTTTTAGGGGCGGGTACACCTGAAATTAGTGTTACCACAATTGCTGTAGAAAATATTTAAATAACACCACATTTTATAATCTAACGCAAATAATTAATGATGAACTATGAGTCGTTTATGTATGACTGACAACTGCATCACATTAAAATGATAGTTCACCCAAAAATGAAAATTTTGTTATAATTTACTCACCCTCAAGTTGTTCCAAACCTGTATGAATTTCTTTGTTCTGCTGTACGCAAAGGAAGATATTTGGAAGAATGTTTGTAACCCAGCAGATCTCGCCCCCCATTGACTACCATAGTAGGAAAAAAAACATGGTAGTCAATGGGGGGTGAGATCTGCTTGGTTACAAACATTCTTCCAAATATCTTCCTTTGTGTTCAGCAGAACAAAGAAATTTATACAGGTTTGGAATAACTTGAGGGGGAGTAAATGATGACAGAATTTTCATTTTTGGGTGAACTATCCCTTTAAATTTATTAGTTTGTAGTCCAAAAGCATGGATATTTTATGACATTCAAATGCATACATTTTTAATTTAGGCCTAAATATTTTTTGAGAATGTAGTCATCATTATTATAATCATACTTTAACCCTAAACTTCTGCCACTTTTTATTTTATTTATTTTTTTTTTTAACATGATTATTGCGACATTTGATCAGGAGACCATGATGTAGGTTCTGTAAGTTCTTCATTGTCTTCATTGTAAGCTTTTATTGTCTTCGTGAAGACATTTGGTCGCCACAAAGAGAGCAAAACCTGACTTCCCACACACAGCCATCTTATTATCTGTAGCTGTGAATTCACCCTTCTTTTCCACATCAGGTGGTCGTCTCTTCCTCTTTCACCTCCTCCTGCTCTCCTCATCGTTTTGGCACTATTTCACACTGTCTCTCTGTCTCTTCTATCATCGCCCTCGTAGATTTTCCCCTCATCTATCCAGTAATGCCTCTCTCCTCAGGCTGATATGTCCTCTCTCAGAGTCTCTTTCTGGGAATCGATCCACTCTAACATCTCCTCTGAGCCTGAGCTAAACATCCAGAGAGAGTCTTTAAAACTCGCTATCACCGCTGAGCACTCATAAAGGAGCATACTCACACACACTCGCACACGTTTACCTATTTTCTGACAGATTTAGCAAACTCCTGAGGACATTTTTTGAGAATTGCCCTTAAAGTACTGCAAGAAACTCACACAAACTCATAACCACGTGCATTTGTCTTGCTACATTGTAACTACACAATTATAGGTTCTACTGTTTATATTATATACTAGCCTTAACCCAAAATTACAAAATTTTGGACATTATTTAGTGTTTTTTTTTTTTTTTTTTTACATATTTAGCTCAATCTTGCACTTAAATTAGGCTGATGCTCACATGCCCACTGTTGGCACTTTCGGCGGTAGACAGGGGTCAGCATGGGCACCCTGACTGGTCTGCAGCTATGCAGCCCCATATGCAACAAACTGCGGTGCACTGTTCTGACACCTTTCTATCAGAACCAGCATTAACTTCTTGAGCAATTTGAGCTACAGTAACTCTGTTGGATCGGACCACATGGGCCAGCCTTCGCTCCCCAAGTGCATCAATGAGCCTTGATCGCCCATGACCCTGTCGCCGGTTCACCACCGTTCCTTCCTTTGACCACTTTTGATATACTGACCACTGCAGACCGGGAACACCCCACAATTTGCCATCACAATTTGGCCCCGTCGAACTCGCTCAAATCCTTACGCTTGCCCATTTTTCCTGCATCAACTTTGAGGACAAAATGTTCACTTAGAGATAATCAGTGTTATTTCACTTCACCTGTCAGTGGTCATAATGTTATGCCTGATCGGTGTTATATATATTAAATATTATATAAACTAGATGACCATAAAACATAACATTTGGGCATAATTTAATCTCTTTAAGAGTAATTTGTCCATTAAAGAATGTCTCTAAAATGACTTTTTGATAGACCAAGCTTACTTCTGAGGACATTTTCTAGCAAAATTGTCAAAGTACAGCAAGAACTTCACACTATTTCACAAACTGACAATGTCTAATTGACTTCTCTGGCTCTTAAATTAAGCCAGTTATACAACTTCAAGTTCTACTCTTTATATTATAAATATATACAAGCCAATACCCTAAAATACAACTTTTGGACATTAATTATTCTCTTTATGATCCATTTTTTCTTCTGAGAACATGGAGTTTTTGGTGGCTTTATCTTACTTCTGAGGACTTCTCTTGCTCTTAAATTAGGCTAATTCCATATATAACTATAAAACCTACAATAAATTATAAAAAGGCACTTGCCCTGACCATAAAATACAGCTTTTGGACATTTTTAGACATTGTTTAGTTTCTTTTTGAGTCTCAAAATTAGGTTTTGACATTCATAACTTCTGAGGACATCTTATAGCAAATTTGGTCATACATTTGCCTAGAAATATGAAAAGAGACTCCCAACTAAAATACTAGTTGACCATATAATACACCCTGTAGACATTTTTTTTTTTTTTTACATTATTTAATCTCTTTAAGAGTAATTTGTCCTTTTGAGAATGTCTCTAAAAGAACTTTTTTGACAGACTTCTGAGAACATTTTCCAGAAAACTGGTCCTTTACTTACGGCACATACACAAACACCCAACAAAGTCCTTTGCTATATTTACTGCATGTCACTTTTCCTTGCTGTCTCAGCAGCTCTGTTTTCTGTTGAAGTGCGTCTGTCACACAGGTCTAACACATCTGTGCTGTCAGAGAGATGTGAGATTCTTGGTGCAGTGCATGTAAGTTTGGGTTTGAGATGTGACGCTAGAGACAAATATCTAACCAATCCTGAAAAAATGAAGTTAAACAATATTGTTAGACAACAATGATAGAACTATGATCTTTCTTTAATACTGTACTATTTTTGTTTCAGAAGTATAGAGGTCATTGTGTGGTGTCCTCTTTTCTTCATGTTTGTGTTTTGTTTTTGATGTTATTGATCTGTTTGTAACTGACTTCTTCCAGACTGGAAGTTACATTAGTGCAGGTCAGCTGTAGTTTAATCTCATTATAATGAGCTGAATGAAGATAAACAGAACCCACTGCTGTAAAATTAGTAAATCACAAAAACACACACACACACAGGTTTGTTTTGCTATCTTAGTGAGGACATTCCAAAGGTGTAATGGTTTTTATACTGTACAAACTGTACATTCTATTCCCCTAAACTCCTAAACCTACCCATCACAGAAAGCATTCTGCATTTTTACATTTTTAATAAAACATTGTTTAGTATGTTTTTAAAGCTATATGAGGACTCATGAAATGTCCTCATAAGACATGTTTACGTTGTAATACCAGTGTAATACCCATGTCCTTATACAAATTTGTATCCTCATAAATCACAAAAACGCACACACACACACACACACACACACACACACACACACACACACACACACACACACACACAGTGCAATGAAGACATACCCACAAACTTTAAATGCTTTGAATGCTTTATATAAAACTAAAACTGAAAACTTTTTGCATATTAGTAACCATTATTATTAATGGGTTTTTTTATTTATAAATTGAGTTTCCAAGTAAGGATATCCCAATACTTTTCCAAAGGAACAATCTGCACTCTTTTTAAGCTCACTCTTTGACCAAAACTATAATTTAGATCAAGTTTGTCACTGTAACTGTAACTACTACAGCAGCATATCAGCATATTAGAATGATTTCTGAAGGATCATGTATTTTAAGATATATTAAAACAGAAAACAGTTATTATAAATTGTAATAATATTTTACAATATTACTGTTTTAACTGTATTTTTGATTAAATAAATACAGCTTTGGTGAGTATAAGAGATTTCGTTCAAAAACATTAAAAACTTTTGAACAGTAGTGTGTGTGTATATGTTTTATATTTATAGTATCCTCATATCCTCAATTTAGGAGAAAAACACTCTCAAAATAGCCAAAGTTCAGCCTATCAGTATAATCTATATATCTGCTAGTCTCTATATTGCAGCAGACGAGATGTTCACAGACACGATAGCGAGATTCAATAGCAATAACAGTTTCAATAGTGAGAGAGAGAGATGGAAAGATAAAGAATACAGCACATGTGCGTTCTGTGACTCCATGTGTTTTCAGGCATTCCTAAAGGACTGTCTTTGTGTTTGTGTGGGTGAGTGTGTGTGTGTATGTTGTGGAAGAGTCCATTAATACTTAATAAGAGCAGAATTAAAATGCATGAGCACACCACAAACACACACACACACACACACACACACACACCTGAGGATTAGATCACTCTTTGTATTTCTGTGTGACTGAATGAACAATCTGTGACCTTGCTGCTTTGTTTTACACTCATTAACTCTGTGATAGTGACAACATATTATACATAATAATTGCTAATGCCATGTATGCGTACAAACGCCTGCATGCTCATGTTTTACCTGGTTAAAAAGGGTGCAGATATTTCAGGCAGAATGATTGAGTGTGTCCTTGTGGGTACAGGCATCTGAGCCTGAGGAATATATGTGTGTGTGTGTTCTCTGGTTGCTAAGGGAATGCATACAGTATAATTGAATGAGTTACCTGGTTATAGAGAGCACACACGTGCAGGGCAGTGTTTCCAGAAGCGTTCTGAGCGCTCATGTCTGCTCCATAGAACAGCAGGTGTTCAAGATGCTGCACATGTCCGTGACGGCAAGCCTGACAAAACATACACACATAAAAACTTTGCATTGGAGTTGTTGTTTCCGTTTTGTGTCAATTTGCAGCCTGCACAGAACTAAAATCATGTTAATGAGTAAAACAATAGCTGCTGCCTCTCTCTTTCACGCACACACACCTCGCTCTCACATCCTGATGTTCTCGGTTTATGAAATGAGAAAGAGCAGAACTGTTTGCCTTTGTTTGGTGTTATCAATGTCACTTTTCTTTCCACCATAATTCAAAATGTGTCCTCTTTGCATACTAATGGAGTGTGGGATGTCGAAAAACTGCTTAAAAGCTGTCTGCCTGAGAAAGAGTGGAAAAGAGAGATAGAGCAGGGCAGGAGTAGTGACCAGACATTCGAGGGACTCCCAGGGGCCTCCAGCTGTGAAATCCAGCAGGAACCAATCGTTCTCTAGCACAGGGGCCAATTAACATTCACGGCTGTGTTTGCTCATCTTTAGCCACGCAGTTGGGGCTAGGTCTTTGGCCGTCTCCTGCGGTTTGAAAACATTTATACGGCTCTGTATGGTGATCCTCTGGACGTGATGCCCAGATGCCCATATGGTTAATCCATCACTGCTAACCGAAAAGATCAAGGTTGCTGCACATTTTTTAAAATCAAATTTAGGACGTTTTAAGATCTTTTTAAGACCTGACAAAATGAAAATTAAAGGATTAGTTCACTTTAGAATTAAAATTTCCTGGTAATTTACTCACCCCCATGTCATCCAAGATGTTTATGTCTTTCTTTCTTCAGTCGAATAGAAATTATGGTTTTTGAGGAAAACATTCCAGGATTTTTCTCCATATAATGGACTTCAACAGTTACCAATGGGTTGAAGGTCCAAATTGCAGTTTCAGTGCAGCTTCAAAGGGCTCTACACGATCCCAGCTGAGGAATAATGGTCTTATCTAGGGTCTTATCTTATCTCTCTGAAACGATTGGTCATTTTCTAAAAAAAAAAAAAAAATTGTATACTTTTTAACCCGAAATGCTCGTCTTGCACTTGCTATGCGATGTGCCACGCATTACATAATCATGTTGGAAAGGTCACACATGACGTAGGCGGAAGTACCATGGGAGGGCAAAAAACTCCATCTCATTTTTCTCCTCCAACTTTAAAATTGTCCGACATCGTTTTACCTTTTTTTTATAAAGGCCATTTGACTTGACGTAAAAACTTGCTTGGTAATTCCGACCTTTCCAACGTGATTATGTAATGCGCATTGCAGAGCTAGTGCAAGATGAGCATTTGTGGTTAAAAAGTATATACGTTTATTTATTTAGAAAATGACATTGTTTCACTAGATAAGACCCTTATTCTTTGGCTGGGATCGTGTAGAGCCCTCTGAAGCTGCATTGAAACTGCAATTTGGACCTTCAACCCGTTGGTAACTGTTGAAGTCCACTATATGGAGAAAAATCCTGGAATGTTTTCCTCAAAAAACATAATTTCTTTTCGACTGAAAGACAAACACCTTGGATGACATGTGGGTGAGCAAATGATCAGGAAATTTTAATTCTTAAGTGAACTAATCCTTTAATATCGTACACTCATAAAAAAACAAACTTACCTATTCTCAAAATACATTGTATTATGTATTTTTATTAGGCTATATGTAATATGTAAACAGTACTCAACTCAGTACTCCATACTAAAAAAATTGTGTCTGTCGTGTTTACAAATAGTACATAGTAACATGTAATAGTGTTTAGTAAAAGTTCAAATTAATTACATACATAACTGGATGTAATGTGACTGATCAAATGACATGTTAAATGACTGAATGGCTGTTCAGAAACAGTAAGCAGCACAGCCTGCTTTGTTCACGAGGTGTAACGAGGTTTAACGTTCAGGGAAGGAGGAGGCGGGAACACACGGAGAGCAGCATCTTTTCTTTATGCTCTGAAAGCCGCAAGACCACGCTGAACGCTGTGAGTGTGTGTTAAAAATCAGGAATGATGAGAGAACATTGTGCTTTAAGTTTTTCATCTTCAAACCAAACCTTTTGGGTCGACCAAAACGCATCTTAATACCAGGTGTAAACAGGGCCTAAAAGCATATATTTTTCGATCAGATTTAAAGGAATACTCCACTTTTTTTTGAAAATTACTGTTAATAATAATACTAGTTTTTGATAATAATGTGATCTTACAGTAAGTAGCAATAATAATAATAATACTAACAATAATGTTGTGGTTAATACAATGAAACTACTGTTATTAGTAATAATAAAAATAATAGTTGATGATAATGTGATGTTGTTTGTTAGTAGTAGTAGTAGTAGTAATAGTTGTTAATACGATGTATCATCACTGTTAATAATAATAAAAATAATAATAGTTGTTATTGTTGATGATAATGTAATGTTGTTAGTAGTAGCAGTAGTAATAATAACAGCTATTGTTGATACTGTGATATTAATAATAACAATATTGTTGTTGTTATTAATACAATAATATTACTGTTAGTAGTAGTATGATTATATTATATTATGATATTACCACTGGTAAAAATAATAACAATAACAGTTGTTGATGATAATGTGATTTCTTTTTGTCTATTTTCTGTCTATTTAAAAGTTGGCTAAAGTTACTTTAGAAGGCAACAACATTAAAATGCTGTCTAGGTAGGTGGTGTACTAGGTTCTTGAACAGAGCTAATGTTAGCTTTAGCTCCACAGTATGTTTGTATAGACAGTTAGCTACAGTTTAATTGACAACGCATAATGGGAGACAGAAAGAGACAGGAATAAATGTGTTTTTATACACGTCCATTTAAAGAGACACACTGACAGATGTGCAAGGATGACTAAAATATAAACTATAGTGGTGTGTGAAAAGCAGCTTCATCGAGACAAAGACACTTGGCATTTGCTTGGGTTGCCATAGGTTCTCTTTGGAAATGACAATTGTAGGTCAGACAGATGGATGAGAACATTAGAAAGGAGGGAGAGTGGTGGAAAAATAAATATTACGATAAGAAAAGTGCCCACCTCCCCACACCCACACACAAATCAGGCCTGACAACCATTGCTCTCTTTCTGCAAACTAAGGGCAAAACTCCTGAGGGCAGTGTGTGTTTGTGAGGTGTAGGTAACATAGTTTAACAGCATGTCCGTCACATTTTTAGGCCTGATCTAATTTGGGGAATGAGCCTCGGGTTAAACACTGTAAACTCACAGTGGCAGCAACGGTACAGCTGTGTGTGTATGTATACACACACACACACACACACACACACACACACACACACACACACACACACACAGAGTCCTATCTGACCCAGCAGCTCTGTCCACCCTCAGGGCATCTATGCCTCCATCCATCCATTCACCCATCCATCCGTTTCCAGACGTGACGCTCTCAGCTGCGGCTACAAAATGATTGTTTTTCATAAACAGAAAAGAGACTGCATGCTCTCATCTTTCCTCTCTAAACAGGGCAAAAAAAAAATAGAACAATAGATTTGCATATCCTGAAGGAAATATCAGTGCTTGCAAAGCTGCAAAACAACATGTTTTTTGTAAAATAATTCAGAAAAGGAGAAGAAAAGCCAGAGAAATGGAAGATATGGGACAAGGAAGAAAGTGGACACTCATAAATGACAGTTCAATTTTGGACGCCAAACAGGGCTGCAACTAATGATTATTTGATAATTGACTAATTTAAGGGTTATTTTAAAGTCTAATAATAATAATAATAATAATAGCAATTTATTACTATAAATGTATTAGGACTTATTACTATAAATGTATTAGGATTTATATAAATTAAAATTTATATAAATATTGGTGTTAATGTTAATATAAAAACAACAACAACAACAACAACAACAACAATTATTATTATTATTATTATTATTATTATTATATTTATTTATTAGGACATTAACAACAATATTCATATCCATATGCATGAAGTTAGCATAAGTAAAACTATACAGTCCTAATAAAGACAACTGGTGAGCAAATCAGTCTTATTTGCTTGCCATTTTTCATTCACATTTGGCAAGTATTAATTTTAGATCCTGTGTGGAGGTTAAAACAAGTATGGATATACGTCCCTGACTGATATTCTCTCTCTCACCCTTTTCAAGCTTCGGAAAAGGTCAGATGTCATGAATGCAAATGTCATGCACCAGGGGCTGCTAACTGAGAGAAATAGTTTAGAAGTAAGTGTGTGCGCCTGGCCAGCCTCCAGAACATGGATAGAGATGGAGAAAAAGCCTGTGGAAGACAATCTCCTACTGCATAACCCTGCAGTAATTCACAGGGTCAGCCGATTGTAAGTCAACTGTGACCTGATCGTGTGTGTGTGCTCTATTTATTGTAGTATTTTTCCCCTTTGAAGTCCACTTGTAATGTTTGTTAACATTATTTGCACCAAAAACAGCTGTAATTTAGTTTTTCATTTTCCATCCTTTTTCTGACTCTGAAAAGACCTAGAATTCTTTTATGACTTCTGTATGTAGGTAGTTCACTCTGGCCACGTTCACACAGCAGTAGAATATGGTTGTCAGTCCTGTATTTGAGTCTTTAATACAGTTACATTCACACACAATTTTTTATGGGAGTGACAACTGCATTCTATAACTGAACTCGTATTCGAAAATTTGAGATAGTCCTCACTGCAGAACACGAGATCCAAGGGGCGGGATCTAGATCCAACTCCTCCTGCTTTACATATCCCTTAACCTACCTGTCTCCGCCCCCTGGATCTAAAACTACCCATCTCCACCCCCTGGATCTGGATCCAACTCCTCCCACTTTACATATCCCTTAACCTACCCGTCTCCGCCACCTGGATCTAAAACTACCCATCTCCACCACCTGGATCTGGATCCAACTCCTCCCACTTTACATATCCCTTAACCTACCCGTCTCCGCCACCTGGATCTAAAACTACCCATCTCCACCCCCTGGATCTGGATCCAACTCCTCCCACTTTACATATCCCTTAACCTACCCGTCTCCACCCCCTGGATCTAAAACTACCCATCTCCACCACCTGGATCTGAATCCAACTCCTCCCACTTTACATATCCCTTAACCTACCCGTCTCCGCCCCCTGGATCTCATGTGTTCTGCAGTGAGGGCTACTGGAAAATTTTCAGGACTCACAACCGCATTATCAGAAAACACGTGCTGTGTGAACAGACTCGGTCAATTATTACAGCGACGGAGATATCAGGGTTTTAGATCCAGTCAATGTTCTCCACCGGAGCTGCTCATGTCAGTTTTGTGTTCAACGCGTGACTCAAATGCTCTGCTCTCCACCCAGATATAACCAGTGTTGGGGAAAGTTACTTTTAAAAGTAATGCATTACAATATTGCGTTACTCCCTAAAAAAGTAACTAATTGCATTACTTAGTTACTTTTTATGGAAAGTAATGTGTTACATTACTTTTGCGTTACTTTTTCTCATCCGGGCTAGGTTGTTTGTTTGTTTGTTTTTATAACAACATAAAATGTTTTATTTTTGGCAAATGTTAAGGCCCTTTCACACCAAAAGTGAAATAAATAAGCCTCAGGCTGAAGAAAATGCAAATTTACACCTGTACAGTAGAGGGCGCAGTTTAAACAAATAAGCCTTTCAGCTGTGCTGCCATTCTGGAATACAGAAGAAAAGGATGCAGGAGAAGATGTAAATGACTAAATGTATGCTCAAATTTAGTCTAAAACTAGTGTAGAAAAACCATCATGTTTACACAGCACACAACATTTCGGCACTTAGGCCGTGTGTCCACCAAAGCATTTTTTCCAATGGCCAGAGTACTTTTCCAATTGTTTTTAATGGGAGTGCCACGCAACTAGGCGCTGAGGGTCTTTTTCACGCTCAAGCGCTGAGCGCTCAGCGTTTTTTACTGGTCGCCTCGAGTTGAAGAATGTTCAACTTCAACTAAAACGCAGCACTTATCACTGTCACTTTTTAGCCAGCCGTCCAATCAGAGTGGAGGAGGGGCGGGACAAATACAACACCGACCAACTGTCACAACATTCTTGCTGTACAACAACATCAAAAAGCAGAGAATGGAACAAAATGGATGAGAAATTAATATTGCTGGTCTCCGAACATACATAGCAAGTACTCTACATTGTGTCGAGATTTTTAGTCTGAAACAAATTACCTGCAAAATCAGTTATAAGTAACAGTGCCACGGATATTCCGTATCATAGCACCAAAGCGTCTCAACTGATAAAAACCGCTGCGCTGCTGAAGCGCTCTCAAGCGCTCACAGCTAGGTGTTTTCAGCTGGTTAAAAATGCTTTGGTAGACACATGGTCTTACTCCCGAATTCTCTCAACATGGGCACAGGAGAGCTGTCAGTCAATAAATGGGAAAACAAAGTAACTTGTGTTACTTATTTGAAAAAGTAACTCAGATATTTTGTTGTAAATTTAAAAGTAATGCATTACTTTACTAGTTGAAAAAATTAATCTGATTACATAACTCACGTTACTTGTAATGTGTTACCCCCAACACTGGATATAACTGCTACTGTCAGTTAATTCATTTGACGGATGAACTTGCGACTCAGTTGGACTCTTGTCGTATCAAAACGTCTCCATCTTTGATATTACTTTGGTCACTATCACTATGGTTACTGGTAAGAGAATACTGGCTTGATTCCCATTGCACATTCATAAAGACAGTATTCGAGACGCTACTGTAAGTTGCTGTTTGAAAAGGACATTCCGAGACACATCTTTAAGTAAATGCAGCTCTCAATAAATAAAAATAAAATAATCTGTCAAAATAAAAATAAAAATCTTACTGTCCCCAAACATTTGAACAGTAGTGTATATGTAAATGTAAATGTGAATGTGAATGTGCTTGTGATGTCAATCCAATGACGATTTCTGAATAACAAAAAACTGCAGCTTCATTCATCAACTTTGAAAGGAGTTTTGAATTATAAACATTACAACAAGTGTGTTACCTGGTGAATCTCCTGCCAGCCGTTCTCGTCCATGCAGCCCACCTGAGCGTGATCATGCAGCAGGAGCTCGCAGCAGTACGGGTCACCCCCCACCATAGAGCTGTGATACAGAGGAGTCAGGCCACGACTGTCCTTGTAATCTGGAGAGGCGCCCAAGTCCAGCAGCGTCTGCACACACAAATAATGATCATTTCTCTAATTTAGCCAATTAAATTCCTTGCCAAAATCCTGCCCTTAAAAGTCAGCAAACCCAATAATGGCGAACGTGACCATACACAATTGACAGACAGAGATCGCTTCAAGGTTTTGTCACTGTCTAGCAGCAACACTCCACAGTCAGACTCTTTTTTACTTTCTACAGCACCTCGGGCTGTCACACAGACAATTTCAATGATATCTGTCAAGTATTAGGGATATTTACTGCATACTATTCCATAAAATAAAAAAAAATTCACACACAGCATATCTTTAAGTGCCTTGCTCAAGGGCATGAAGGCAAAAGTTCATGGATCACCCATTGTGGGATTTGAACCTACAACCTTACCAGTCGAGCAAGACTTTCGAATATCAGCATAGTATGGTGCACTTTGTCGCTTATCCTTGCAGATTTACTGCTAGCACCCACCAGTTCTGTAATGCAATATGCATTAGGCGATCAGTGAACAGATTGGGTGTGCTATCTGAGGCTGAGACTAGACTGTACCACAGACCCTCATAACCGATGATTCAAAAGCCAAGCCAATTTATTAGCTATGACAAGTCATCCAAGGCTCATTTTATGAGTTCACATTCAAATAGTTACAAATAGTTTTTACATTTCATCAGAATTACTGCACTTTCAAGCAAGCACAAATCAAGAAAATGTCAACACATACACATGGTTTATTTTACCTCATCTAGTTTCCTGATTTATTATATTTATCATAGAAATGAACACACTCTCTACATTATGAAAACTGGTAAAAGAAGAAACTTCTCTCAAAAGCAGTAAAATTCCTAATAGTAATTCCAAATTATGTTTTTTATTACATGTTTCAATTTATTACAGTTCATCAGATCAGATGTTCGCCCGCAGATTTAGTAGCAGCAAACAGCGCAAATGGCTTGTGAAGGAACACAGTCTGGCTCTATTACACTTTCATTTGAGTAGATTATCACAATGGGGCTTGCTAAAATCCAGCTTACATGTTTGTAGGTGTTTGTCAGCAATTTTTCCACAGTGTAGAGAGAGTGGGTGTGCATGGATATATATATGGATATATATATATTGCGCCTGCTGCACCCATGGTATGGCTGCAAAGTTCCTTGATTATTACGCCGGAATGAGAGTATAGATCCTAGCCATATCGGCCTAGAAAATCGCAACTTTTCATTTTCCGTCGGTCTTAGAACATGATGTAACTACAGAAGAGTCAAGTTTTAAATAGGAAAAATATCTAAACTCTTTGGTCATTTTTGAGCGAGATGCTAACGGTCTAATCAGATTCAACGAACTATGCTAAGCTATGCTAAAAGTGGTACCGCCAGACCCAGAGATCGGCTGAATGGATTCGAAAACGGTAAAACTCAACTGTTTAACTCTAGGGGAGTTGGAAAATGAGCCTATTTTCAAAAAAAGTGGAGTGTTCCTTTAAAGACAGATTGTAAGCAGACCTATAGTAACTATCCGAGTTTGGAATCAATGTTCTTCGTTTGTTAATGCCACCAATTTGCATTATTTCGACATATTTTTAAAAAAAAGAATACTTATATTTGTATTTATTTATATTGGGTTTAATTAATTATTATTTATAATAGGCTACTAATAGGCCTACATATTATGTATATGTATACTTATTTTTAATTCTTAATTAAAAAATATACTTCTGGCATACACTGAAACTGACACCTTAAGGCAGGAACACACCAAACCGACGCCGACGAAAGCAGACTGCGGGGTTGGCTCACGTTGGCACCACCTCGGTCCAAAGTTGCCCTGACACAACAAACTGACGCTCGACAGCCGATGGCCAAGTAGCACATCCGTTCTGCGCCTGTGTAAGATGAAATGCCTTTCCGTACCAGCAGGTGGCAGTAGCTGAACAGCCAATCAGAATGATCAGATAAAAAAAAAAAGCCGAAAAAAAGCAGACGAGGACCAACTTCAGCCGAAGGTGAGGAACAAAAACTGCCCGACGGCCAACCGTTCTTGCCTTAAGTGTTTATTTGTTGTCTCTGATTTAGATCTGAGACATTTACTAAGCCGACGCGCCATACAGTTTGAAGTTGATGAATGTAGTTTGTGCTAGTGCCACCTAGAGGAATCACAAAAATACAGCATATTTTGCAAATTACCCTTTGTGTGTCACGTCCCACCCAAACAACACAATCACAGCTCTTAAAGATGATTATGAAGGCATGTCTCAACATAGGCTACTTCAATAAAAGGTCAAACATATTAGAAATACTTCTTACTGTGTTGCTATGTGTCAAGAGAGTGAGCAACTGAGCAACACTTTGTGTAGAGTGAACACAAGCGTTTAGCTTATAATAAACAAATCCAATTATCTGCACCAGGCACAGTTTTGACGTAACAGCATACCCAGTTAAAAAAGTCACCGTTATATATATCAATTACACAAACAGCAATGTATGTATGTAACTATAACTGTTTGTATGCAACTATAACTGTCTGAGTTTATAAAATATGACAAAACAACACTGATATGCCTCTTTCAGTTGAACTTCAGATGACACATCAGCTGTGTAAGAGTCCTCTCCAGCAAAAGATCTGCTCTGATCATTATAAAACACAGCAAGCTTTTATACAGCCTGCTGTCAATGAACGCTTTTCATCTTTGTGCCACTCTATGACTCATGTCTGGACAGACACACGCACCTCTGATCTCTCTTTCAAGTATGTTTGAGAACCCCATGTTCCCTCCCATCGTCGGCAGGACAAGTGTGTGTGTGTTACTCACAATAAGTGCCGTGTGGTTCTTGGTGCGGACTGCTTTGTGAAGGGCAGTTATGCCGTCTCTGGTCCTGAAATCCAGGTGAGCTCCTCCATTTTTCAGAACCTTTATGAGCTCTGCACAGCCTTCCAGCTGCGACGCCATCGTCAACGGACATTCTGCACACACAGAAGCAACTGTTGACTTTTTTGGTGCATATGTGCTCAATTTTAAAGGAGTTTTGTAACTTTGTAAAGTATGTAACTTGCTAACCTGTGAAATACAAAAGGAGACGTTTCGAAGAATTTTCATGCTGCTCTTTGACTGTCATGATTTATTTTCTTTAAATAATGGTACTTTTTGGAGGTTGATGGCCATAAAAAGAAAATGGTTTGTGTGATGTTTTCCACAAAAGAAAGTGACAGGTTTGGGCCAACATGACAACATAAGAATTTTCATTTTTGGGTGAACTGTCCTTTTAAGTCTTGAATCTATCTTTCTCTTCCGGTCTCTTCCTTTCTGGCAAAGGTCAAGGATACATGAACTGTGGTTAAATTGTTCGGCTTCTGTCTCCAGACAGCTTTACACCGATTTTGAAATGCTGCACAACCTAGAGGTCACTGCTGCTCTATCTGTAACAATACACGCGTGTATACAAACACAAACACTTCCATTTCTGTCCATCAACGTGGCCAGAGGTCAGTCCTAACCAGTTCCAAACAAACGCATGAATAAATCTGAATAAGTATGAGGGAATTTGCATAGAAGGTGATCTTATCTTCCCAGCATGCACTGGGAGAGGTCAAACTTGATTACACCATAGTCATTCATGCAGAACAATCTTTCTCTTTCTTTCACTCTAATTGAAAACTGAAATGAGGATATTTAACTTCTCAATGTTTAAGTTTTCAATGAGACCATGGAGACCAACAGCTGACATTTAATGCTCAAAATATGGTGAGTAAATGGGTGATTTTTCAAGTAGGGGCACTTCTAACCACTTGAACAATGGATCTTTAAACTATGTTTTATTTATGTTAACTTAAAGGCACAATATGTATTTTTTTGCCGTAGAGGTCGCCTATTCAAAACAAAGGCGTAGCTTGATGACGCAGAGATTAAGCGTGCAATCATGGGAGATGTCGTCTTCACCTCACAGCCAGGGGAAAAGAATCGGGACGGGACTCGGGCAGAAATCATGTTTATGGATGAGAATATTAATGTTACTGTACTATGAAGCTGAGCAGGGCCGAGTGCTGTGCGAGCAGAAACGAGGCGGCTGGAGCGATTGCTAATGAGAGATGAGAGCGACACATGGCTCGAGAGCAGCGGAACTTTTATTATGCCACATTTGCCACTTCCACTTCTTCCGGTCAAGCATATGTGGGGTAACGCAGCACTCTTTATCATATTAGATACATTTGAGTGTGTTGAAAATGATGTTATAACATTACTCTGTGCGTTCGCTTGGCGGCTGCTATGAGACACTTGTTGCACACTGCAGTAAGCTAGATCGAAATTAGAAAATCATATTAATATAATCAAGAAAACGAGATTCAAACAATAAGACTAAACGTGTTGAGTTATATAACGATGATTAGATTTCTGTCTATAAATGTATCCAAACAGTTGTTCCCTTGTCTAATAAAACATATAATATATTAAAGCATCTTTGGTGTTTCCATGGTTTCTATTAAATAAAACTGGAAATCGCGGATAACGCAGGTATGATGTCATTGATAGGCGACGCACGGACACGGTCCGTGTCCTGGTTGAAATTGCTATTTTTTTTTCTGGATTTAAACATTCTTGGAAACATCTGGGATAATGTAAGTACACAAGTCAACAAAATATATAACACTGTTCTAGTGGTTTTTGGCTATTTTAATCCAAATATCTTACATGTTGTGCCTTTAAAACATTTATCACATTTCTGGAATGAGATCTGATTTTGGTCTTGATCAACCTTCAAGTGGATTTTGCCAAATAATGTGTGATGGATTACATTTTTGATATGATGTGTGATGCCAATACTTTTTTTTTTTTTGGAGTAGCTCAATAAAACATGTTAATACATGTTAATACTAGCCTTCAATTAACCTAAAATAAATGAAAATTAGTAATTAATTAATTGAAGTAAAAATGCTAATAAAGCTACTCTCAGATTATGACACAAAAATCCAAAATATGTTATTATTATTATTACTATTGTTATTATTGTTATTACTAATATAACAACAACAACAATAATAAATCAATTTCTTATTATAATTTCTGTTTCCTGTTACATCTCATTTCAACCAAACCAAGAACAAAGTGTTTTTTATGCCTGCCATGATAGGAACGAAAGTCATATTGGGGAGAGTATATATAAAAAAAAAAATCTAAAAACTAAAATGTACACATAAATATTAAATGAATTGAAACAAACTTTTTCACTTTTTTTTTTTAACAACATTACTAACAACTTTCAAGGGGACCAAAAAAATCATCTAACTGAAGAATTACTGAAATACAGTTGAAATGGAGAGCCACTGTTCAGTTCAAATTCAGCTGTTGGCTGACCCAGAGCCAAGAGATAAACACTAAGAGATCGGGTCATGGCACCAATTTAACAGTACTGAGCAAAGTCAACATACGCTCAGACACACACACACACACACACACACACACACACACACACACACACACGTATGTGTGGTTTATGGGGACACAGGCGTAATGCTTTTTACACTGTACAAACTGTATATTTTATCCCCTTACACTAACCCTACCCATAAACCTACCCAGCACAGAAAACTTTTGGCATTTTCAAATTCTCAAAAAAAAAAAAAAAATCAGTTTAGCATGTCTTTTAAGCCATGTTTAAGTTGTAATACCCATTTCATTAAACACATTTGTGTCCTCATAAACCATATATACAAGAAAATAAACACACACAAAAATAGGTAGGCTATTTGAAAGTTGTTAATTAATCTGGACTTTTGAGTAAAGGTGGTGTCACTTACCTCCGGTCTCTGGGTCATGGAAGTTTGGGTCAAGACCTTTCTCCAGAAACTTTGATACCTTCTCAACGTTCCTTTGCTGAACATATTCCATAAACTTTTTCAAGTTAGCCTGAGGGAATGAGAGGAAAAGAGAGGGAGAGAGATGTGAGGCAAGTTGAATAATGCAAAAGAAGGATAAAAGCAAAAACAGGCGAGTTTTCCCAAGCGGAAGAAACAGAGATGGAATAAAGCTCCACAGTACTCCACAGAAATGACTTAATTTTAGCTTTCGGAGACATACAGACAGAAGTCTTAATAAATACATTAGAACATCTGTTGATGCAACATTCCTGATCCATAATCCGTTGTTTAAAATCATATAACATAAGATTTCAAAATGCACTGAACAACATTTCAACAAGACTGAGTTCTACTTGAAAGAGAAAATCAAATATTACTGTAGCTACGGCTCATTTCTTTCACCCAAAAAATTTTCCTATAAGCTTCATAGTGTCTTTTCGTGACTTGTCACACAAACCCTTATTATGTAAGAACGAATACAACATGAGTGTATATATATATATGCTTAAAGGAAGGAATTGGCTAAAAAGTATCATTAGAGAGATCTTCTAGCCAAGAGTTTCTTACAGATACTCCATCGTAAAATCTGTGGCTGTATCAAACTAATAATTAAAACAAACACATAATTTAAAAATAATTTCGACTCGTCCCTCAGTTTATCAAAAAAAAAAAAAAAAAAAAAAAGTCTGAGGCAAAATAACCACAAGACTGCTTAATAGACAATTTAAACTTTACGGTTCAAAAAACACATTTTTTATGGAAAAATAAAAGGGATACCTCATCTTAAAATGAAAGCCTGTATGACTTTCTTCTGTGGAACACAAAATAAGATATTTTAAAACACTGGACACCAATGACTTTCAATATATGGACAGAAAATATTTGGACATCTTTCATCCTTTTGTGCTCCACAGACATGAATGTGGTGAAATAAACGGAAAAACACAAACAAAAAGTCACGAGAGAGGAAGCAGTGCCTCCAAGTCACTGTGATTGGCTGATTACACACAATACATCAACAATAGTAATAATAATAATAATAATAATAATAATAACACCTGCCTATTCAATACAATAATACCTGTTCACATCTATTCCACAGAGCCGGTCTGAAGGAGTCAAACTAGTGGAAATAGATGGACTAATTACAGAGTAAACAACTTACCCACTCTGACAAAGTCACTTCGGTTACAAATTAATCTAAATTAACTTGAATTGATATGTCAGTTTTTACTGACTTGAGGGTGCCTATTAATAATAATTTAGCCATTACTGCAGTTATATTTAAGCAAAGTAATGTTTAAAGACTATCATAAAATTGACTTTGATGTAGGTTTAATAAACAGTATGTTCATTTAAACATACAAACTATTCTAGTATTGGTTTCTTGTTCATAGCGTAATAATGCAAAATGCATTTAAAAAGAATATTTTTAGTCTTAGACTAAAAAAGAGAACACAGAGACTTTGTCTCCTGATTTCAGAAGTCCAGCACATGCTGCTGAGCGCAACAGTATGACAGTGGTGTATAGCTCTATCTTACTATCTCTGGTCTTGCAGCCTGTTACATAAAACCCTCAGAAGATCGAGGCCGGCCAAACACACACTCTCACAAGTGCACACACACACACACACACACACACACACACACACACACACACACACACACACACACACACACACACACACACCTGTCCCCTGCCAAATGCATGTAAAAGGCGTGGGTTTCTCACCATGTGTGGCGTTAGCTGATCTCCTGCGTCTTCATCTACTCTGATGTGCATCAAGTCATCACACCGCCCTGATTCCACCCCGGCACACTACCATCTGAGCATCTCTGTCTCTCACACACACACACACTCACACATGCTCTCCGCAGCTCCGCCTTTCCATGCGGTGAATATTAGAAACTCACTCTCTCTGTCCTCTCTCGCTCTCAGCCACTCAGGCTGTTGTTATGGAGATGGGATACAAAAGAATTTTTGGCAAAGAGAGAGATAGAGAGAGAGAGAGACTGTTGTGTGTTTGTGTGCGAATCGAGCGTAAAACCTCTAGTGGTTATTTGATGCGGGTAATCTCATTGGATGGTGGAAAACCAAACAGCTTTTCAACTATGAGAAGAACAAATCATAATATTACAGCCCTTGGTTTCTCTGTCTTTCTCTTATTTTCCCCACATACTGAATAATATTTCCACAGTTTTTCAGTACAAATACTGCCTCTCTTGCACTAAAATCTGACTCAATTATGTTAGCTGGATGGATCTCAACGGTGGTTCAACAATATTATGGATAATGAAAATTACAAGCCTGCGATGTTGCATGGTGGGTTTGTTTTTACTAGCAATAATGGAGCATAAAAACTCAATAATCATGTGATGGTTGTATTGGGAATTTTGGGTAGTAACTTGTGGCCTGATTGGAGTTATGAGCGCAACTGTACATGTTGCCTTTCATGCCAAACAGCTAGTGTACAGAAACAAAAGAAATTACTCGCTAACCTTTTATGTGTTAAGTTGCCAGGACAACATGACGCCTAAAACCCTGAAATGATCATAAAATAGTCCAGAATAAATTTTACAGCTGAAATAATATAGACATTATTTATTTTTTGTGGTAATTGCTGTTGATTGAGCACTATAATTCATACACTATAAGCAGTGTTGGGGAGTTACATGATCAGATTGCATTTTTAAGTAACTAGTAAAGTAACATTACTTTTAAATTCACAACAAAATATCTGAGTTACTTTTTCCAAGTAAGTAATGCAAGTTACTTTGTTTTCCCATGTATTGACTGACACATCTCCTGTCCCCATGTTGAGAAAAATCGTAAGTGCAGAGGTGTTGTATGTAAACATGATGGTTATTGTAGTTCTAGACTAAATGTAAGCACATATTTACTCATCTGACTTGCACAAAAACAGATTCAGATTCATTCCTCAAAATGAATAAAAATAGTTAAATGCAAACTCAGAATATTTCGCAATAATTCAATATGTTAAATTACACAAATAGAATGTAGTTATGTATTTAATCTCACTTTAACCAATGTCTTTGTTGCTGACCTTTGATGAGCCAATTCAACCATACCAATAAGCAAAACACACTTTTTGTTTTTATTGCTGAAATAAGAGTGTTGAACTTTCTTCTCCTATTTTTCTGCAATCCAGAATGACAGCACAGCTGAAAGGCTTGTATGAGCTGTGCACTCTACTGTACAGGTGTAAATTTGCATTTCCTTCAGCCTGAGGCTTATTCATTTCACTTCTGGTGTAAAAGGAACTTTACATTTGCCAAAAACAGAACTTTCATATATAAATATACAGTATATACTATATCATACTGCTCTTGTATATACCACAAATGCTTGACTGGAATGAGATCTGGGGAACTTGCTGCCTAATTATATATATATATATATATATATATATATATACACACAAACACGCACACTTTATTGCCAAAAGTATTGGACACCCCTCCAAATCATTGAATTCAGGTGTTCCAATCACTTCCATGGCCACAAGTGTATAAAATCAAGCACCTAGGCATGCAGACTGCTTCTACAAACATTTGTGAAAGAATGGGTCGCTCTCAGGAGCTCAGTGAATTTAAGTGTGGTACCGTGATAGGTTGCCACCTGTGCAATAAGTCCATTTGTGAAATGTCCTCACTACTAAATACTGATTACGTAATGCCGTTACATGTATTCCGTTACTCCCCAACCCTGTATATATATATATAAACCAAGCAAGTCCAGCCCAAGTGAGAAAAAGTAATGCAAGTTCATTTTTAGGGGGTAACACAATATTGTAATGCATTACCTTTAAAAGTAACTTTCCCGAGCACTGACTATATGTGTGTATAATGTGTATACAGTGTATATTTCATAATTTGGGACACAACAATTGAACTCAGATGCTTGTTGTGGGTGATGCAAGTTGATATACAAATGCATATCCAACATGCAATCAAGCAGTCATCTCTGGAGAGTCCTAGGCCAGGCTGGACAGATCAATTACTAAAACAGATCTGATGTACAGTATATGGGCTATCTACTGCTAACGAAAGCCTGGAAAAAAAACAGACACACATACACACCTTCACAGCAGCTCTATTGAATCAACAAAGCAACTTCTGCCGTATGTAGAAGAATATTGTCGAGTGTAACACAATGAAATGATGAAATACTTCAGACTGGAATCTGTAATAACAACAGCCCTCGAGTAAAATACAAAGAAACATTTTTACGAGCAACAAGAGGCAAAACTGTAAAATCAATGAACGTTTCAAGACTGCAAAATGAACCTATTGGTTAGCATTTCAGGACAATTACAGAACAAACAAACATCGATGTGATTGCAACTGCACTCAAAAAGGGGAAGTGGGCATCATTTAACTCAAGTGCTCAAAAATTCCCATCGTCCATCTTTTTCATTGCCTACATCTACTTATAGATACAGAGGTCATTGGAAAGAATGTTGTAGCATTACTGTCTCTGAAAACAATAAATTTAGTGGTTCTGTCATGCCTACAAGGAGTGAATTTACAAGCAATTTACAGGGTTTTTTGATATAACAAACAGACATTACATTGTAAACACCAATTACGATAACCTGCAACCCAAATGGATGGAATCAAAAAGCAACAATAGACTGAGAACATAAATGCCAAGCTATTGTTCTGACCATTTTTTTTTTATGCCCATCTATATGGATTTATCTGTGCCGTTGTCAGAACTGGACTGGACTGGTTCTGACACTGGCTCTTCTGGATTCTGGACTGGATGGAAGCACAGAGATGATCTCCAGATGTGAGGATCACCATCCAAGCCATGGCATCATTTCAAAATTGGAATCTCACCCATTCAGGCTTTATAATGCCCGGCCACATGCTGGCATTCAGAGAATGTGGACGACACCATCCCTCAGGCAGGAGCTGATGAGCTCAGAGTTCAGATCTGAAGAGAACGCAGGACTGTGAGTAATATGAGAGAGACTGGTGTTGACAACCACATGAGGGCATTTCTATTACTGCTTCAGCCAGTGCAAAGCAAGAGCAGTATGATATTCATATAGACCTTATGTAGCCCCGCCCCTTTTCAGCACTGAGCTCGTTGTGTTCTGTCTTTCGGTTTGTATTTCCACAGCATGAATGTAAGATCTTACATAATAATGAACGAACTGCTCGTTTTAAAATCTTCCCGATCTACTGATATTTGTTATGACATTCGCTTCAAACATTACAATGCTCATGAGAACTTTTGTTAAAGGGTTAGTTCACCCAAAAATAAAAATTCTGTCATTAAGTTCTCACCCTCATGTCGTTCTACACCGTAAGACCTTTGTTCAACTTCGGAACACAAATTAAGATATTTTTGATGAAATCCGATGGCTCAGTGAGGCCTGCATTGACAGCAAGACAATATTAACACTTTCAATGCCCAGAAAGCTACTAAAGACGTATTTAAAACAGTTCATGTGACTACAGTGGTTCAACCTTTGTGCGCCAAAAAAAACAAAATAACGACTTTATTCAACAATATCTAGTGATGGGCGATTTCAAAACACTGCTTCATGAAGCTTTGAAGCTTTACAAATCTTTTGTTTCGAATCAGTGGTTTGGAGCACGTATCAAACTGCCATATCGACATGAGGGTGAGTAATTAATGACAGAATTTTCATTTTTGGGTGAACTAACCCTTTAATTTTACAGTAAGTCAATCCACTTCACAAAGCCAATTACCTTTCGACAGCGATGCCATAGAAATATACAGAGCTACCGCAAGAATGGAAATTCAAACACAAAATTCTAAAGATGGCTAAGCACTTGTTTCTCTGGCGCATAAGGTCTATATAAAATGTAAGACTCAATAAAGACTGAATTAAGCCAAAATATACACTACCATGCAAAAGTTTGGGTTCCGTACATTTTTTTTTTTTTATGTTTTTGAAGAAGTTTCTGCTCAGCAAGGCTGCAATATTGTGAAAAATGATTACAATTTGAAATAACTGCTCTATATTATATTTTAAAGTGTAATTTATTCCTGTGATGGCAAAACTGAATTTTCAGCATTATTACTCCAATCTTTAGTGTCACATGATCCTTCAGAAATCATGCTAATGTGCTGATTTGGTGCTCAAGAAATATTTCAGTAACACTTTACTTAAAGCTTTATGTATAATGCATTATAAAAGTATTTTGCATTATGCATTGTATAGTCTCATGAATAATTGTAACCACAGTTAATAAATTATAATACTTATGTTAAGCCTTTAGAAAGTATAATGCATTAAAACACAACAAACAATCAGTTTTAGATTTAACAAGGAATCTGCAAATATTATAATGCATTTTAACTTTGGTTATTTATGAAAAGATATGATGCATTATAACGTACATTATGAATACCTTTATAAGGCATTATACATAAAGGCTTTAAGTAAAGTGTTACCAATATTTCTTATTATTTCAATGTTTAAACAGTTGTGCTAATTAATACTTTTGTGGAAACTGATATACATTTTTTCATGATTGATTCTTTGATAAATAGGAAGTTCAAAAGAACAGCATTTATTGCGAAATAGAAATCTTCTGTAACATTAGAAAACCATTTGTCTAAAGGTGCTTTAAAGAACTTAAAGGGCTTTGATTTTGTCTGTTAACACATGATATCTCAAAACAGTAAGAACCAATAAAGTAACATTAAGAACTTTTTAAATTCTTAAGAACAAATGGTTGATAAGAAGAGTATTCTTTGAAGAACCTATAATGTACAACAAAAAAACAATAAAGATCCTTTTTTATCTTTGTTTTGAAGAGTCTTCCAAGTCAGTTCCTACTCATGAGTTTGAAAATTATTATTACGATGTAATGCATGATGGAGAGGTCTATAAACACAATAAAACAGATGTGCTCTGCAATTTCATATTTCTTCTCTCCTTTGTAACTCTTCTTATTTTAGCACTATTGCAACAAAACGAAGAGCCAAGCATTTTTGGCAAGCATTATTGCTATTCTTCATCAACAGTAAACATAATGTAGTAAACTAAACTATATAGTCAACATTCATAATTACAGCTCATTATGATAAATACCAATCTGCTTCTGTCATCATTCTTTAATTCACAACTCAACTTGGAAAGTCAACGCTCAAAAATCAAAGAAAATCACTTCACTTGAATAATGTGATGCCAGTGTATGTTAACTTAAATATGACAATTCCATCATAAATCAATAGCAAAATTAAAGTATCATCTTAAATACAAACTAAATTTGGTTAATAAATAAATAAATAATATATAAAATAATTGACAAATAATAATAATAATAATAATAATAATCAGATTATTAAGCATGAATAATCAATGGTGCCATAAAAATATTATTGTCAAATAATTGGCAAATTGGTAAATTTCCATAAAAGTAATCAAAACAGCTATTGCTTCTATGATATGATTATACCAAACGTATAAAATAAGTGACACAATCTTCACTCCAATAAATGAGAACATCAACAATTTAACAAGAGGCTCATTTCATAATTAAAGGATTATGTACATTAACACAGGGAATAGAAATTAGATTGTTTATCCGTGAAGTGAATATAATTGTGTGTTATAAAATGACTGCAAATGGAAGAATGCTGAGAACTTAACCTGATCATCTTAAGGGGAGCCATTAGTCAAGAAGTCTGACAGAAGGATGCTAATGCCAAAAGCGAAGGGACAAACCAGCAGAAGATATTAAACGAAGGGTAATTAAATCACATTGACTACCAAGAAACGATTAAAAAATCTGTGTTTCCTTGGAATGTTTCCTCAAATGTTTCCTCGGAAGATTGTTGAAAAGGTCCAAACATTGCTTAAAAAATGAAATTCTATATAGAGAAAATGAATAGGATCTTTTGTTACTTTCTGAAACTGACTGTTTTTTTGGGGTTTTTTGACTGATATAACATGAGACGTCTAATAATTCTCTTATAAAGCGTAACAGTGAAGCATGAAGCACCGCAAATGATACAATCAAATGAAAAACTGTACAATATAAGACTATTGATTGATGGTCACTGAGTATAAGAATAAAAAAGTCTTAAAAGTCGATATATGTTTCTCTCACTCACTCTATGTGTGTGTATATATATATATTAGGGCTGTCAATTTAACGTGTTAATTAGATAAATTAATTACAGTGAAAAATAACGTGTTAAAATTATAAACGCACTTAACGCCCTTGCCCCGCCCCAAACCTACGTAGGTCATCTGACATTTCATACAGTTGATTGATGACGAATATGATGCAGAGCAATAACTCACTGCGTAATGGGGCCAATAGAATGCAGTTAGATGGACCCAAAACTTCAAGACATGGGGCAAAAATTCCCCTGTTTGAGTGTAAATATGTCTCATATTTACATCATATGATATAGTTAAGCTATATCACACGAGCAAAGTACCACGAGAGAGATTTAAAATCATACTGAGCCGCCTGCTCTCTAATCACTCTCGCGGCACTTTTATGTCATATATATGTGTGTGTGTGTGTGTGTGTGTAGTGAATATATATATATATATATATATATATATATATATATGCAGCACCACTTCAAGTCCAACAAGCCTAATGATCCATTCATAAAGAGAACCATTTACTTGACTTCTGAATGAATCAGCCATTCGAATGTATCGAATGAATGAATGACTCAATGACTTAATCATTAAGACATTTACAGCCACCTACTGGCAGTTTTAGTTTCTTATTTAGGCTAGAGTATAATTTCATTAAAAAATATTGTCATATTTCCATAGTAATAACAAAAACGTTAAAGGAATAGTTCACCCAAAAAATTAAAATTCAGTCAACATTTACGCACCCTCATGGTCCAAATGAGTATGTGTAATAAATTCTGTTGAATCAAATCAAATAATTCTTGCTGAAGCTACTTTTTGTAATGCCTATTTGATGCTTTACACAATAATGACTTTAAATTATCTTTTGGAAGTAATTTCTCAGCCAAATTTGAATGAGATTAATGCGATTAAGTAATCACCACATCAAGCAATTAATTAGATTAAAAATTTTAATTGCTTGACAGCCCTCTTTAATTGCTTGACTGCCCTATATATATATATATATATATATATATATATATACACACACACACACACACACACAAACTTATTAATGAAGTTGAAATATTAATCATTGATTAATAACCTCAGAGCTCATAGTAAAATCCACTTTTCTGTAGTGAAAATGAACCCGACCTAGACTGATGCACTCAGCTGCACAAACAAACAAATAAACAAAGCAACTATTAGCAAACATCATCTTTCCAAACCAATATCTGCACATCAAAAAAAAAAAAAAAAAAAAAAAATTCCAGTGCAGAAATTGATTAATGGCACAGGGTTTTGTACTAAAAGCGCCATCCCAAACCAAATGTACTATATTCATGTCACTAGTCAGTGAAGACTCATAGTGCATTATTGCAAAACATGAATGCTTATAGTTATGCTGGAGCATACAGATGTAGTTCCCTTCCCCCAGAGCCCGGCTGTGTGTTGTACTTTGCTTACCATTGAATCTGGGTTAGGGCAGTGTCAGTGTCTGCAGGGCAATTTTTGCCACACCACTAAACTAAGTGACCCATACAGAACAGGGCTGCAACCATTCTGGCCAAAGAAGTCATATTCATAGCTACACTCCCTCTCTATAAACCCTGCTATCATAGGAAAAGAGGCCATTTTAAGGCAGAGGTTTATTGTATATTATTTAAGACTCTAGCCCACTGTTTTGGGGTTTAAATGTGTGTCGGTATGAAATATGCAGGAACATGATAGAGCCATGCATGAGGGAGACAAGAAGTGAAAGAAAATGGTAAATGGAAAGCATGAGGAGAGGGAGTAATGAAGGATGGAAAGGACAGGAAAAGCAAATAACAAGGATAGAATTTATTTAAACAGCATTTATGTGAAATAGAACTTTTTTTGTAACAATGTAAAAAAGTCTTTATTGCCACGTTTCATCAATGTATTCATTATTGAATAAAAGTATTCATTTCTCTGAAAAAAAACAAAACAAAACAAAAAAATCTTAATGACCCCAAACTTTGAATGGTAGTGCACACAATGACATGAAATTATGTGCATGACAATCACATTTGTTATCTAACTGTTTACTGTTATGATAAAACATTCACTGACATTTAGACAAAATTGCTAATACACCACACCAAATTACCTGAAAAATTCCTACGTTTGATGTGTGTAAGGTCACACATGTATTACAGATAGTTTAGAGAAGCAGTGTGAATGTGTGTGCGTAACCTTAATTGGTTTATTGTGTTGTGTGTGTTCCTTTGGGCCGTTAAACAGCCAGATTCATAAATAAACTACATATTATATTAACTCCTCATGGAAAAAAATGTGATGCATCGGTTGTATTAGGCAGATTTCATGGCTCTCTCTCTCCCTCTCTCTCTCTCTCTCTGTGTGTGTGTGTGTATGTAGTGTAGTGTGCTACACACATGTGCAGAGACATTCCTGATTCATGACCATAATTTAGCTCCTCTTAATTTTCAAAAGATGAGTCGTGTTGCCAGGGTTACCTACCGGCAACACATCACTCACCTTAACAGCTCATGTTCTGCTGCTGTAACGAGCTTTACACTCACTGAGTCTCTCACACGTTTACTTTGCTATCTGAAATTGGGACATTTTCCATAACAGAAAACTTTGAGCATTTTTACACCAAAAAAAAAAAATTATATATATATACAGGCGCTGGTCATATAATTAGAATATCATCAAAAAGTTGATTTATTTCACTAATTCCATTCAAAAAGTGAAACTTGTATATTATATTCATTCATTACACACAGACTGATATATTTCAAATGTTTATTTCTTTTAATTTTGATGATTATAACTGACAACTAAGGAAAATCCCAAATTCAGTATCTCAGAAAATTAGAATATTACTTAAGACCAATACAAAGAAAGGATTTTTAGAAATCTTGGCCAACTGAAAAGTATGAACATGAAAAGTATGAGCATGTACAGCACTCAATACTTAGTTGGGGCTCCTTTTGCCTGAATTACTGCAGCAATGCGGCGTGGCATGGAGTCGATCAGTCTGTGGCACTGCTGAGGTGTTATAAGAGCCCAGGTTGCTCTGATAGTGGCCTTCAACTCTTCTGCATTGTTGGGTCTGGCATATCGCATCTTCCTCTTCACAATACCCCATAGATTTTCTATGGGGTTAAGGTCAGGTGAGTTTGCTGGCCAATTAAGAACAGGTATACCATGGTCCTTAAACCAGGTACTGGTAGCTTTGGCACTGTGTGCAGGTGCCAAGTCCTGTTGGAAAATGAAATCTGCATCTCCATAAAGTTGGTCAGCAGCAGGAAGCATGAAGTGCTCTAAAACTTCCTGGTATACGGCTGCGTTGACCTTGGACCTCAGAAAACACAGTGGACCAACACCAGCAGATGACATGGCACCCCAAACCATCACTGACTGTGGAAACTTTACACTGGACCTCAAGCAACGTGGATTGTGTGCCTCTCCTCTCTTCCTCCAGACTCTGGGACCCTGATTTCCAAAGGAAATGCAAAATTTACTTTCATCAGAGAACATAACTTTGGACCACTCAGCAGCAGTCCAGTCCTTTTTGTCTTTAGCCCAGGCGAGACGCTTCTGACGCTGTCTGTTGTTCAAGAGTGGCTTGACACAAGGAATGCGACAGCTGAAACCCATGTCTTGCATACGTCTGTGCGTAGTGGCTCTTGAAGCACTGACTCCAGCTGCAGTCCACTCTTTGTGAATCTCCCCCACATTTTTGAATGGGTTTTGTTTCACAATCCTCTCCAGGGTGCGGTTATCCCTATTGCTTGTACACTTTTTTCTACCACATCTTTTCCTTCCCTTCGCCTCTCTATTAATGTGCTTGGACACAGAGCTCTGTGAACAGCCAGCCTCTTTTGCAATGACCTTTTGTGTCTTGCCCTCCTTGTGCAAGGTGTCAATGGTCGTCTTTTGGACAACTGTCAAATCAGCAGTCTTCCCCATGATTGTGTAGCCTACAGAACTAGACTGAGAGACCATTTAAAGGCCTTTGCAGGTGTTTTGAGTTAATTAGCTGATTAGAGTGTGGCACCAGGTGTCTTCAATATTGAACCTTTTCACAATATTCTAATTTTCTGAGATACTGAATTTGGGATTTTCCTTAGTTGTCAGTTATAATCATCAAAATTAAAAGAAATAAACATTTGAAATATATCAGTCTGTATGTAATGAATGAATATAATATACAAGTTTCACTTTTTGAATGGAATTAGTGAAATAAATCAACTTTTTGATGATATTCTAATTATATGACCAGCACCTGTATATGAAGAGTTTAGTTCCAAAACGCTATAAATCCATTTTGATTAATTTGGGTAAAAATGTGTTTTCTTTACCAAGAAAGTGGCAAGATGAAAACCACTATTTTCTGTTTCAAACTTTCACAGAGCATCTTTAGGTTATAATAACATTATAAATTCAAATCCAGATTTTGATTTTCAAAGATTTATTATAAAAACTGATTATTTTTTTCCCCAAAATGCAATAAATCCATGACACGTTTTTTTCCCAAAATGCAATTAAAATGCATTTAATCCATTGAAATCAATATAAAAGTTATTTTTCATATTGAAACTGTTGAAAATACACAACAAAGTAAGTTGATTCACATATATGACAGCCTCTGAACTTGGTCAATACTAATCTTACATACACTGGACAAAAAATTCTAGCTAAATTGAGCTAAAACTTCACATACACACTCTGGGGACATCAGAGACTTATTTTACATCTCTTAAAAAGGGGCATAATAGGTCCCCTTTAAAATACTTTTATTCAGCAACAACGTATTAGGTTGATCAAAAGTGACAGTAAAGACATGTACAATATATTGTTTCTATTCTGTTCTATATACACGCTAAAAAAATTATTAAATGTTTTTTTAAAGAAGTCTCTTATGCTTTATAGTTGCGTGAAAACCTTTTCTGTGCACTTAAGAAAAATACAGCAGTGATGGTCAAAGATGCCATTTTCACAAAAAGTGTTTTGTTAACAATGGAAACAATTCCATACATGCACAAATACTGAGAGAGTAGGAGTAAAGCAGCCCCATTCAAATCCTGCATTCTACACGTGACCTGTATGTGTGCTGCTGTCACTGAAGCTATTGTCATGAGCTGTGTTCTCTTTGTCTGTCTCTGTTGGTCATGTGACATATGAAGCCGCATACTGCCATGTGCTGACACACACAAACAGACAAACACACTAAAGCAGAGATAAACATTTTAGTTAGCGGAGGATAGAGTTCATGTATAAAAAAAAGAAAAGAACAGAAACACCTTGGCATTTTACTTCTTGACAACATAAAGCCTGATGACACTATACATGTGCATTTACATTTCTTCATTAAGCACTTTTATCCAAAGCGACTTACAAATGAAGAACATAAGCGATTCATCACAATATTCATACTATACAATGCCAGGCTTATTAGAAAGCTAGATTAGCTTTCTAATAAACTACGTGAGAATATATTTTCAGAAATCTGAAGTCTCTTGACTCATTAGAGGCTAATCTCTCTCAAATTATATAACCACAATATTGTACTTATATTAAAATGATAATTCACCTGAAAATTAAAATCATGACATACTTTACTCACTCATGCCATTTCAAACTTGTATGACTTTCCTTCTCATATGGAACACAAAAGGAGATGTTTGATTAATGATGTCCTTGCTTTTCTCAATACAATGAAACCATAAATTGACCAGTCAATCCCCATAAAAACACACCATAAAACAAAACAAAATAAAAGTAGCACATATTACCTGAGCACAATATTCAAGTCTTCTGAAGCCACACAACAACTTGTGAGGAACAGACTGAAACTTATGAAACTTTTCACTGAAATTGCAGCCACAGCTCTCGAATATCTTTTACACTTACAGATTTTTACAGTAGAAGGCGCATTAAGGGGCTATTGACACAGAGCGTGTTTTTTACGGTTCAAAAACACAAGACGCAGGTCAGAGGAATGAAAAAAAACCTGCAAGGACTATAGATGAGTTTTTAAAAGATGAACTTTTAACTTGTGCGCAACTGACAAACATGTCCGTCTAGTGCGTTTACATGGAAAAACAATAGAAAAGTAGCTCAGTGGAATAGTGTGTGAACAGAGCACATTATTGAGAGTATTTGTCCTTCATGCAGGTTTGAAAAAAAGATGAGGATGAGTAAATGACAGATTTTTGGGTGAATTATCCCTTTAAGAATTCCAGAACAGCAGCCAGAACCAAAACAACAGATATTACCAGTGAGACTGCATGACTTCTGAAGCAGACACACTTAAACACATGTAGCCAAATCTCACACAATAAACTACTACTGCTAATTAAACTACTGCCGCTGAAAAACCTCTATGACACTATCAGCTGTGTTTTCAAGTCGCTTGTGATGTCTAATCTTGTTATTTTCTGAACAGGTGCATATGCAGGTTCGACTACAAGAAAAACTAAGAAAGAATGATTTAAATGTGGCATTCTGACCTCGATGGCTGGATAGCGGGTGGTTTTCTCTTTTTCTACTCTCAGCATATTGTTAGATATCCCCAGCGCTCTGCCACAGCACACAACATACTGCTGCTGAAACCCTGCTGACCAACTAACTGACCACTGAGACACACACACTCTGGATGACCACGCCAGCCCCTCCCACACATACACACACCTGTTACTTAACGGGCAACTACACTGAACAAAAATAGTGTAGGATTTACTAGGAAACACTAACAAATAATTACAAAGAATTGGCATGTAACATTGAATTAAAAGTGAAATTTTGAAGTAGAAAGACTGAAATTATTATTATTGTTATGAAATTAAGTATTTCCTTGTTAAAAGTACTCCAATCTCGTTTTATTTACAACTTTGATTTATTTTTTATTTTTTATTTTTTAACATACGGTTTTATAAATAAAGGTTCCAAAAGAAGGTTTTCACAGTAATGCCATAGAAGAACCATGTGTGGTTCCCCGAAGAACCTTTCAGTGAAGTTTTGCTACGGTTACGCCTGTCGTTTACACTACGCCGACGAAAACGGAGACTTTTGAAAACGCTGCAGACCCTGTTTTAGTTTGAAAACGCCGGGGTTGCGTTTCAGTATAAACAGACCAAAACAAAGACTTTTGAAAACGATGGCATGGCTGCCCACGTTCACTCTGCGTATCCTTGACGACCGTGTAAACTATAACATGGAAACTGAACTGCAATCTTTGCTGGCTTTGTTGTCATTTTTAGCAGCCATTGTGCAGTTAAACTCTGCATTATGTAATACTGCAGCTGCCTACATGCGCAAGAGGCAACTGTATACACTTGTACGTGCATGCCCAGTGTGCATGAACGGTCATGTGACATGCATTTTCAGTCATGTAGTATAGACAGAGATAATTTCTGAAACGCTGTGAAAATGCAAGATGAGGATCATTTTCATTTTAAAACAACGTTTTAAAATGAAAACGCACTAGTGTAAACGGGCCCTTAATATAATGAAAATTTTTTTAAAAACCTAAAGAACTTGTCACCTCTATAAAGAACCTTTTGTGGAATGTAAAGCACGTTCTATGGTTGTTAAAGGTTCTTTATGGAGCCATTGTTGCCTTTATTTTTACAGGTACAGTGTATATACCACCTATTTACATTCACATTTATGCATTTTGTAGACACTTTTATTCAAAAGAAAAGTGAAATATATTTCAAACATTTTATCAGTTCATGCATTCTCTGGGAATCAAACCCATGCCATCAACATTGCTAGCAGCCTGCTTTACTGTTTGAGCAACAAGAATGCTTAACCTATTACTATAATTCAATGTTGTGTACTATATTATGACTACATTACCCATAATACAACCTGTGCTTTTTCATTCACAACTAGCCAGAGGAGAACTTGCCCCCCGACTGAGCATGGTGCACTTAATATTCAGTAATATTATTGATTTGACTGTACTGACACAATCAGATGAGAACAAAACTTGAACTGAATTGAGCTGGATGATGACACTGTTTTCTGCAGAGCTGCTTTATGGCTGATTCGACCTTGTTTCATAACTGACAAATTTTGCAACATTGACACTGTTACTGAACTGAATTGAATCAGCTGACTAAAGCTGAATAATGACACTATTGTCTTCTGTAGAGCTGCTTATAGCTTAATTGAACTAATTTCATAATTGATGAACTTTACACAGTTATTGATCTGAACTGAATCAACACTGAACTGACTTCAGCTGAATTATTAATCTATTGTCTTTTTAGAGCTGCTTTACAGCTAAGTTTGCATAATTGATTCTGTTGTCACTGTAAAGTTGTTTTGAAACAATCTGTATTCTATAAAGCGCTATATAAATAAAGGGGACTTGATCATGTGATTTCAAAAAGGCTACAAAACTCAACCAACGACTTGGTAATTTACAGTTATGTATGGCTCCAATTACTGGCTCTTGTGTTTGTTACATTATCAGAGTTAAAGGTGAGGTGATAAACAGGTGTGTGATGACTGGGGTTCCACAGGTTTACGGTGTTACGGCAATGAAAGTGGGACTGTGTAAACAGAGTCTGTTTATACGCTCAGCCGTGACATTGATGTGATTTATAAATATGAAGCTATTCACCGCAGTCATAAAGCTTAGTGCAGTCACTCCAGTCCACATACTGCTGACTTTAGCTTTCAATATACACAAACACATGAATATTGTGTGTGTGTGTGTGTGTGTGTGTGTGTGTGTGTGTGTGTGTGTGTGTGCGCGCGCGCGCGTGTGTGTGGTTGTGTGTGTAAAGGAACGTGAGGAATGCCTTCCATCATCAGATCATGGACAGACCAACAGAAAGAGAAAAGCTTGAGTCAGCATTGCCATCCATGTGCCTCTGATAGTCCTGACCAGCGGAGCATGGCACAGCCCAAAATACTCCACACACTCCCACAATACATCCGCCTTTGCTCAAAATATATCCAACACATCCCGTAAAACTCCCTACACTAACATACATCATCTTACCCAATATATACCCAACACAGTCCATAACATTTATTACACCTCCCATAATATAGATTGTACTTCACCCTACCAATATATATTGAACTCTGACCATCTTATTTCCTATGTTTCCCATTATATATTTCATCATGCCCAAACCATACACTACTCTACTGTACAAAAATTGGGGGTCAGTATGATTTTTTTTTTAAATTAGTTTTTCAGCAAGGATGCAACACTCAGAAACATTAAGCAGAAATATATAATAAATTTGAATAGAAAATTATTTTAAATCACAATAATATTTCACAATATTACTGTTTTATTGTATGTAAAAAATAACCTTGGTGAGCATGAATGACTTCTTTAAAAAAACATTTAAAAATCTTACCAACCCCAAACTTTTGAACAGTAGTGTACCCAACATTGTCCATAAAATTCCAATCTCCTATAATATATAGTATTTCATCTTGCCCAATTTACATCCAACATTATTAATAACATTATATTAGACCACTCCACAAATGCAATTATTTTATTTATGGGCATGAAAAATGCATCTAATCATAGTATTCAGAAAATACTTTGATAATATGGACAAAAGTATTAATATATAAAATCCTTACAAACTCAAAAATCCTTACAAACTCCTATAATATCCCACTATTTATATCCAACACTATCCATAATATTCTCAAAACTTTCCCCATATTATATCTATCATAACATGTAATGAACCACAAAGGCACATTCATTATACATACATATGGATATGTTATCAAGATAATGACCCATGCCACATAATATATCCAATAGAACCCCCATTTGCTTCCCATAATTTACATCAATATATTATATCCACCACTATCTACAATATTTTACACATTTCCTGCTATAAACTCATTTTACTCATGATACAGATAATGTGACGGTAACCCTCTGGGGTCTGAGGCTAATTTGGGGCCCTGGAGAAGTTTTAACATGCCCTGACATTTGTGCTTTTTTCAGTTGCTTATAAACATATTAATGACAAAAGTCTCATTACACTGTATTCAGCACAAACTAGGCTACAATAATATGTGGGCAACAAGTATGTACATGTTTGTATTTTTGAGAGAATTACGAAGATTAATGGTTTTTGGAAAAAAAAAAAAGTAACTGAAATAAGGCCTCAAAACACATACTAAACATTTTTTCACAAGGCTTTTGGGAACTGTATATTTTAGTCTACAGTTTTTGCTTCAAAGTGATGTTAAAATCATTCTGCCTACTCGGACACATAAAACAATGTATTGATTTTAAATTTCTAAGACACTTTTTGTTTAGGATGGCCATATGCGAGGAGGCGTGAATCGTCATGAATAATGCTGTGATTCACACCTGAGGAGATTAAGACTTTGCCCCTAATGAGCTGCATAATGAGCCATTCAGTCAGGGATGTGACTGATTGAACTAAGAAAGAATGCAATGACTAAAGAAATATATCATTTTTTGTTTGTAGTTTATTTAAAATATAGTTATAAATGAGAGACAAAGACACATTCTGAGTACACAGTTATACCTGGAAATAAATCCTGTTCAAAAATATATGTGAACATCACATACCTGGCATTTGGTGTTTCTATGCACTGGAGGAAAAAAAAGAAGAAAAAAAAAACCTTTCCTGCTTCCAGTCAGTGATCTCAGTATCATATGCATGCATGTACCATCAATGTGTAACATAACGGGGTTAACATTATCGTCCATTAATATCAGTATTCATAATACACCAGATCATATTATTCACCACATTACTCAGAAAATACACTAGGAACCCCATATCCCTTAATATAGCCTGAAGAATTCATAAAATATCCAACAATGCAGAAACAGCACATTTTAACATTGCCTTTAACATACTGTAACCCACTACTATTTGTAAAACATTAGCATAACATTCCCATCAATACTCATAAAGCACCCATCACTGCCGGCACATTCCATAACAATCCGCCCCAAATCTGCACAAAACACATAGTATCTTCCCATGATGCATTTAGCACTGCTCATAATGCATGTCATTTGGACTAACGGCACACATAACGAAACCGACCGGTGGCACAATAGTGTTAATGTGACATGTAAATGACATATGTGATGTCCGTTATACTGACTGAGAGATTGGCAGGCCGGTGGCGAGTTGTCAGTTCCCCATCCCACAGTGAGTTAGTGTTGAGTTATTGCTCCGCTTTCCAGCAGAGCGTCTCACTTCACGCCTGACAGACGGTTTCTTGAGAGACCCATTTGTCTTAATGGGACTTCAGGAGCGAGTCTTCTTGGTAACAAAAAATGGTGACAAACTTACAATCTCTCTCTCAGACTCCACATAATCTGTCTCTCTGTCCATAGGTGAAAAGAAGAGTAGTTTAAGCTCTCACAGGTGCAGTTTATGGATGAACAACTGGCCCATTAACCTGTGACTGGTGCAATGAGAAAGAAAGATGGTGCTCTTATGTACTGGTTTGAGTCAATTCAATAAGCGACTACAGGGCTGATGTTCAAAGGGATAGTTCACCTGAAAATGAACATTCTGTCATCATTTACTCATCCTCGTGTTGTTCCAAACCTCTATGACTGACTTTGTTCTGTGAAATACAAAAGAGGAAATTCTGAACACGGTACTGATCACCATTTTCCACGAAATTACAACAGGGACTAAAGCTTTCAAACTTAAAAGACTATAAAAGTATCATAAAATTAGACCATTCGTACACTATATTCAAAGTCTTCTGATGGCCTATGATAACACAGGCCAAAACAACATGGTGAACAAGTTGCTAATGCATAAATAACTGCTGTATTCCCCAGTTACTCTCAACACAGCCTACATGACCTTCATTTACAGTAGTCAGCCTTACACATCAATTCTTGTCATCTGAAAGACAGAGAAAGGCAGAAAATGTGTGCATATGATGTATTTGTGGCTGAAGATATAAAAGCAGCCTTGGAAAAGCAGTATAAAAGCAGTATGCACTCTCTTTAAGAATGCATCAAGGACTATCATATACACCCTGCCTGCTGTTATTTTGACTTCATATTAACATTAGATAATGATTCCAGCTATGTGAACATTACATTTGCATGGTGCATCAAAAGTGACTCACAATAAAGTAAACAAAAAGATAAAGCGGAATACATGTGGGTCATATCCATCTGTTTCACAAAATGGACAGACATATGAGCGGTCTGAGGATACTGGACTTAGTTACACAATCATCATTATGAAGACTTTGGTGATCTCAAAAATAGCAATTATGAAAATTACTGTCAGCATGAGACTGTAATGAACATAACGTGGATATGTGTGGAATGACAGAGCTATAAAGGGATGGATGGATGGATAGATGGATGGGGTAATTGCTGGCACATGAGCAAAACTGAGTGACTAACTAGGAAACTTAAAAATGGCACTTCATGACAAAACGTTTGCTAACTCCTGCCTTAAACAATTGTCAAACAGCAGCAACAGAACCTGCTATTATGTGCACTGAATGTTTAGCACTGCTCATATTCATCCTTGTTAATTAATGTATGAAGTATTTTCCCTTAAACACTGTTAGATGTAACCTGAATGTCTCTTAATTTGTTTGAGGTTGTATAAAGATGGATGGATGCTTTATAGACTAACTGCTGTGCATTTATCAGTGTGCAACAGTGTATGAATGAATCTAAACTACTCCTGATGAAATAAAGCCATGTGTGTGAGTTATGAGCAGCTGATGTGTAAGTACTCTGTGGCTGTACTGGATCTCGCTCTGGTTTAATTAGGTCGTGTAATGGTCAGCCTCAGGGCAGGGCCGATAAAAGAGTCCCGGGACAGTTCAGTGGATGGGACACTATTCACAGCTTTATGATCTCTCTCCAACCTCACATGCATACTGAAAAAGCATTCCAAAAGAATTCATCAGAAAATTCACCAGTATATAACCTCTAATGTATAACATTAATATGTACCCTCTCTTGAAGACCTGACATTCATTTCAAAAACCTCTCTTATAAATAATTAAGTAGCCATTTAGCAGATGATTTCATTAAAGCTGGTGTATAACAGGGTCAGTTCTCCTGGAGTAACCTGAGTTTAAGTGTCTTGCTCAAGGGCTCAATTCTGGGCCGAATCTGCAACCTTTCAGCATTGAGCACCACATGATTACACTACCATAAAACCACAGGAAAACAATTAAAAACTCAATGATCAATGGTCAATGGTCCAAACCCATCAGACAAACTACAGTACATCACAGTGGAATGTATAGAACATCACTGGATGAAGTCACAGCTGGCAGATATGGAGCAAACTAGTTCATGCTCTGTTAGTTTTAACTCTTGCTCTCATGTAGAGTAGATATACCGTGCTTGTTAACACACTAAGACATGCATATATACAGACACGTATAACTCTACAGCTTGGAAAAAGTGCTGTATTACAAAAATGAGATCTCAGTTGTTTTCCATGACAAAGCAATGAGATTAATATGAGCACATGCTGAGACTTTTGCCAAAATCAACTGATTCTCAAATTAAACACCCTAGGATTCTCACATATGTCTCATCTAGAGCTTGCAATGCCAGTTAAACTCTTGCTTGTTAGTTGTCCATGACTTTAGTTCTTTAAATCTTTATAAACTGCCATTGTGTCAAAAGTTTGGGGTCATTACGATTTTTAAAAAATAAATTAATACTGAAATTTAGCAAGGGTGCATTAAATTGATCAAAGACAGTGACGGTAAAAAACTTTATCATGCTACATGTTCTATATAAAACAAATGCTGTTCTTTTGAACTTTTTATAAATCGAAAAAAAAAAAATGTTTTATAGTTTCCACAAAAGTATTAAGCAGCAACTGTTTGCAATAATAAGAAACGCTTCTTGAGCACCAAATCAGATCAGCATATTAGAATACACACACACACACACACAGCCCAGCCAAAAAAAAAAAAAAAAAAAATTCACTGTTTGGATTTAAATAGGCTAATGCTTAAGTCTATTATAAGTCTAGAGTCTATTATTGAATCATTATTGCAGTGATTATTATATTTCTAGCATGTTATATGACCAAAAATTGATGCACCTCTTGATGGAAATAAATGTTGTGATGTTATTTCCATCAAGAGGTTTGGTCAAGATCATGTATTGACAATGCAAGAGTCAAGAACTCTGTAAAGTCTTCCCCAGAACATCCCAAAGACTTTCAGTGAATTTAAGGTCTGGACTCAGAGGTGCCAATTCATGTGTCAAAATGATTCTTCATGCTCCTTCCCAACCATTCTTACACACTTTGAGCCTGATGAATCTTGACATTGTTATCCTGGAATATGGCCATGATGTGTCTTCCTACATGGTTGTTTAAGAAAAGAAAAGCTACACACTCCATCAATTAGGGTTAGAAGAACTGTTGCCAAACATATAATGGATAACATGTATAACATTACATGTTATATATGTTGCATAACATGTATGGAATCAACTGTATAACAAGAGTAGGAAGAAGCCCACATTCACCTCATGCTCTCACGAGTCCCTAAAGTACAGAGTCCCCCAAAGAGTCTCCCAGATACTCCAGTACTGTTTTCCCAAACTTGTCATCCCTGTGACTGACTACACCTCCACATTCTGTCTGATCGTGCCGTCGAGCAAACGGCTGCCACTCCAAGCCCTTGTTAAATCTCCCATCAGTCACTTCACAGGATCAAGAGATTACGCATCACAGCCAGTGTCATCTCCGTCAAGACCGCGGATCAGCACGCTGTCAAATCCACGCACAGGTACCACACAATCCGGGCATTGCATTCAAAGGAGCAAGAAAGAGTGAAAACAGCAGAAAATGGGGGAATACTCTGAAAATGCTTCATGTGGTAAACATCAATGCTTGAATTGTTCTTGTTCACACCTTAAACACTCACACTCTTTTATCAGTATGTATTCAGTGTAGCGTAGAATGTCAGAACAGCAGTGCAGCTCAAATGTGAGACTGTGTGTGTGTAGATTGCTGGAACTTCAGCTGAAGAAAAACATGGATGGTCTTTGTTTCCCATCAGCCTAAGGCTAAACAGTAAGGACACAGCCAGTGTAAATTTAAAGCCAGTTGACAAAAACAGTCCTATATTGTGTTCATTGATCATATACACCAAGGTTTTTACATCATGCAAACATTTGGATTTGTGATATAACTGAACCAAATGTACTAGGAATGCACCGCTATAAATAAATCATATAAATTCTGGCCAATATGCTGCAGTGTTGTTATTGTTAACTAAAACTAAAACAATAAAATGGTTTTAATTAATTGAAATAAATCTGAAATTACTGTCAGCTAACTGAAACACATAAGTTTAAGTCGAATTACTAAAATTACTAAAAGTAAAACTGAAATAAAAAAAAAAAATTGAAATAAGAAAGCTAAAAAATAAATATTTAAAAAAAAAACTAACTACTAACTAATAATAAGAATGACAAAAGCATATTACTAAATTTAAAATATAAAAACTGAAAATATAAAAATTAAAGCAAAATCAAAAAAAATAAAATAATAAATACTATAATAGTATATAAATACTACTGATAATTAGTGATAATAATAAAACACTGATGAAAAGTAATAATGATAGCAAGCTGATGTTTATTTACATGTTATGGCCGATAAATACATAGTTCTGTTATAAAACTCTAGATGGTGCAGGCTGATGGGTCTTAACGCACGCTGATGATAATTACAGCATTAACTACTTGGTACAAGCTGATTGGTCCATGTCACATCTGCAGCCAATGAGCTTATTGCTCACACATTTAAATGGCTGGTTGGTTATCATTCACTATAGCAGTTTGCAGCACGCTTCAGAGTTCCTCTAAAACCCTCCACCTTCCCCAGCTCCACCTGTATAGATCTGCTATAGGTTATTGATATATGCTATTTGCGCAGCAGCACCGTGTCTTGCTCGCAGCAGCGTATCGGCGTATGTATTGGCAGTAGTAAGTTCCTGTACTTGCTCTGCAGCAGCAGCAATAATCTACAGCAGCAGCAGCGTAGCAGATCTATTCCGCCAAGACCAAATACATTAACATTGTCATATCCATTACCATGCTAACAATCTTCCAAGAGTTGTCATGATAGAACTAATTATTAGAGATGCACAGATACAAAATTTCTATACCGATAACTGATTATTCTGAATGGTATCTGCCGACACCGATAGTTTGTTTTTGTCTTAGTACATCATTGTAACATTAGAGGTTAAAATTGACAACAGAGCTATTATATTCAACTGCTATTTATTTTTGGATATAATAGTTACACTCAAATAAAAACTGAAATGTTTGTTTAACTCAGTTGCACAAGGTAGTTTTCATAAGCACTTATATTCATGCCAAATTTCCTGAGGTAAATGCAACATTAAATGACATTGTTCACAACCTGTTTTTCCATGAATCTTTCCATTTTTCCATGGTTGAAACACTGATTGAGCGATTACATGAGACATGATACATTTCGGTAAGTTGTGTGAGTTGCAGTCTGACACATTTACATCTTTGCCAAAGATTACATTTATATATCAAAAATCGACTGACACCAAAAATTAGTATAAGCCAAAAAGCAATATGGTACCGATATATTGTGTATCCCTAATTTGAAGCAATAGTTGAGATCTGTTGAACCAGTCTGATGAGAAATGGTGAATTGGTACCAATGTTGGAGCAGCAAATATATTTTAAATCATGTAAACTACAAAACTGAATTTGTTAACATTATCTCATAGACTAGCCCAGATTAAGAAGTCAAAATTGCAAGGATGAGTTCAAATGGGTTTAAAATTATGAACCAGCAGTTATATTTCACACTGTGTGTATGAATTTACTCCTATCTTAAGTTACAGCACAGCTTTTTTGTAATGAAATCTTACCATTAAATGAACAATGACAGCATAAAAAAATGCTTATTGTTGAGCCTGTGGCCAGTTCTGTCCCTGTAACAAACTGTCTCACACATTCAAAAGGAAGTTACTTTGCTATAAAGCCACATAACACAGTGTGATGGAATGCACTGCAACAAACACACATACACACATTCTCTTGCACAAGACAGACACATAGAGAAGTGTCAGAGAGAGAACGGGATACCTTACTGTTGATTTTGGACTTCTTGGCGTCCTTGCGGGGTTTCCTGTTCCTCCGCTCTCTGCCGTCTCTCCGTCCGAGCGCTCCCCCCATCTCCTCTCATCACACACTCATCCACCACATGCCCTCTCACCTATCGCCCTGTCTTCTCCTCCTCGTCCTCTCTCTCTCTCTCCACACACTCACGTCTCGCCGGAGTGCCGCCCGCTCACACTCTCTCTCACATGCGCGCACACACGCTACCGTCCGGCGTGTGATGAAGGGGTGATTTTGTTGGATGCAGAGACAGGGAGGGTAAGGGAGGGAGAGAGGGAGGAGAAAAGGAGGAAGAGGGGGAGATGTGGTGGTAGTTTTGAGGAAGGGAGGGGGAAACGATTTGGGGTTGAGCCAGTAAGGAAAAAGCTCACGCTTACTCATTCACACTCATTCGTTCACGCTGACAGTGTGTGTCCCATAGATAGCAGTGATGAAACGGCTCCACATTCTGACAACGCACACACACGCACACACTATGCAGCCGACTGCAGCATGCTCATTGACCAGAACAGATACGACTGCGACTACATTAAGCTCCGCCTCCTGCTTGATGTGATTGGTTGGAGGCAAATCAGAGTGGTATGCTTTTCTCTCTCTCTCACTTTGATGTCTGAGGCGGGACTTGTGGTTGGTTGATTAAATGATTGTGTATTCAGACTGCTTGGAAACAGTACTGATAGACCAATATATCGGCCAGGATGTCTACATGCTAGAGATTGATATGAATGTGTGAGATGCATTTTAAAGTCGGTATGAAACGGAAATTGCGATAATCTATTCTTCATTATGGTTTGCTATTGCTGTAATCTCGAAGGAAGGGAAGGGAAGGGAAGGGAAGAGAAGAGGAAGAGAAGAGAAGAGAAGAGAAGAGAAGAGAAGAGAAGAGAAGAGAAGAGAAGAGAAGAGAAGAGAAGAGAAGAGAAGAGAAGAGAAAAAAAGAAATTTGGTTTAAACTGGCCTGTCTGAAATTCTCTTAATCAATGGATCATGACGAAATGACCAAACTGCACTTTCGCAAACACATTCTAGGTGCTCAAATTGGATGACATTTGGCCATTTTGAGATTACTAGTCTATTACCAGAAAGGGTTTCCTTCCCATCAGGTCATTTTCATGCTCTACCGACAGCACTGTCAATGGATAATATAACATTTCTAACAAACACAGACATAATATCATTTATAATAATTAATATGAGCTGTATTAATATTCATTTGAATAACTTTAAGTAATCCTGGCCTTCTGGTTGAGAACCACTGCTGTAGTGAAATATGTAATATAATTAGGGTTGTCAAAAGTACCGAGTTCGGTACCAAGTCGGTACTAAAATTTTAAAAATGTGACACTTTGAACGCTGTCGAGTGGATTCTTAAACACCTCTGATTGGCTATTGTGTTCACGGGCTCAAAAGATATGTCTGTGATTGGCTACAATGATCAACGCTTCATTTGACGCTCTTCAGCGAGTGCTTACACAGATACAGGTGCGTTTGAAAACAGGCATCTATCAGCTGATCCCTAATATATCCGCTGATATACGGATCTGCTGATAGACGCCTGCTTTCAAACGCTCCTTTGTGTATCTTGTGTAAGTGCTCAGTGAAGAGCATCAAAGATGTCTATTTACAACATGTTTTTGAAGTGATGATCATTGTGGCCAATCACAGACATATCTGTTGAGCGTGTGAACACAATGACCAATCAGAGGTGTTTAAGAATCCCCTCAACAGTGCTCAAAATGCTAGGGGAAATGCTGGTATCGTCACATTTTTAAAATTTCAGTACCGACTTGGTACCGAAGTCGGTACTTTTGTTTGTTTAACATCACTAGTAGGTACAGTATTTGCCATTCAAATAACTAAGCATGCCTCTTCAGACACTAGTCCAGACCACTGCAGTGGTAACAATTTGCACCAATATAATGAACTCATACAGGGTCAGGCATTTGCTGCAGTCTGCTTTACTTTACACATACACAGACTGCATTAAAGGTGTGTTTATAAAAGAGGAAGGCACAAAAAGCCCAAAAAAGTAATAGGTAATAGGTCTGTAATATCATTCAAACCCAGTATAAATATGCTTCAAGTTGTCTATTATATTTATGAACAGACAATGCAATTGGACATGTGCATGGGACACTCCTGAAATGAACTAGAACTCAAAACAAGTCTAGTTTCCTCAGGTTTGTTAATTTGTGCTTTACAGACATATCTTGTCATTTCAATCCTGTTTGAATCAAACACGCCTGTGTATATAACAAATGACCCACCTTTTGTGGTTAACTCATGCATCCTCTGAGAAATCTAATCCTGCCTAGATAGAAATGTCTGTTGTTTTCTATTCTGTAGAATTCTGTAATGAAAGCTAAATTTCTCATTGTGTGCAAGTTAAACTGTGGTTCACACACGGCTGGCATCTCATCTGACATTTAAATATCTGAAAATTAAATCAATATGGAGAGTCAAAAAAACTGCAAAAATGTCTGCATTCAAACATTAGACAATCACATTTTAGAGAAATCCCATCTGAATCACTACATGAAGTGACAGGCATCAATGTTAATAATTATAACTCCAACAGAGCACAGGGATTCTAAACTTATTTTGCTCAAGCAGGTATCATGCTAAAGCAAACCATAAATGCCCTTAATATCAAACACTAAAATGTAATAACATTACTAAGAACTGAATAGGCCCAACAATATGCAAACATTTTTACAACACTATGACAGAGATTGAACATCATATGACATTTTTGGTATCTAAACATCACTTGAATTTTGAGGTCATACAAAGATTATGGTTTGCATAAACCATGTTTATTCAGTTACACTTTAGGGTTTAATTCTTACTATTAACTAACTATTAACTAAGACTTTTGCCTCAATAAACTCCTAATAACTGCTTATTAATAGTTAGTAAGGTAGTTGTTAACTTTAGGTATTGGGTAGGATTAAGAGATGTAGAATGAGGTCATGCCGAATAAGGCATTAGTATGTGCTTTATAAGTACTAAAAACAGCCAATATCCTAGTAATATGCATGCTAATAAGCAACTAGTTAATAGTGAGAATTGGACCCTAAACTAAAGTGTTACCTTCTGTTCTTACTGTGGCTGAACCCGTTTTAAGGGATATCATTTTGTTAAAGCCACATTGTAAAACCGAAGAGTGACATTATTTAAATGTAATGAGTTTGTTTCACTCAAATAATAATGAAAGTTCATCGTACTTGATAGAAAAAAAAGTTGCGTGAACTCAAAATTTCATCGTAGTAAGCCGAACTTAATATGATTGAGTTGAAGCAGATTTCTAGTTCCCAGCATGCTTTGAGTCAGACTTTATAAATAAATGTTAAATTTAAGTGTTATTTTGTGTATTTTTGCACAAGATTAACATAGGGAGACAAGGTAGTGTTTAATGTTGTGTTATGTTGTGATTTACAGGGGGTTCTGTTATGTTAGTTTTGTAGGGTTAACATTGTGATGAAGAGTAGAGCCTGTGATTAAGTTGAGGATGGGCTGCAAAACTTTTAAGACCACATATACTGTATGTTGTTTGATTATATACATGCAAGTACATAATAACAGTCTCTTTGATAGTTATAACAGCATGTGTTATTTGCTATCTAACATTTAACCAAGATCTGAATGTGAAGTTTATGTAAATGAACTGCATGTAATTAACATTATGATGAGTTGGGTGAGGCTGAGAACTGTGGGAATGAAGGGATGCCAGTAACGTGATTGTTAATGAGAGACACCTCTGCACCACACTGGCCTTGCTCCGCTTCCGCGGCTCTCGGCCCCGGCCCCACTTGTCACAAAAATTTTAAGTTCTACTAACTTAAAAAAATGAGTTAAATGTTTTAAAGTAATACATTTCCTCAAATGTTTTGAGTATTCTGAACTTATTGAGTTTTACAGTGTATCAACCTGCATCAACGTATTTTTTAAATAATCATGTTTAACGGCAGAACTCCTGCATTTTGCAAAAACTACATTATCCATGATTCTGCAAAGAAGGCTCCACCAATCAGAGAAAAGACTAAAGCAAATTGTGCCAAAAAACACTAAGCGCCCAGCCAATCTCATGAAGCACTGTAAATGATGTAACAGAGTCTCCCTACACTCTCAAAGTACTTCAATATTTGTATATACTGTATATGCATATTTAGCAATCACTATTGTTTATAATTTATGTCATTTGCAATGCTTCATGGGACTGCAGTTCTTTCACTCATTAAAGCCATTAAGTACACAGTCTTGTACCTTTGTATTTTTTTCAAATACTTTTTTGCTTCAAATCAAAGTTGTGATTCACCTCAAAGCTAGTTGGTTTGGTTCATTGTTTATAAGTCTATAACTGAAGACTTTTTAAAAATCCCTATGGGAAACATGAATGGGAAAATCAAGGTCCAAGGCACAACTTTTGTTATTTACTGCAAACATACAGTAAGTGTTTTCTTCACTCATTTAAATGGTGATAGGACTATTATTGTGTTATCCTAACAATGCACCATGATATGGTTAGTTTAACACTAGCAGGTAATTATCTGCATTTAACAGTAGTTTTCTCTGCAGTTTGCAGACCCCACTTTGGGTCACAATTTACCAGTTGAGAACCACTGGTTCAGAAAACTAAGCTGATTTATATGCCACAACACAAACAAAAGATGTAGCACACATGGTCTTCTGTTGGACTAAGAGGACAAACACAAGATTCTCACATTGGCTGCATCTTTTTAGCTGCTTTATTCTCTCTCTCTCTCTCTCTCTCTCTCTCTCTCTCTCTCTCTCTCTCTGATGGAGGGATGAGTCAGAGGGGTGTTCCGCACTGGAGGTTGACTGTCAGTAATGAGCTTCCTCAGGTGTGGCAGGAGGGGAGGAAGGTGGATGCCAAAGGGAAGATGACTGGAGATCAGGAATGGGGGATTGATGTGTAGAGAAAGATTGAGAGGTTGAATCGCAGAAAGGTGAGGTAGAGGTCACTAGTCAAACATGCCACATTTACTATTAACTTAAAAAAGGCGTGTACGTGCAAGAGCGCACACACACAGATATACACTGGCCCTGCACTGACACAAGTTAATAGCCAGAACACGTTTCTCCAAACAAGCAGCTCCAAACCTGTACTAGCTCAGGGTGGATCAGAGTCTTCTGTATCTCTCTCACACACTATATACAGACTGTCTGAGAGGAATGGGGTGAATGTCAGTGAAACAGAAAGAAGCAGTTCAGATATCAGATTTTAACATTCAACACACTTGCCTGTGCAACACCCTTCAGGGGAAGGAAGGAAGGAAGGAAGGAAGGAAGGAAGGAAGGAAGGAAGATGGATGGATGGATGGATGGATGGATGGATGTCTTAGGAGGAACAGTACATATACTGCCCTGTTGACCTGGTACCTCACTCACTTTAGTCATTAGCCAAGTTTCCATCCAGTTTTTGCACTGTTTTGTTATCAACAAAGTGAATGTAAAAAAAACAAAAAAAAAGGTTTGCGAAATTTGCTGTCTCCAGCCTGTTTCAATCCAATTAGCCTTTTACCAATATTGCATAAGTTTTGTTTTATCACTAAAAATCTGTCTTTCAGCCGTTTCCTTACATAATTTCACATATATCGCAAATTATATCGTATCTGTCACATCTCAAATCTATGTCAAATGTAGAGAGTAATGAGACAATTAAAATTCGCCAGTTACTATTTTCATAAATAGGCTACTTTAATATTATTAAATTAGGAAATATTAGGAAATATCAGAAGATGTAGGTAAAGTGGAGCAGCTCATCTGACAAGACTCATAACTGCTTCTATGTCATGAAGCACAAGGGTTTGGACATAGGGCCGCTCATTTCATATTGTCTTGTATGCAAAATTTGAGTGTCTATTAAAAGATTGGCACAATGAAATATTTAGTATTTGCACATAGCATAAATCTTTAACGTACCCTTTAACATGCAATCAAACCAGTTGCGGTTTGACGTGGCTGAGAACGCTTATTCAGATCATTCAAAGCAAAACAGATATTTATTCTGATTTCAGAGTTCAACAACATAAATTCTTTTTTTTTTTTTTTTCCCCAGAGAAAGATGCAGCTGTTACCTAAACATTTTATTTGTGTATTTAAACTTTTTAAATGGTCTATGTTAGCTTAACTGATTCTTATTCTCACACTATAATTTTAAAATTCGGTCAGAGCTTTTTGGATTCATCCCACTTTATTTTCCAAATTTGTTTGAGATAAAATTATATTACATATTAATAAATTGTATTTATAAAATAATTTTATTTACAAGGGTCATGTTTGTGATTTTCATTTGTCATTTAGCCTATAGAACAGCTTCTGACCATTAAATAAAAAAAGACTCGCGATTTTGTATTTTTTTCAGATTCAGATTTTTTCAGGCCTAAAGGTTACATATTATTTGTGTATTTTACCTTTCTTTTTGTCAGCATTGGAAACACCAACAGCATTACTTTATTTGACAGACGCCCCATTTTTATTTCTTGATGAGCTGCAGAGATTTTCAAGACGCTATATTTTCCTCATCTCTTTGAAACAAAACTTTATTATTATTAAATTATATACATAATAAAAACATTTTTATTAACAAGAATCATGTTTTTTTTTCTTATTTCGTTATATAGACTATGTAGATCAATACTACTTTATATCAAGCAATATTCGGAAACAGATGCAGTTATTTTTCTGATGAACTTTTATTAGACTAGATTGAAAAGAATGTTTGGTATAGGCCTATTATCTTTAAATTGTGCGAAAAAACTGCCTATTCTGAAAAACTAAAATGCGTTAGAATAACTTCCCGGATTTAACTTGCTAACTCAAATGTCCAAGTTGCCACTAACTTCACATTTTAAAGGGGTGGTTCATTATGATTTCACTTTTTTAACTTTAGTTAGTGTGTAATGTTGCTGTTAGAGCATAAACAACATCTGCAAAGTTACGATGCTCAAAGTTCAAAGCAAAGGGAGATATTTTCTTTTAAAGAATTCTCTGTTTAAGGACTACAACAAACATCTGGTAGGGACTATAACGAGCGTCTTCCCGGGTTAGTGACATCACTAACCCTAAAATTTACATAAACCCTGCCCCCGAGAACACGCAACAAAGGGGGTGAGGCCATGTTATTGCAATACAGTTCTAACACATGCAATAGCATGTCATAAAAGCAAGATTCCAACATAAGTTATAACCGTAATTAAACTAAACTATACCTGTTCTATCTTCATGCAGCATATATTCTCTGACTCTGTAGGCAACTTACAACAGTTCCCACACAAGCAATTTATAGATTATCATTACGGAATATGCTAATCAATGACTTTAAGATATCCCACATCAGCAACATAAATTAAGCAACTAACCGTTCAGAAACGTCCTGTTGCATTCTACATGTTGTCTCTCCATCATTGTCCGACTTCGGTTTGAACATAAAAGGCTGAACAGTTTCTGACATTTTCAGTGAGTCTTCGTGAGGTAATCGGCACTGGTAACACAGTATGTGCTAACACGAGATCTTGAAACCCCGCCCTCTGCTTAGCAGCCGCAGCTCATTTGCATTTAAAGGGACACAAAAACGGAGTGTTTTTGCTCACCCTCAAAAAGTGACACATTTAACATGCTATAAAAAAATTATCTGTGGGGTATTTTGAGCTGAAACTTCACATACACACTCTAGGGACATCAGAGACCTATTTTACATCTTGTAAAAATGGCATTATACCACCCCTTTAAGTTGACTAAATGTAACTTGTAGGCTAATTCTGTCATGTGACACCACATTTACTTAAAGCCATTTTTCTTTACAAAAAGTGTTTCCAAACAATTTTTTGCGACATTTGAAGTATTGATACAGAATTTATACACTAAAGTTAAGCAGGATAAGATTGTGTTGACACTTTTATTGATAAATGTCATTGCCATCAGCTATATCGGTAAACATTTTGAAGCGTTAAACCTTCCTTTCACAAAAAATTCCTTGGTTGGAAACCTGGCTATTGATGTCTATCAAATGCATATGTTCATAATGGTGTCCATATCGAAACAAATCACAACATGTACTTTAAAAGCCTACAATGTTAATGCAAATACAACGTGAAGTGTGTGTATAAGTGGAGGCTGTTGTCTACACGCTCTAGTTCTCTTCCTCTGCTCTCATTCTCTGGAGAGAAGAACTTGCTAACACACAGCTGGGCCTGCAGAGTGTCCTGCCAGCCCTGTAATGCAGCTCAGGTGAGATTGTGATGGGGTTGGCCGGGGTCGAGCTGCATGCATCTTTATAAGCGCAGTAATGCAATGATAACTTCCCAGTTCCACATTAACATCAGCTGTTTCAGCACTGAGAGTCTGTTGTCTCTGCTTAAGAAAGGCGTCTTTCTACCGTCTGTCATATGACCAACCCTGGCCTCCAGGCTCCACTAAACATATACAGTGCATTAGGTCTCGGCTCAGTGAAAACAGAGTGAATGACTGAAAACTAGGCTAATGCTCGACCTGAACACACACCACTGCACACACGGCTGTGCCACACATTGACAGTTCACATGTGCGTGAGTTTGCATTCATCTGAGAGCATGTGCACACACGTGCATTTGTGGATGTTTGATCATCTGTGTGTTCACCCAGCAGGAGAGGTCAGTACAACAAATGAAACAATGTCAGTATATAAGCAGATTACGGCCCTCACCAGCCCCCCTGTGCAAGCAGGAGATGGCGCAGTCCGGCAGCTAAATGGCACCAACAATTTCACAACAACAAAACAACAATGACAGAAAAGCAACCGTGAACTACATTGGCCCTGCTCAATTGGAAGACAAATCAGCGTAGGCGGCACTTAAGAGTGCCAGGGAATATGCCTGCTTCAAATTCTCTCTCTCTATCATACACACACACACACACACACACACTATTTCAATCCTCAAACATCAGCGTGCCACACCAGACAATTAAAAACTAGCAACTAGTAATGTCCGATTCACAAACCTGCCACTCTTTTGAACAGACTCTCTTTAGTAATTCAGTTGAACTGACTCACAAAGCATTTGTAACTTATAATATATTAACATTAGAGAGCAGACTTTTTTATTATAAGGTCATTTAATCATATTACTATTGTTTTACATTAATAAGTGCAATTACTAATGATATTACATTAGCTTGATTGAGCTTGAATTGAGATGCAGATAAAATTACCTTTTTAACAGTAATATGCAAAAACATTTTTATAGGGAAAAATGTAAATATTCTAATCTTATTAAAACTACCATACTGAACTGACCGACAGCTTCAGTGATTATAAAAGGAGTGCTCTTTACTTGCTTTCTGTGTAATTCAGTCAATTTGAAGAAGTTTTTGTTTTTCATGAGACTTTTCCTACTTTTCCATATATTAGGGAGTCAATAAGCGCTCATCTGCCGACATCTAGTGGTAATTTCATGTCTTTTTTTATTTAAGTTTTGTTTGCCTAGTAGTGTTAGTTTTTCTTCATCTTTAAACTTTTAGTTTTTACAAATCATCACATTAAAAATGGGATAATATTTAGAGCTTTTAAGTTCTAGAAAAGGTGTGAAGCACCTTGAAAAGTCCTTGAAAATTGCTTGAATTTCACTCTCAAAAGTTTGCATGAACCCTGAAATGAATAATGTAAAAGCATTCGACAATTTCTGCCACAATACAATGGTTTCAGTAAGCGTTGCTACAATAAATCCATGGTGATTTGTGGACTGGGGAGCCTTAACTTGTTCGTTCATGGCACAGTGTTTCTCCTGGTTTCCACGTCAGCACTATTTGATCTGATATCTGTGGTTTAAAGCAGAGAATTCTGCGCTGAATTTGAATGCTTCCCACTAGATCTCACAGCAATGTTATTAATTTTGCTGCGAATTCAAACGCTTTCTCACTGGATCTCCAAGCGCTGTGTAGTAAGCAGTCTCACGTGATCGAGATCTGCGCGCGCTGCACTGGCTATTATTGCTCAGTGCTGATAAACGTTCCACGCTGCACAGCTCAAATCAATAGCGCTGTTTCGTTTCACTTTCCTTTCATTTGCTGTTTGATGTTTCTCATATGAAACAGAAATGGCAGCTCTTATCAGTTGTGCAATGTAGTGGTCCCACCAGTGCGACCTCTAAGAAAATGTTGTTGCACTGGCAGAAAGTTGCAGTCAAGTTGTTGTTTTTTATTTTTTTTTTATTTATTTATTTTTATTACCTCTATGTATTAGTATTGCAAAAGCAAGATGGCTGTTGTGGTTAAACCCAGTAAAATTAAAACAAATTGTGGTTTTGCAATACAAATATATAGAGGTCAAGCAACCTCCATTGGACCGCTTGAGATGAATTGACCACTCTGGATTGATTGTTTTACCTTTATGAGGATAATTGTTCTAACCATATAAAAACCACACAGCTACCATCCATTTACGTCACATGCTTCATTCTCACGACAAGTGAAAGGTCTTAGACAATAATCGGAAATCACAAATTTTACAATAAAAATGATATATAAAATGTCACATGGGGAGTTGGGGACTCAGTCTTAACACAAAAGATAATTTACAAAAAAATAACTGAATCAAAGAATTTGAACAGGTTCTGTGAAATTAACCATCCAAATTAATCAATTTGCTAAAATGAATCAGATTTCCTAATGATTCAAATAACTAAATACAGGTCAAGCTTAACTGGAAACACTTCAGGATTCATCAGGATTCTTCAGAAGTCATCACCTGGTTGGTTGAATTCTACAGAAAGTCCGGGAGGAGTGTGTCGCATTCTTTAATGGTCCGCTTGGAAACAAATGCTGTGACGCTAAAGCCCCTCGTGGAAGAAGAAAGCCGTCATGTTTACAACTGTGACAATGAGCGCTTACCAGGATCAACTACACGCTGTATTTTCAAAAGTATGTGAAGTCCGCGGCTCCATTGTTGCAGTAAACTTGCACAACATTCTTGAATGAATAATTTATTAGATGCACACCAGTCTGTTATTGTAGCGACATGGACTTAACACTTTCACGCCCCTAAACATGTCACAGAACAAAACGAATTGTGATTGGTTGCATTACATGTCAGTCAAACGTTCCAATTGGGCAGTCCTTGGCCAATGAAAGCTGCGATAGAGTCCAGACCTTCTGCCATCAGTCTGAACGTCTGGCTATGCAAGACTAGTTTCTCATAGAAAGCTATCATATGGCTTCAGAAGACTACAGAACAAAATGAAACACTTGGTACTTTTATGATGCTTATTTGTAATTTTTTGGAGCTTAAAAATATAAACAAATATTCAAGATAAAATTATAAGAACCAGAAAACTCATATTGTTTGAGCGCTAATCTGAATACTGACTGGCATACTGTACGTCCTCTCAGTGTCTATGATGATTACAGCCCTCAGTATAAATCTACTTTATATGCTAAAAAGCAGCGTGAATATTGTGCAAAAAATGTGTTCCACTGAAGAAAGAAAATCATTAGAGTGACATAACGGTGAACAAATGACGACAGAATTAGAATTTTCGATGAACTAACCCTTTAATAAGCACTAGTGTGGATTATTCATTGATTATGACTTTTTCATTTCATTCAGTGCAGTAATACGGTCACTCAGGGTGACACTGTCAGCCGTGTGGTATTATCGTGTGTCATCTAAAGAAAGGCTCTCGTCTAATTGGATGGAATAGAGGATTCAAACCGACATGATGATGCCGAAATTGGTACGAAGCCAACATTGATTTTCATTTATTGCGCTAATGGCTCATTTTGATTTAGGCCATAACTCTGACTCTCTTGGAGAGATGAGAGGAGATCTCGTTCGTCGAGGCCAGACGGGCCAAAAACAGCAGCATTAACATGATGAGAGGGGAGTTGATTGGACTGGCTGGTAATTGTGGCGTATTACGGTGTGTGTTTATGAGAAGTGTTGTTGATCTGTGAAGCGCAGAGGAGGTTACAGTCATGTAAACGTTCATGCTACTTATGATTACTGCCATCATCAATGTCATCATCATCTATATAAGCAGCTCAATGACACCTCAACACCTTTAGCATTTCAGGAACCATTGGGCGGCAGATGTGACTAGCTTATAACCATTTTCTAAGAGACTTCCTCTACAGGGCACTAGGTGGCTCAGAAAGCCAAATCTTCGATAGGGTTGTTATTTTTATCTCTAGATCTTTAATTTTTTAACACTTGTACAACTAAAAAGCGTAATTATTTAAATCTATTAAATGATATCAAAATCCCCATCATGTAATCACCAGTGCTGATAAAAGTACCAGGTGCCATGTGATTAATTTATACCTGAATTGTAGGTAAAATTACCATAATTACGAGATTCTGACTTGTAAAAGGCATTCATGTCCTCGTAGAAGTCGTAATTACAACTTTTCTGAGAGCTCTGACTTGTACCACCTGACTGCTGCAGATTCATTATGCCGTTGATAGTGTTGCCATAGAAATGCATAATTCCGAGGACGTGAACAGCTTCAAGTAGAATGTCACTGGTTCTCATCTCGTAATTACGGCAATTACGACATGTCGTGAACACAGCAAATGACATCAAGAATCTAATTTGAGACACTGGTACAACTAAAAAGCATAATTATTCAAATTTATTATTTTGAATGATTTCTCGCTGAAGAACAAATTAAAATTTCCCTATAAAATGATAAAAATCCACATCATGTTAACACTGATTGGTCAGTGTTGAGAAAAGTAACAGGTACCATGGGACATCACTTGAATTTAAACCTGAATAGTGACATAGAGGAACTTTAATAGCCACTGTTATAGTGAAAGCAGATCAGCCAGAAGCATTGTGGGTAAAAGGAAGAGGCTAACGCTCCTCTTACCTTAGTGTGAAGTTTCGACAGCTGTTTTTCATCCAGGTGGGTCTGTGTGTACACTCGTCTCTTGTAGCGAAACTGCCAAAGCAAAAACCACAGCAATGATTAGCTGTAGAGCACTATTAATACCACAATCTTAGTCCTCGCTAACATTGTTCAGTGATGGTCATGTTTGCTGAAAGTGTTAAGTGGAGGGAAACAGACTGTGTTTGAGTGTGAACTGCTGTAATCATAACTGTGAGCTTCTAAAACATCTGCACGTCTATATTACTGCTGCACTCAGGATCACAGCCCTCTAACAGAAAACCTGCTGTGAATCAACAAACTGCATATTCAGGCAAAACATGCTGAAAACAAGCAGAGGAACAAGACAGGTTATAATCCAAATGAACAAATTCAAGGAAATCAATCAGAGAAAAGAAAGCGTAAAGTTCATGCAAAAATGGTCAAAATTTTTAAGATTATGATGAAGGTCACTATTGTTTATCCATTATAAAAAGAACACAATGTTAAAATTAAAACAACAAATCCTACAGTCAGACTAGTAGAAATTATATAATTATATACAATTATCTAAAATAATTTAACAATATTTTTCTTACAATAACGTAAATAATGTAGAAATAATACAGGCTCTTTCAATTTGATATCTGAAAGAAAATCTACTGTTTTTTTACTTAAATGTTTCTAGTAAACCACACACTTTAAAAGCATGGCTTAATTCAGTGCTACATTGTTTGAGTAAAATTTACAAACAAAGAGTGAGTAAAACGTACTTGGAACAGAGTATTGCAAAGTAAACTTCAAATAAGTAAGTAGAAATTACTCAACAAACTCGGTAACACTTTACAATAAGGTTCATTTGTTAAAGGATTAGTTCACTTCTGAATGAAAATCTCCTGATAATTTACTCGCCCCCATGTCATCCAAGATGTTCGTGTCTTTCTTTCTTCAGTCGAAAAGAAATTAAGGTTTTTGATGAAAACATTCCAGGATTATTCTCCTTATAGTGGACTTCAATGGTCTCCAAACAGTTGAAGGTCAAAATTATAGTTTCAGTGCAGCTTCAAAGGGCTTTAAATGATACCAGACGAGCAATAAGAGTCTTATCTAGCGAAACAGTCTGTCATTTTCTTAAAAAAAAAATAAAAATACAACTGTATATGCTTTATAAACACAAATGATCGCCTTGCAAGTGCTTCCACCATTCCGCTTTCCGTATTCTTCAAAAAGCTTACGCTTTTTGAAGAAAGTCCTAAAAAGTCCTACGCCTTCCCTATTCTACTTACGGAAAAAACGGAACTGGCACCGCGTTCGTTCCGTAAGTTGAATAGGGAAGGTGTAGGACATACAGCGTAAGCTTTTTGAAGAATACGGAAAGCGGAAGCACTTGATCATTTGTGTTTATAAAGCATATACATTTGTATTTTTTTTAGAAAATGACCAATCGTTTCGCTAGATAAGACCCTTATTCCTCGTCTGGCATCGTTTAAAGCCCTTTGAAGCTGAACTGAAACTGTAATTTTGACCTTCAACCATTTGGAGACCATTGAAGTCCACTATAAGGAGAATAATCCTGGAATGTTTTCATCAAAAACCTTAATTTCTTTTTGACTGAAGAAAGAAAGACATGAACATCTTAGATGACATGAGGGTGAGTAAATTATCAGGAAAATTTTATGTGAAAGTGGACTAATCCTTTAACATTAGTTAATTTATTAACTAACATGAACTAACCATGAGCAATACATTTGTTACTGTATTTGTTAATCACTGTTAACCCGAATGACGCACGAGAACAAACCTCTTCCGGAGGTAACCAATGCGTAACCAATGAGGTTCATTCTCATGTGTTTCGCAGCAAGTTTTTTTTTGCGCATCATTCAGGTTTGGTTGAGCTTCTGTTTATATTCACTGATCAAAGTTTATATGTGAGTAAAAGCCTAAATTCAATCTGTTCATCATAAAAAGCGATTAAGTCTCTTCAGAAAATTTGGACTAAACCGCTCAATTCATATGGGTTAGTTTTCTGATCTCATTATGAACTTTTTGAAGCATCAAAATTGCAATTGCGGAGGCTGTCTATGGAAGGACAGAAAACTCTCAGATTTCATCAAAAAGATCTTTATTTGCGTTCCGAAGATGAACGAAGGTCTTACCCTCATGTCGTTCCAAACCCGTGAGTAATTAATGACAGAATTTTCATTTTTGGGTAAACTAACCCTTTAAACTCACATCAATGGTTGAGCCAAAGTTCACATATCTGCTAGAGCAAAGTCCCACTATGCCACTTTTATATTCTTCACTTTTATATTCTTCAAGTCAACTTACAAATGTTGTACTTACAACTGTCTCTGCATCATAAACTTTGAAGAAAGTATTTAGTATTTTCAAAATCATCAAAACAATTACACACTTCGCTCTTAAAGGGATAGTTCACCCAAAAATGTATGTGTTTGTCACTCTTTTCCATGCAATTGCAATGGATGGAGACCAGAGTTTTCAGGACGTCAAGGTTGTAAAGGCACCATAGTAGTAGACCATAAAGTTTTTATGCTATATTTCCATAATTTCTGAAGTCATGTTCTAACTGTGAGGACCAAATTGCAAGTCATTATTCACTGGTTGTACTCACACACTGATTTAAAAAAAAAAAAAATTAAAAGTTAAGATCAATAGAGAATTTTACAAAAAAAATGTATTCGGTCTTTATACTTCAAAATTTCACATTAAATTCAATGTGTTCAAATTTTTTCAGTGCATAAATGTGCTGAGGAAAGCTGGGCGAACGTCTAGATTTCAGTGAATGATGACATACATTTCAGTCTGTAGGTTTGAGGGTTAGTAAAAAAAAAAATTTTTAATTTTTGTGTGATCTATCCATTTAAATACCAAGATAACTGATAGAAAACAATACTCTTGGGTTATGAGGTGAGGGGGGGAAAAAAACAGCATTTCAACCATGACAACAAAAGCAAAGTTTAAGAAACTCAGAGGCAGACTAGAAACTCAAAGTAATGTATCGCTGTCAAACTCAAGGCCATTAACAAACGCCTCAGGAACAACCAAGTCAAAATGTCATGATCAAACAGAAAACATGTTGAAAGCTCACAAACAACAAGAGTGAATAGATCTTACACGCTCAGAACTCACCACAGGATCCCGCTGCTGTGCTACACATCTCTCTGGCTGTGGGCAGTAGCAGTACAAGCGAGCCGACACTACAATTCTCAGCACTACCCAAAATTCCTCTGTCCTGCACCTCAGCGCCATCAATCCTAAAGCACAACACCAACTACAACACCATAGTGCAAAACATCACTGCGAAACAGCCATGACTTTGAACTGCAGAAGCGAACGCTGCACACAAGCCCATGAAGAAGGCAGGGCGTCGCGAACACTCACAGCTCTAACGCTCTCCTCCATAAAGTTCTGACCATTCAGATATCCCCCCCTTTCAACCCTCAATCTATGAGTCTATCTAGCAAACCCACAAGGGCTCTGTTCACTAGGGGAGTTTGGGAGGCCAGCATGTGTCAGATCTATAGACCCGCTGGTGTGTCGATGGACCTTCTGCTGTGTAGTGATGGTGCCTGAACTACGGGGACGGGTCTGAGCCATATGCGTGTCAACGCTTAGCCAGGAGCAATAACAGCACAACAAACAACCGTGGACCGTTCACGTGCAGCGGGTGGCTTTGGGAAATGATGAAACAACCATACACACAAACACAACGCCTCTCCTTCTGGACACACATGGTATATCACTCACGTTTGACAGTTTTGCTTTTTACCAGACAACAGGTCTACAGTTATTGACAAAAGTATATCGGCAGTGACATAAATGTTGTGTTTCGCAAAGTTTGTTGCTTCAGTATTTGCATATTATTTTTTCTATGTTTCTATGGCATACTGGAAATAAATTTTAAAGGTTTTTTTGGCAAAAACAATCAATATAAGCAAAGAGTCAATATTTACATTGTTGACCCTTGTTCTTCATAACCTCTGCAATTCGCTCTGGCATGTTGGATATCAACTTCTGGGCCAAATCCTGACTGACAGCGATACACTTATTAGTGCTTGAAGCTGATCACAATTTGTGGGCTTCTGCTTGTCTATTTGCCTTTTAAGGATTGACCACAGGTTCTCTATGGGATTAAGATTCAGGGAATTGCCTGGCCACGGATCCAAAAATTTGAACACTCTGGAGTCGGCGGTATAGCCGGCGATACCACCAGAGACTAAAAATACTCTATCAATTTTGGACATATCAATTAAGAGTTATATACCATTATAATCTGTAAAATGTCTTCTTTTATTTGTGTACACTCAGAGTAAAAACAAAATGTTGTGCTTTTTGCAAAATAAAGAAAACTAACATGATGCGCGAGCCGCAGTCTCTCTCTGAATGAAGTTTGATACTCCCTCAGAAAATGAACTGTAACGTAGTGAATAACTAATGACACAAAAATGAGACATATGTCTAAAGAAACATTGAAATGTCAGGTCTTAAATCATGTAAGTCAAATCGAAAACAAATATTCTCTGTTTATGTAATCTGTATGAAAAGAGAGACATGTCAGATGTTGGCGGCTCAGCTCATTATCCACTAATGCGGCCACTCCCACGAAGAGGGCACGCTATTCAGACGCAAATTCAGAGGCGATCAATGCAGCCGAGTGAATGCCCACGTCAGCTCGGAAAAACGCATCAAGTTTAGTCCTTTTTATGTACTTTTCATCATTTTGAGATGTGGTGACGAATAATTCTAAAAGGATTTACCTCAGAGGAAGAGCTGGTTTCACTTTCATTTCGAGGATCAACTATCGAGCCGATGATTGTGAAAGGTAAGTTGTTTTTTATTCTTAAGTTCTTTATTCTAATCGCGATATAGTGTCTGTGAATATTAAACCGCAAAAAAACTGTTTAAATATGAATCCTGCAAGTTTTGTTTGTCTCAGTGTGAATTAATGGGGCAGATCGACGCGCAGTTTCGTTTACTACACATAACTTACATTAGTAAATTGCCATGGCTATTCCCAAACTATATTGCTATACTGAGATGAGTGAAATCGACTGAAATACGTAATAAATACTGAAATAAAATGTGTTAGCAATGTATTAAACTGCACATTAACATTTAGGCTCTATATATAATATATAAAATACCATAGAGGTAATATGAATGTTTAGACGCTTTGCATCACAGAAATACATTATTTTTTGAAGTATATTAAAATAGAAAAACATTATTTTAAATTGTAATGATATTTCACAGTATTGCGGGGGTTTTTTCTGTATTTTTGATCAAATAAATGCAGGCTTAAAGATCATGAGACTTCTTTCAAAAATATTATAAATAGTAATGTGTCCAATCTTTTGACTGGTACTGTAATTTTAAATTTATGCCTATACAATCATGTTTTCTGTTAAGAGTGGACATTATATTAACGTGATATGATCCTGTTATCAGCATGCTCACAGAGGGTTTTTTCTTTTATCTCACAGATTTAAGAATCATAGTGACTAGATACTGGCCCACACTGGACATTCTGAATGAATATAATGGTGAGATCACTGACGGGAAGCAGGAAAGGTTTTTTTTTTTTTTTCTCCAGTGCAGAAACACCAAACACCTTGGAATGCCAGGTAATTGATGTTCACTTATATTTTTGAACAGGATTTATTTCCAGGTAAAACTCTATATCAAAATGTGCCCTCATTTATTCAAAATGTGTCTCATTTATATTGTTAACTATATCCTGAATGAACTACCAAAAAAAAAAACTACTTTGTACTTGATTTTTTTAGTGTCCTCTCACATAGCCTACCTGACTAAAATGGCTCATTATGCGGGTCATTATGTGGGTCATTATGCGGGTCTTTGTCTTCTCAGGTGTGAATAACAGCATTATTCATTAAGATTCACACCTCCCGCATACTGTCTTTCTTGACAAAAAGTGTCTTACAAAATTTAAATCAATATATTGTTTTATATGAACGAGTAGGCAGGTTAATATTTACATCATTTTGAAGCAAAAATTCTATTCTACAACCTCAAATACCCAGAAGTCTTGTAAACACATATTTTGTATTTGTTTTGTGGCCATATTTCAGTGATTTAAGTTTTTTGTTTTTTCAATAACCACGCATAAAGGTTATTCTCTCAAAAATACAAACATGTACATACATGTTGCTCACATATTATGGTAGCCTAGTTCGTGCTGAATACAGTGTAATGACACTTTTGCCATTAATATGTTTGTAAGCAACTGAAAAAAGCACAAATGTCAGGGCATGTCAAAATTTCTCCAGGGCCCCAAAAATCCTCAGACCCCAGAGGGTTAATGTAATGATCTCAGAGCCACTTCATTATCACTCTTGCCTTGTGACATGGTGCTCCATCATGCTGGAAAATACATGGACCATTACTAAATTGCTCCTGGGTCATTGGGAGAAGTTGAGCTTGGCCATTTTGATGCAAAGCGATGATGGCTGCACGTCTTTTTTTGGAGGTAACCATTGCTAACACAAGAACACAGTGATTGGAAGCACTACTTCCCTCCTTTTATTGCAATTAGGGCCGCCTCCTAGTCGACAAACCATTAGTCGACAAGAAGAGGCTTAGTTGACCATAATTTTATTAGTTGCTTAGTCACAGGAAAAAAAAAATCCACAGAAAGTGGATGCAGTCTGTGACAGACAGACCATTGACAGCTGGTCTGTGGTAATTACAGTACATTGGGCAGGACATCCAAATGCTCACCTATCATTCATCAACCTCAAATACGGCTTACCATCTCAAGCATGTAAGTAGTAGCAACTTTACATGGCTGCTCGCTTTAACGTTAACCTAGACAAATGTGGGCTATTCAAGTGTTTGTGCGGAGTGTGAAAGCTGAATAGTAGTGCGCTTACTGCATGACAGCTTACATGGTGTCGCCTGTGCGATCACCTCACTTAAAATAATAATAATTTTTGGTCATATACATAAGAGTAATACATCTTTTGAATCTGTGAAGAGTCTTATTTGTGTGCACTCACAATAACAGCAAAATGTTGTGCTTTTGTAAAGTAATGAAAGCAAACAGGGTGCGCTTTCTACCGTCTCTGTGAACCAAAAATAAATAAATAAATAAATAAAAGAAACGAAAATGCATGTAAACTTGCCTCACAGACATGAAAAATATATCTAAATGTCTACTTTCAAATGAACCAATTCAGATGGAAAACAAATATTCTCAGGTGTAATCCGTATGAAACGAGTCCACCACTGAAGAGATGACGAGTCAGCATCGTCGACTTCATCACTGCAGCCAAAAATACAGAAAACACTAGTATATCAATTCATTTTTTAAAATGTTAAAGCAATCTCCTTGCTGTTTTTCCCCAACACATTATTAATCATTTCCAGTGCACTGTGGCAAGCTTTATGAGTGAGCTGGAACACTGATTAGGCTATATAGGCATTAAAGGCTCTTTATTATGATTTATATGATTTATTAATAAACGTGCGATTAGTCGACTAATCACACGTTTAAAATGCATTTAAAATGCATCTGATCACTCTGCACAATAATCTAGAAACAATGTGAATCAACACCTCAACAACTGAAGCAGCAAACTTTGTGAAACACAACATTTATATCACTGCCAATACTTTTTAGCCATGGCTTTAGACACTGCATATTCATTTATAATTTTACCAGTTAAACATTTACCAGTTAAATTCCATGTATACAGGGAGATACTTTGTGATCCTCACGTTCTAACCAGCAACATCAATTGTAATGCAACAAGTTTTGTTTGTCTTTTGGTTGCTATTTCTAACACATTGTTTAGCCCTGCCAACAAAGAAATCTCATTGGTCCAAAATATCCTCCACATTGATTATTAAACTTACTTGATGTTAGCTTCGGTAATGCTAGCCTGGGTTAATCTACATCTGTTTCAATACGTGGTGAGATGTCTATCTAGACACCATTATAAAACGGATAGTTCCGGCCCTTGATTTTGATTGGTTGAGATGGTTCAAAGCCGTTGTAAAATACAGCTGACCGCATTACATAAGTATGGCTGCACCATTGAATGTATGTATGTTGCTGCATCTGTCTTAGCAACCACTCTTAGCAAAGTAAACATATGTTTGTTCTCTAATGATTTTGTTCACTGAAGCTTACTGCATTATGTAGAAGAGTATTGTGAGAGAGATATTGAGTGACCGAGTGTATTACCTGCATTCAGATTTAGCATTTTCCTTCAGGTCAGTCCTGTGTTCATAATAAAAAAATCTGCTGTGATCTTGTCCTTTTAACATTTAATGGGTTTTCCCGTGCCCTGCTGTGACACCCTGACACTGACAGCGCTAGTCAAAGCATTTGCGTCTTGTTCCGTGTTCACAACAAGTTTCAATATAAAAGTCTTTGCGACTGAGTGACTCGCTCATGAAGACCATCTTTGCCGCCATCTAATGACATAATAAATGTAACTTCTGTTGCTGTTCACGGTCAGGGACTATTTCCAGCGAAAGGAGACCTTTTAATGATTCTACTTCATGAAAGTTGCATTGATACATATTTTTTGGCTTTAATATTTTTATTGTGTGGTAACCGTTTTATAAAAGCAATAAGCCCTGTTAAGCCATGGTTTACAGTGAAATTATAACAGCTAAGGGGGTTTTAGGCACTCTGCTCTGCGTCATGCCTAACAACGCCCCTTAGCTGTTATAAATTCACTGTAAACCATGGCTTAACAGGGCTTATTGCTTTATTTTAAGTCATCTTTTTTATATTTAAACATTTTCTGATTGGCTGTGATTTGTGTGGACTTGAGATTACTTGACACTGGAAATCTACTTGATGTTAGTGTGACATAAGTTTACTTATAAGTTTACATTATTAAATATGATTATGTATTATTAAATATTATTATGATTAATATGATTATATGTATATAATATAATCACATTAATAAAATGTTAATTTTATATAGTGCGTTGCTTCAAATCAAAGTCACTTTACAAAATGAAAAATTAGATAGATGAGAGATAGATAGATAGATTGATCGATCGATAGATATATAGATTGATTGACTGATTGATTGATTGATTGATTCACACCTGGTAGGGACATAGTTTTGTGCTGCCTGACAGTATATGATTTGTAGATTATGTCAGTTCGTCTATAACAGAGTCAAACATATTTAGAGGCTAATATAGATGTGTGTCTTTAACTGATGGCAAACAGGTTGAGACGTTAATTCATGCTTGTCATGGTTTATGGCACCTAGGAGACATTTGTAATAAATTTAGTGCAGCTACAAATTCAGCAACAAATTCAGAGAGAGCCTAACTGCATAAAGGAAATGATTTCTTTCTGTCATTTATCTGTTCACAGCTGAAATATGGAGAGGCCATTTTTCAGAAGCCAACTCTTGTTTGCTCTCTCTCTCAAATGCTCTTGTCTCCACAGCCCCCCCCAAAAGTCAAAATTGGAATGATAAATCAGGTGAAATGATAATCAGACTATTCCTGACCACACAGGCTGACAGAAGAGGATGGAACAATGGAGATATACTCAGGAAGGCAGGGTGCCAAAATGAGATCTGCTGAACACACTGTAAGCAAGCCAAGCTTTTATTTTACTGGTGCACATATTGAGCCTTAAGACCAGGGTGTGAATTATGGTGGGATTTGGGGGTATGACCCTCTAAGTAGGGCTTAAACTACTTAGTATTCTCAAATGTATATCCATACAAACATACATATCCAACACTGACCGAAACCTTCCTATTAATCATTTTAAAATGTAATATTTTGCCCATTAGCTAACATTCGTTAATGCATTAACTAACAATGATCAAAACATTTGTTACAGTATTCATTAATCTTTAATGTTAGTTAATAAAAATAAATCTGTTCCTTGTTAGTTCATATTAACTCAGGTCCATTAAATAATATTAAATATACAATTGATACAATTGTTAGTTGTCGTTGTTAGTGCATGTTAACCAATGTAGTTATTAATGTTAACAAATGGAACCATATTATAAAGTGTTACCAATTTCTAATATCGACTGATAACTGGGGCATATTATGATCTCAGTTCATGACCCCTTTAAGATTGACAGTCAGCTAACTATGCTGGGGCAACCAGAACAATGAATAGCACAAACTCTAACAGAAAATTACGGACCAAAATTCTGTTCAAAACTCAAACAATTTGCACACTGGTCAAGACTGTGAAGTGATTTTATCTACCCATCTGTCAAACACTGTCTCCCAATCGATACTGCTCTCTTACTCAATCATGATAATGTGTCATGGACAAGACCATGAGGATCATATAAGAGAGGAAAGTAAAAGAAAACAGCGCCAAAACTAGTAGAAAGAGAACAATTAAGGAGTTGAGCAGAAAATGGATCTGCAGCTGAATGGTTTACAACATGGCCACAACAGACTTTGAATAAGATCAGAGAAGACCACTCACCTCAAGGTATGGGACAGGAGAGATGTCGGGAAGTGGGTATTCCTTCAGTGTGCGTTGCTCATCCAGGAACTTTCCGGCTTTGCCGTTGTATGCAGGCTGGAAGAGTCCGTAGTTTAGCACATCCTTCAGGCTCTGGTTGAGTGTGCAGAGGATTCGTTGTTTAGACAACCAGATGGGTGACTCCACATTAAATTTCATGCATTTCTGCAGAGGAAACACAAAGACAGACATAATCAGTCATAAAAAAAATCCCATAATGCAACAATAAACCTAAGATTCCCTAATAAATACACTACGTTGGTAAGATGTTATGCTTTTGAAAGAAGTCTCCTAGGCTCACCAAGGCTGCATTTATTTAATTAAAAATACAATAAAAATAGCAATACTGTGAAATTTTATGTAAGCAGTAAGGTACTCGAGGCTATGCTGTATTGTGAATAAGTCACGGCTGAAGGCCGTTGTTAGGCACAACGCGAAGCGGAGCCCTTCAGCTGTGACTTATTCATGATACAGCACTAGCCTTGAGTACCTTATTGCTTTAATAAAACGGTTACCACACAATACAAATATTAAAGCCAAAAATATCTATCAATGCAACTTTCATGAAGTAAACTTTCAATAAAAGCCTTCCTTCCACCAGAAAAAATAGTCCCAGACCGTGAATAGCAACAGAAGTTACATTATTACGCCATTAGATGGTGGCAAAGACTGTCTTTATGAGTGTGTCAGTCAGTAGCGAAGACTTTTACATTGAAAAGACTGAACTGTTGTGAACACGGAACAAGACGCAACTCACAAATGCTTTGACTACCGCTGTCAGTCACGGGAAAACCCCTTAACTGTTAAAAGGACAAGATAATACATAAGACATTTAAAAAGTTTTTTTATTATGAACATAGGACTGACCTGAAGGAAAATGCTAAATCTGAATGCAGGTAATAAACTCGCTCACTCGATCTTCTCACAAAATATAGTAAGCTTCAATGAACAATATCAATTGAGAGCATACAGTTTACGTTCTAAGAGTGGTTGCTAAGGGTGTTGTGTAGTGATTCACAGAACCGTTGGGTGAAGCGGTCATAAGTTAAAAATTAATATAATAACTTTTCTGTACTAATAAACTAATTAAGTGATGATATCAATGTCTTTGCAGTTACTTCTGCATGAGGCACTATCAACATTTTCTTGTCTCTCCAGAAATCTTTCTTTTTCCTTTTTTTCATCCTCTATCAGAGTTTACTCTTTGTGGAGCTTTTGCCCCAAAATCAACAATGAAGTTTTCAGAATGAACCCATTGACCAATCAAGCAGTGTATCAATAAAAGTCTCTCACCCATGTCTTTGTCCTCTATACCATTACTAATAACACACGGCCACTGCCCTTTCCACAACGCTGTAATTACTAGAGGCAGAGAACCAGCAGACCACCAAGACAGAGAGAGAAAGCAGGAGCAAAAGGCTTTCAGAGCTTTTGTTCACTTCTCCTCTCAGCAAATACAACATCAAATGCAGCTTTGAACTCTTGTCTACTGCATTTATTTTACCAGAGAGCCCAGCATTAAGGAGACAAAGATGGGGAGGAGAGAGGACATCAGTCTGAAACAGAAACACACACACACAAAAATAAAAAGAAAAGCGTCTCAGAAACTTGTAATTGTGTGCAGAATTCCCCCGAAGGTAAGCCTGCGTTTCATTTTGCTTTCCCGGGGATAACAACAGCCTCCACCACGGTCGTTCCTCTTGATTTTCAATCTTAAATTTCATCACTCTTTTCTGTGTTTATCTTCGCTCATGCTGACAGGCAACTAGAGCACATTCAGCTCTATTTAAACTCAGAACAAGAGGTAAACCCGACCACTGCCAGACGACAACCCTCTATTCAACATGCAAATGGAGCTGACGCTTCAATACAATAAAATAATAATTTCATGTCACACTTTTATTCTTCTTTCTGATAAGAACCTTTAGACACCACAAACTAAATTCTAAAAATCATCAATAAAAGCAGAGCCAAGAATTACAATTTACTTGATAAAATAAAGTAAAGTTCCGGCCTCAGGCCTGAAGAGCACACACAGAAAGCCGCCTTTCAGACAGCATGTGATCGCAAACTAAGTTCTCATTCATGGATTATTGTGCTTGAGTAGTCAAAAATATGTCAAAATGCACGTCCTGGCGAGTATTCACGTAAATACAGTCGGGTATGTCTTTAATGAACGTAAATGGTTGAGAAAGAAATCGGATGTGTTCTAATGTACTGGATTCCGTGCAGGTCTTAAAGTGACAGCAGCCTAATATTCCGGCTGCTGTCTGTGTGATTGTTAATCAAACAACAAAAGAAAATAGAAAATCACCCAATGCTTGTCTGAATAACTTTAAAATATTTATTAAGAATCAGTGTTGCCTATAGTTAATTTATAGAGTGAAGGCTGTAAAGTGTATTTTTAATTATTTAATTGTTTACTTGAATGCTGCTGTAAGACCTACTGTAGCCTACCTGAAAAAATGTAAAGCACTGTTTATTTCATTTGTATCTTTCTTATATAGTATTTGTAATAGGTATTGTTTGTAATTTGCATCTTTGCTTATTTTTAATAGCAAAGATAAAATAAAACTAAATAACTATATTGTGATTATAAAATTACATTTAAAAAAAAATTAAATTACTCATATCATGAAATACAAATTTGGTCATATCACCCACCCTTTTCCAACCTGTTCAGAACTGTGAAAGGTTAGAGAATTTTAACAAGATTGATAATGTGATTGTTGCAAACATCTCTGTAATGATGTTCACACAGTGGCATGTAATTATTATTATTTTTTAAAATAAAGGGTATGGACTGGTCAAAAAGCAGTGCAGTAACACTTTGGTCAATTGAGTTTTTAGTTTTTTTTAAATAAATTTATAAAACAATTAATTTTAAGTTCTGTCATATTATTCAATTACTTTTACTGTTTTAGTTTTTTGCCGTGGTATCGATTCAATATCGGAATCGAGGTATTTTAGTCAAGTGTCGATACAATATCGTGATGACACTAATATATATATATATATTAGGGCCGTCAACGTTACTGCGTTAATGCATGCGATTAATTTAAAATCCTTAACGCATTAAAATAATTTGATGCATTTAACGTGAAAAAATTACAGAAGCATGTGAAATTGCATCATAACGTAATTTACGTCACGCAGTTAGATGATCTTGCTGATGCTGATTATACCAGAGATGGCAGAGAGAATTATTCATTCCAGTGTCTGTTTTGCTTCAAAACACGAACTCTCTGTCATATTCTGTCATTGTACATGCATTGCTGCTCCTGTCTGAACGGAACAGCCCTAATATATATATATATATATATATAACACTCTGTTATTATTAATGATTAGGATTCTCTGAACTTTAAAATTAATATTAATTCTTTTCTACTTTTACATCACACCCCAGAATAGTCACTAGTGAAGGGCTTGGGACTGTGTCATAGTTCATTTTTAATTAGATGTGACTGTTTTCTATTGATATGTTTTAGCATTGATTGAACGTTTCACTGAGGTTACTGCAAGGCATTCTGGGACTGCCTCTGTAGAAATTCCTTAGATTGCCTGACCAAATAAGTCAAAGGAGAACATAATTTTGCTGCCTACTGTTTGGAACACCCTTTGAAATACTACCTAGGTAGGCGGCTCCCTAGATCTTAGAACAAAACTAGAGCTTTATATACTTCAAACACACATTGCTTTACAAATAACCAAACAAGCCTTTTCATTTGTCTCTTCGTCTATAATTAAGCCAGAAGTTAGAAATCCAACATAAATTTATATCTAATCAAAATGCACACATCCCCAAATACTCCCCACCCATATCGGCAATGCTGCTCCCACAATGCAGTAGTGCTGATGCGATTCCCTGAACTCATGGACTAATGCTGATAGCATTAGCCTCAGGAAATTCATAACAGGCCTCTATTGGCATCGGTTTAGGAGAGAGAGATTCTTAACAATGCATTGATTGAGCTGCATGCATACAGCCGCGCACAATAACTGTGTTTGGCTAGAAAACACTGTGGATTTGCTCAATAGGGCTTTGGTAAGCAGGCTGGTTTTCAGCAGGCCTCCAGAGGAACGTGGAGTAGAGATATAAACCACATCTGGAGAATGAGACAGGGACAGTCCATCACTGTCACACACATGCAGGTGCACAGAAACACATCACGTTATGCACATAAAATGCCAAAACACAGTGTATTTATGCATTAAACTCTTTCAATGAATAATTCAAAAAATATAAAAGCATAAATATATAATTGGGGTTACAATTATACAACTGATTAGTATGTCTGCTGTAAGCATCAGTGCATTAAGAACATCTTTATAATAATAATAATAAATTAACATTTATTATTATTATTATTATTATTATTATTATTATTATATGTACAGGCTTAAAATAAAATGTTGTCACAGTCTCTGCCCATAAATAATGATCTAGAATTTCTCAGTAAACAGTCTGACCATGTACTGCAAAATCTGATCATCACAATTATTAGTATTTCAAAATGTCCACTGCAGTGTGGTGATTAATTTAAGTGATTAAATGTGGGTAATTAATGCTCTCCAGAGCCCTTTGAGAGGATCGGCTCACAATGGGCTAGTATCAAAAAACATCAGCTCGCATACAACGCTTCTCTTCATTTGTGAGTATTTTGAGTTTTAAGCACTGGCATATGAGGCTGGAAGTGACACCGACCTGATATTTTCGAACCTGACATTCATATTTAATCCTACTTTAATACATTTTAGCAAAGTCAGCAGAGGGGAAGTAACAGTTAAAATCAAGTAACTTTCAGATACTGTTGATACAATATCTGTACTTGTATATTGCTCCTATGTTTACTATGACAGAAATATCTTCAACAGATCAAGGATAATTTAACACAAAACAGTATAAGCAACACTAAACAGCCATAAACACAACTACAACAACTAAAGCCTCCATACCTTGCTCACGCCTACATAATTAAATATTCAGATACAATAGCATTTGGCCACTCCTTTGGATAATGCTGAATTTACTTATGATCAAATTCAATTTTTCCAGACAGAATACCACTAGTGTGGTAATCGTGTGGGAAAAAATACAATATACTGTATGTGTGAGGTTTGTGTGAGATTCATGTGTGTTTGTGTGGCAGGTGAATGGATATCTATGATAAATTGAATGCACTGACGTGAGGCATTTTCACAACGCTGTGTTTCATCGGAGGAAGACTGCACTGCCTCAAATGAATAAGTTCACTGAACACGATTTACTGCAGAGAAAGAGAGAGAGAGGAGTGGAAAATATGCAGATAAAGTTCCCCTTCTCACAAATCCCTCTCTCCTTATTGGTGAATCAAGATACACACACACACACACACATATAGGCATAATATGTGTGTGTATCTCAGCCCTAATATATATATATATATATATATATATATATATATATATATATACATATATATATATATATATTAGGGCTGGGAATTTAAAGCGTTAATTAGACTAATTAATTACAGAAAAAAATAATGCATTAAAATTTTTAACGCATTTAACGCACTTGCCCCGCCCCTAGGTCATCTGACATTTCATACAGTCGACTGATGATGAATATAATGCAGGGCAACAACTCACTGCGTGATATAGCTTATAGAATGCCATTAGAATGTCTATAAAATTCAAGATATAAAAGGCGAAAGGCAATCGATTTGAACCCTTTAAAGCGTACGACAACACAGGTAAGATCAGAACGTTCACTGCTAAATTCAGCACCCATCGTGCATTATAGACATGATTTAAACAACAAAAAACATATAGCCTATAGTTCATTAACAAGTTAGTGAATATTTTGAATAAAAAAGGAAAAACGCAATAAAAGTGATCTGTCATACAGCGCTATTTTGCGTGACGTGTCGCCACCCACATTAATAATAAATCTGCACATATTGTGAATTAATTTAATAAACTTAGTAGCCTAGCTTTCTTGGTAGCCTTCAGTAAATTAACTTCTCTAAGAAAATTATTCATAAAACATCAGTTAAACATATGTTTACTGTTAATTTCATATTTCCATATTTATATAAAAAAAAAAAAATAAAGATATAGTCATCAGTTACTCAACCTCATGGTCCAAAAGTTTGAGTAATAAATTCTGTTGAATCAAATCAAATATTTCTTTCTGAATGTACTTTTTGTAATGTCTATTTGATGCTTTACACAATAATGACTTCATATTATCTTTTGGGTATAATTTCTCAGCCAAATTTGATGTACGATAAATTGGTGATTAATTAGATTAATTAATCGCCACATCATGTAATTAATTAGATAAAAAATATATGTATTTATATTAAATATTCATTTATACCTAAATAATCTCATATTTGCATTTTGAACTGTCACATTTGAGTGAGTAAACCTGCTAGCAAAGTGATTTAGTTTACTAGTGTTTACTGTCTAGTTTTCATCAAAAACATTTTTTGTGCATTCGTAATCTTTAGCCGCGTTTCCACCGAAATTACCGGGTCAGTTTGTCCCAGGAACTTTTTTGCCAGGAACTTTCCCCCCCCAGACCTGTTGCTGTCTGCATTTCCATCGCGGTCTAAAGTACCATGAAGATTAGGCAAATTAGTCCGGGGATGTAGGACTGCTCCAGTTCCCACTGGATTTCGTCAGTCATTGCTGATTCGATTAGCAAACAGCTCTTTCTGCATGCACCGCAACATACCTTTAAAAATGGTGGTTGAAATAAAATGCTGCGTGGAGTCAACCAATCAAAATGCTGCATGAACTCAACCAATCAGCATGTTCAGCGCCCAAGTCCCACCCCAAAAAGTTCCTGAACTTTTAAAAAGTACTACCTCATGAGCAGGGACTTTCTGAGGGGGAAATTTTTACCCGGAACTTAATTTAGACCCTGGTCCCTGCGGTCGAAAACACACCGAGTACCACCCCAAAGTCCCTAGTTCCTGGGGAAAGTTTTTTTTTCTATCATATTTTCATTGTTTGTTTAAATGGTGTAATTATCATAATGCACATTTTTGTATTTGTTATCATTGACAAAATCCAAATACCTTTTTTAACAACCCATTTTTTCAGCAATTTTGTTGACGAAATTAATGCCTGTTACATACAAAAATGCCTAGAGCAAAAGCTCAAGAACCGTTCTAGCTTTACGCAAGTCTTTAATCAGTCCGCCTGGAAACAAAGTTCTGACTGCAATTCATTTGTGGTTAGGAATCTTTAATGCAACAGCGTGAGGATGCAAGCTTTTAAATCATTCCTGCCGTGTGTTTTCCCCACAGTATCTGTACCACTTTAATAATTTATATTGTTGTGAATGCATGTGCAACATGTTCACACACTAACGCACACATTAGCAAACTCACTTGGTGGTTGTGACACGCCACATTGGTCGATGAGCCCTCGCTATGAGTGTTTGTGTAGAGATAACACCCTCTCGACTCAACAAGCTCTCGTCCTCTCACTTGGTCGAGTGTGTTTGTGTGTGTGTGAATGATCCTCATGCCGCAAGGTCTTTATACCGAGCATCGCTGAGTAAGTCTTTTTCATACCAAAGTAGCCAATCAACATGACCCTGCACTGCAGAGAGGAGAGAGTTTGTTCGTTTGACTTTTTCCAAGTCTTCCTCATTAGAAGGGGACCCCTGGAGACCCTGCATGTGGTTTTAGAGAGCAAGGACCCTGCCTGCTCATTTTCAGTACCTGTCAGCTCACATCGTCAGAGGACCAGAGCAGATCAGCCCGTTTAGAGGCGAGAAATGACTGAAGAAAGTTACTGTAGGGTGAATGTCATGAAAATATGTTCAGGTCATTAGAAAAATAAATAAATAAATGAAAAAAATAAATATATATTCAAAGACTGATATTTAGAGGGCATTTTAGTCAGCTAGTTAAAGCTGACTAATTAATGACATAAGAAAATACTGATTAAATTTACAGGATATTTTTGCCAAAAGATGGTCTGTGAATAGTCTATACAAATGCCATCTGAGAATGATTGAAATATTGGTGGCAGGACTTGCTCTGCACGAGCAAACAAGCCAAAAGCTTTTATCTAAGCTGCTTGAACTAGAGGGAAGGACAAAAATGAATGGTAAGAGCAATATCTAGAGACAGATAAAAAGAAGCTTTCACATTACACAGTCAAGCTGAGCTGCTGTGTCTTTGTGTCTGTCTGAGCATGGTGAAGATGAAACACCTTCATCACCAGAGACAGAAAACAAGCCCAAGCTCCACTTATATTCTTTATAAGGCGTATATCAAGCATGTGCTGACTTTAAGAGGCACATCAAACGTGTACAGTCTTGATACAAGAAATCTTCAGCAAGAAATGTCACAATGACAAGATGGAAACTAAACAGTGAGGTTTCTCGCTACAGGTACATCTCGTACTTTAATCTTAAAACAAGTTTTTATATTTCTTTTCATCATTTAAATAATATAAAAAAATAGATTAAACCTGCCATATCTGTTTAAATTGACCAATGTAGACAGGTTGCATGAAAAACCATAAACAAAACAACACAAGGTAGAAAATATGACAGCATATTAAATACATCTAGTCAAGGATACAGTCAAGTACAATCAGGTCAATTAACAGAATCATGTCAATCACGAAAATTATCAACAACTTCGATGGATTCGATTTTTAGTGAAAAAAATATTCATGAGAACTACCTATTCTGACGTAGTACCTGGAAGCACTGCACTGTCTATACAACGTAAACAGCGTAGAAGACTGACAAGGAAGGGATGACATTTTTGAATAAAGTCATTATTTTTGTTTTGTTTTCGCGTACAAAAAGTATTCTCGTCACTTCATGGACTATTTTAACAATGTTTTTATGACTCTTATGGATCTTGAATGTGGTAATTACGTTGCTTTCTCTTGGGGATCAGAAACCTCTCGGATTTAATAAAAAAATATCTTACTTTGTGTTCCGAAGATGAACGAAGGTCTTACAGATGTGGAACGACATCAGGGTGAGTAATTAATGTCAAAAATTTCATTTTTTGGGTGAACTAACCCATTAATATCCTTCTAGATTCTCATTCTTTATAAACTTTTCTTTTGTAATCTTCATTTTAAGGCCCTATAAGGTTTAATCCCAGAGACATGGGGATCCCAGTGCAACTCTATGTCCAAATTATTAAATTTTACCCATTTTTAATGGTCAAAAAACAAATGTGGGTAACTTTACAAACAGCTGATACCTAATGTGTTTAAAGAAGAATATCTGGATAACAAATAATACTGAAACTAGAAATGTATCTTGTTTCCTTTTATCAAAACAACTGTATAGAACATCCCTGTCTGAGTGCCAAAAATACACTGACATGGTCAAGTTGAGGCACATTAACTTGCTCTCAAAGGTTTATTTATAAGAATCTATATTTGAATCAGTTTCAAGGATATTTGGAAGAAGGGATTTTAACAGCTTCTGAACCTACCAAGAGTTTACATACGCAGTATCGTAACTATGCTGCCACAATGACATTCCATTATCTCTGGGATTGAACTATAAAGGGTCTTAAAAATGAAGATTCTAAAAGAGAAGTTTCATAGGAACAAGAATCTAAAATGATATTAAAATCTTTAATACTTCTTGAGTTACAGACATGAAAACTTTGTAAAAATAACTCAGAGAGGTATGTTGTATATGCAATGGTTTTGATAGAGGGAAACACGGTGCATTTCTAGTTTCAGTATTATTTGTTCTTTAGACATTCTTCTTTAAGCACAGTATCAGCTATATGCAAAGTGACCCATATTTGTTTTTTGACTATTGAAAATAGGTAAAATTAAACAATTTGAACATGAAACTACATTGAGATCCCCATATCTATGGGATTGAACCAATAAGGGCCTTTAAAAATTAAGATTTCAAAAGAAAAGTTTGTTAAGAACCAGAATCTAAAAACATTTAATGCTTTTTTACAGGCACACAAACTCTGGAAAAAAAATATATTTATGTCACTCAGATAGGTATGATCTATGCAATTATTTTGATAGAAAAAAAAAAAAAGAAAAAAAAAAAGATATACATTTCTAGTTTCAACATCATTTGTTTTTCAGCTGTT